>NW_022631042.1:8893982-8942123 GCF_010015895.1 Lontra canadensis
CAACAGTGTAGGAGGGTTCCCCTTTCTCCACATCCTTGCCAGCATCTGTCATTTCCTGACTTGTTAATTTCAGCCATTCTGACTCATTGTGGTTTTGATTTGTATTTCCCTGATGCCGAGTGATGTGGAGCACTTTTTCATGTGTCTGTTGTCCATCTGGATGTCTTCTTTGTAGAAATGTTTGTTCATGTCCTCTGCCCATTTCTTGATGGGATTATTTGTTCTTTGGGTACGGACCACATCTTCTTTATCCATTCATCTGTTGTTAGGGCATCTCAGCTCTTTCCACAGTTTGGCTGTTATAGACATTGCTGCTATGAACATTGGGGTACATGTGGCCCTTCTTTTCACTACATCTGTATCTTTGGGGTAAATGGCCAGTAGTACAATTGCTGGGTCATAGGTTAGCTCTATTTTTAACTTTTTGAGGAATCTCCCCACTGTTTTCCAAAGTAGCTGCACCAAGTTGCATTCCCGCCAAGAGTGTGAGAGAGTTCCCCTTTCTCCACATCCTCTCCAACATTTGTTGTTTCTTATCTTGTCAATTTTAACTGGTGTAAAGTGGTATCTCAATGTGCTTTTAATTTGAATTTCCCTGATGGCTAATGATGTTGAACATTTTTTTCATGTGTCTATTAGCCATTTGTATGTCTTCTTTGGAGTAATATCTGTTCATGTCCTCTGCCCATTTTTTGACTTGATTATTTGTTTTTTGGGTGTTGAGTTTGAGAAGTTCTTTATAGATCTTAGATATCAACCCTTTGTCTGTAGTGTCATTTGCAAACATCTCCCATTCGCTGGGTTGCCTCTTTGTTTTGTTGACTGTTTCCTTTGCTGTGCAGAAGCTTTTTACCTTGATGAAGATGTCCCAGAAGTTCATTTTCGCTTTTTTTCCCCTTGCCTTTGGAGACATGTCTTGAAAGAAGTTGCTGCGCTGATGTTGAAGAGATAACTGCCTATATTCTCCTCCAGGATTTTGATGGATTCCTGTCTCACACTGAGGTCTTTCATCCATTTAGAGTTTGTCTTTGTGTATGGTGTAAAAGAATAGTTGAGTTCCATTCTTCTGTATATAGCTGTCCAATTTTCTCAGTACCATTTATTGAAACAACTTTTTTCCATTGGATATTTTTTCCTGCTTTGTCAAAGATTAGTTGACCATATAGAGTTGAGGCTCCATTTCTGGGCTCTCTATTCTGTTCTGTTGATCTATGTATCTGTTTTTGTGCCAGTACCATGCTATCTTGATGATCAGAGCTTTGTAATATAACTTGAAATCAGGCAATGTGATGCCCCCAGCTTTGTTTTTCTTTTTCAACATTTCCTTGGCAATTCAGGGTCTTTTCTGGCTCCATACAAATTTTAGGATTGTTTTTTCCAGCACTTTGAAAAAAATGCCATTGGTATTTTGATTGGAATGGCGTTAAAAGTATAGATTGCTGTGGGCAGCATAGACATTTTTACAATGTTTATTCTTCTGATGCACGAACATGGAATGTTTTTCCATCTTTTTGTGTCTTCTTCAATTTCTTTCATAAATGTTCTGTAGTTTCTAAAGTATAGATCCTTCACCAGAGAATGGGTGTTACTCACATTTGGTAACCATAAAGCATAGCAATTGTTCCTTCGTTCAGTGAGTATTTACTGAGTATCTACCACCCCCAGAGTTCTGTGAAAGTAACAATGACCAAAACAGAGTCTCAGTCTTCATGGATCTCACATCATAGTGAGAGGGCTCCAGGAGATTGCCTACCTAACAGACACTCAAGATACAGTACTCATAATTAAAAACTTCAAACATTAGGCAAATGAAAGAGTCCTAAACCACCGTCTAAGCACACTGTCTGGAACATTGCTCTGACTCATTTTCCCTTTAAACAACAAATATGGCAGTGACTAAGACAACTTAAGCAATGGATTGAACTGCCTTAACTGTGGGTATTGTGGTCTTAGTAGGTGATAATTCTCCTAACTACAGGAAAACATTTTCCCACATACATGGAGATATAACCTCATATTCAAACAATTCTCCAGGGTAGGAAGGGAGTGAATAACATCCTATTTAATTGAACATTAAGAAAAGTTATAGGAGGTTAAAGACTTTTGCAGATACTTTAAGATACCATCATCTTAGGGGCACAGTCTGTTGGGCATTCAACTCTTGGTTTCGGCTCAGGTCTGATCTCAGGATTGTGAGATCAAGCCCCACGTGGAGCACTGCATGGCCTCTCATGGGGCTCCATGCTCAGTGTGGAGTCTGCTTGAGTTTCTCTCTCTCTTTCTCTATCTGCCCTTCCCCCCTCTCATTCTCTCCAAAATGAATAAATGAATCCTTATAAAAAGAGACAACATCGTATTAGTAAGCTATTTCCCTCACTAGTAAACCTTGTTCTTCTTTATACTGGGAAAGGAAAACTTATATATTTCCTCATTCTCTAAAATGTACTTACTGGATAACTTCTTAAACAACTTTTATTCATGGATGATACATTATTCACTACTTTCTAATTATTATAAGAAATGTATACAGTTGGAAATTACTGTGTCCTTCTCTTTGCTTCCCCCATTTAAATTAGCTCTCCCACTTAAACATCTTTCTGAGTTTCTAACTATATGTGTTTGTGCTTTTGCTGATTAACTTCCACATGAGTTTCCATGATTTTCAGAACGCAGCACCCCTTCACCCTCTGCAAACCTAAAAAGCTCTTCTACCTCTGGGGAGTGAATTTCAGTGATTTCTCTGCTTATTTTCTGAGCTCTCTACATTTCTATAAAGCTGTCTTGCTGGTGACTCAGAGAAACAGCAAATCTGCTCCCTCCCACTATGGAAAGGACACAGCTCAGTAAGGGACACTGCCATTTATACAGAGGCTCAAGCCAAAAATCTGGCATCACCCTTGATTCCCTCCCTCTCTTCTTTACTCTCACAGTCGGTCTATTTCTATCTCCTATTGATTCTTTTTCCTCAGTGCCCCTCAAACCTGCAGACTTTGCTCCAGCACTCTAACCTTAACGCAGACATTCATAACTGGATTACTGCCTTATAATTAGTCTCTAGGTCATCTATTATGCCTATGTCTATCCAGCAGATAGAGTCGTCTTTAAAACTTGTCTATCTGGCCTTGTTACAGCCTAATCAATGATACTGAGTGCCCTTCCATTGCCAAAAGGGCAGAGAACAAATTCCTTGATATGGCTTCTGCCCCCTTGTGACCTCATTCTTGAGTCTCTTAAGCATCATCTCTCACCACTCTCCTCACAATCAAGCCATACCCAAATGTGCAGATTTCCTTGATGTCACCATACTTTTAAATTTATATGTCTTTATTCAGGTTGTTTCTTTGGCTTAGCACATACCCCTTCTTTCTATCTTGGAAAAGGTCTTCTCTGACTCTGAGCAAGGCTGTTTCCCACACCCATCACGGTTTGTAACCACTTGCCCCATGCCTGAGGAGCCATGTCTGTTTTGTCTATTCCAGCATCCCCAGCACTGAGCACAAAGTAGTCAGAATAAAGATTTGTTAGCCAAATGAGAAGTATGATTCTAACCGAAAGCTCATTGTTTTTGAAAACTCATTATTGAAAAGAACTGAGAGTGAACATAATTATTAGAAAATGTAAGAAACTTTTTTTTCAAGAGGCACAATTTGTCACATTTGATCTCTAGTGAAATCTGCAACATTCCAGGGTTTAAATCCCAAATGTTAAGTCTCCAGTCAGATTTGCAGTTCATCAGACCTACAAGCCAGACTGGTGTTTAGCTGCCCAAGTTGATATCTGAGCTGACACATTTTATTTTGACTGTTTGAGATTAGCTTCCACAGCTGTTGTAGTACTGTATTGTCAATCATTTGCCTTTTAGATGAGACTTTTTAACCAATTTGAAGGAAGAAAAAAAAAAACCTTCAGAAGACTTATTTTTCAATGTTTTAGAAGTACATAACTACATTCTCCTCATAGATATCCATTTGCAGCTCTCAGATTGTGTATATTCTTTACAAGAAAAAAAAACAGTGAGTGGGACTTGAGGCTATATCCTAAGGGTTTTTTTTTTTAAGATTTTATTTATTTATTTGATAGAGACATAGAGAGTGAGAGCACACAAGCAGGGGGAGAGGCAGAAGCAGAGGGAGAAGGAGAAGCAGACTCCCAGTAGTGCAAAGAGCCCGATTAGGGGCTCAAGCCCAGGACCCCAGGATCATGACCTGAGCCGAAGGCAGACACTTTAGCACTTTGGGAAAACTTGGTTTTTATTTTCAAAGACTACATATTAAAGTTTTTTCTACTGAGGACAAGTTAAAAAATTAGGATATAAGGGCGCCTTATATCCTAATTTTTTAACTTGTCCTCAGTAGAAAAAACTTTAATATGTAGTCTTTGAAAATAAAAACCAAGTTTTCCCAAAGTGCTAAAGCCCAGGATAAAACGTTTAAGCTTCACTGCCTTTGTTCCACAAATGTTCACCAGACACTCCGGGCTGGTGACAAGTGCTGTGGTGGAATCATATTTTGTTGTGTTTTATAATGTGCTTTGATCCTCTACTTCTTGTTACCTCATGACCCTTTTAACAGCAGCTGTGCATCCACTTGTATATGAAGGGGAAGGTTTTTACAGAAGAACACAGGAAAAAAAAAAAAAGATCCCAGGCCTTTAAGCTTTAAATTTTAAACCATGAAAGACTTGAGACATAATACTTTTCAAACCATGTAATCAGTTGGAACAGTTTTTTCCACCCCCAGATTAGTCTATGTCAAGAGAAAAGAAGAACAGAAAAGAGAACAGAAGGGGAATGAGAAGAGAAGGGAGAGGCACGGGGAGGAGGAGGAGGGAAAGAGCAGAGGAAGGGGGAGCTAGGAAACAAAGAATGAGACGCTGAGAGATCCCCCATACAGGACCCTGTTCTAGACCTCCCTGGACTCTATTCAACTGGAGAGAAGGTTGGCACCTCCTGATAGGTTTAGGGATCTGTGTAAATGGGAGCCCATCCCACCTTTCCCTGGTGGGTTGTGAAAAGGAACAAGGCATCTGAATTTTCCTATGCTTGCTGTTGAATCAGCTAAGATCTAAAAAATAAAACAGAAAGAACTCTAATTAAAACTGAGAAATGTCATTGTGACAGGGAATTGGCTACATTTGTGGCAGAGAAACTGAGAAGCCAAATAGGATAATGACAAATCTAGAGATGTGAGCAGCAGCAGGAAGCCACTACTCCCCCTGCGCTGGAAGACCAAGGAGAACAGATGTGATTAGACCCCAAGGGCCAAGGTCACCAGGGAAGCTGGAATCATAGGAGGCCTGAATGGAAGGGAGAAGATCACAAAGGAAATGCAGCTATTGCCACTGTTGCTGATGATGCAAAGAAAGGTGGAGGTAAACTCTGGCCTTTTCCTTCTTAGTCCCCTTCAATTGCTCATGAATGTCTCACAAGCACCAAATCCAACTGAATCAAGAGGACATGAGTCAGCCATTCTGCGGCAGAGTGAGAGAAGGGTGAGGCATGGGCCTGAGGGGAGAGCACGAAAATGTCTGCAGGGGATGTCTAGGACTATGGACCTAAGACCTCCTCACAGATTCCCCATACCCAGAGGGGCCCAAAGCAAGGCACACATGACAAAGGAGCCAGAAGACTTTACCCAGAGGGGCCCAAAGCAAGGCACACATGACAAAGGAGCCAGAAGACTTAAAGGGGCTTTGGAGCTGGGATTAGGAAGACACATCAGGGATCTAACAAAACAGGAAACCAAAGACCAAATGAGCTCACAGCCATCCCAGTGTGTCCCAGCTTGGACAGAAAACAACACTGAAAAGATCAGGCTTGCCTCCACCATAACAAGTTGACTCCATGTAACTGCCTCCACCCCCTCTGGTACCACACATAGATGACACTACCAAGGAAAGGGAGAGGAGAACTTCTAGCAGAATGGAGACTGAATTTAAATTCCCTCTTAGATAAAAAAAGGAAAGACCCTAGTCTTACATCTAGCCCACTAAATGTTGGGGAAGAATAGATACAACATGGATTATCAGTAATGCAGTGAGAAATGGAGAGAAATGGGTCATGTCCAAGGATGTGCTGGGGCCGGAGATCCACATAGAGAAGTAGTTCTGTACTTGCCTGGAAGGAAGGGCTTTTTAGAAAAGGCCTCACTGGTGATATTTGATGAGCTTGAGGGATGAACAGGGATTTAGCAAGCAGATGGGAGAACCTCACCTCTGTTGTCTTCCTGTATCTCTTCCACTGCCTGATCTTCAAGAGAAGCCAATGCATTCCTTATCTAACTACAGCCCATTAAAGTCTTTCAGAAACCTGGCAAATCTCTCCAGATTTACCTTCCTTTTGATTGGTAAGTGGGGCAGTGCTGGAGTGATAGCATGAGTATGAACCAAGTTTCAACTCTGATGAGTAGCATCAGCAGCTTGCAAAAAATCAGTGCCTTTTTTAAAAATTAAGATTTATTTATTTATTTTGGTGGGGGAGGGGCAGAGGGAAAGAGAGAGAGTCCTAGCCAGGCTGTGTGCTGAGCATGGAGCCTGACGAGGGGCTCAATCTCAGGACCCTGAGAGGACAACCTGACCCAAAACCAAGAGACTGACATTTAACTAACTGTGCCACCCAGGCAACCCAGAAATTTAGTTCTTCAAAATGTATTCTTTTGTAGATTTGATAAGGCCATTTCTAGACTTCAGTTTTGAACTAAAGAGTGAGATCTCAAGGTACTCAGGTAGTCTTACAAAATGTTCAGTCCACAAGAAAAACAGATATAAGCCAACTGGAATATATTATGTCCACATTACCAAACTTCTATAATGGAACAGATTTCAGATCTATCATGTAACATTCCAATCTGTCAAGACCTTGTTCAAAATACTGAATTTGCCATTTTGTAAGCAGAGAAACAAGACCATTGATTTACAAATAACCTCATCTGTCACTATTCCGGAAACAATATTCCTAATCTTACCTTTATAATAATAATTTAGGAAGTAAAAATAATTGATAATCTATTCATTGTTTACAAAGTGAAAAACGATTATATTACTGGAAAAAATAAAAGGCATTGAACTAGTCTGAAAATTTTCTTTACCTCGTTAGAGATGTGTGTTCCAGAGAGATCTACTGACAGCAAGGAAAAGATGTTTACCATATATTCAATTCCTAGGTCAGTCAAATATTCACAATTTCGTAAACTCAAGTAGTTTAAATTAGGGCAGCTGAAAGAAAGCAGTATGAAGAATTAATTTTAGCTTTTAATCACAGTGTCAGTAATAATTTCTTTATATCAAAACTATCTAAGAGAAGCAAATGTTATTGAAGCAAGGACTTTCTTTTTCTTAAAATAAAAGTAAACTTTAAAGTGGAAAATAATTTGGCATTACAAAGTAGGATGAAAGGGAGGTAGATTATTATATATTATATATTACTATATATTATATATGTATCATTCCTGTAGCAAATATTTTATATACATATATGTGTGTGTATATATATATATATATATATATATATATGATTTCATTTCAGATAACAATTTCCAATAAGAAAAAATATCACACGTATACAAAAAGCTATCATGTAAGTATGATGAATGACCACTAAAAGTACAAGGTCAGTCCCTTACACGTTTGCTACAGGAATTGACCCCTACTTTTGTACACAAGATCTCTGACAAGTAGGAGGATCAGGAATAAACCCACCAGCTAGAACATCTCTTGGGAAACGCTGGAGTGAAGATTTATGTAGAGATAATATCCTTGAAAAGTGAAGAAAAGCCACTCATGTCTAGATAGTGATAACTTCGTTAATGACTCCATCTCAAACATTCTCTAATGTCAGATTAATAAGAAATATCTCAGATATGATCAAAAGACTAGTTTAATCTGACTCCAATGTCTTTTATTTTATTTCACTCATTATTAGACCAGTTTCTCAGTCTCCTGGTGTTTCCCAAATGTCTCTGAAGGTCTATCTCTGATGTCTCCTATTAGCAGATACACAATTTCTAATGATATGATATAAAATTTTATTGTTTTATCATACCGCTCTGATAGTTTCACAATAGAGACATCACTCAGGTGGATACAGTTACTTAAATTTAGCTCTCTTATCCTTATGCTCACAGGACCATCAAGAAATTGCTTTAGTCCCATATCACCAATTCTGTAGGAAAGAGAAAAGCTTTACATGTGATTTTAATGTAAATATATAGAGTATTACTTAAGTAATAGTTACTATATTCAATACATTCTAAAATAGCATGGTAATATCTTTATATGGGTATTGTGTTAACATTTTAAAACCAAATTTGATCATATAACTTTCAGTATAATAGAAAAAGTATAAATGATAGCAATGGGAGAAGTATTTATTAACATGTTCTTCCTATTCATTGTTCATTTAATTAGATGGCATGATTATTAGAATGATTAATAAGACAGATTGTCCTTAAGGTCTCTTTGGGGTTAAAATGTGATCAAGTTAAGCAGTCCCTGATGCAGTTTCTTGCAAAAAAGTAACACTAAAACTTAGAAGAGGGAGAACCGAGACTAACAGTCAAACTATGGCCAGAATCTTAGAGGAATTTTCACTAAATATAAGATCAAGTTAGCTGGGCTGAAAAGTCCAGTGAGTGACCTATGGATTTCTTTTCTGCTGAAGTACAGAAAACCTGGAAGAAGACCTTGACCTCAGTCTTCTCACACTCTCTATCCCTAATCAGAGACACCTGTGTGTTGGTGCCATTTCCACCACCCGCCTCATCCCGAACCATGCTTTATAAATGACTGGAGGTCTGTTTGGCCCATCTGTTCCCTGTCTTCCATTGGGAGCTCTATTTCTAATTCCATTTGGAGACTGCCAGTCCCTTCTAAAAAGCATTTCAGTAAATAAAGCACAACAGGAGGTTGCACACTGCATCCTAAGAGAGGTGGCTTTCACACACAATAATCCTGCACGTAGGTGTACTGATTGGAAGAGCCTTGGGAGCCATAGATGTTGATTGCTGACATCTCCTATACCCTCTGTTTGGTCAGATTTACAACGAACCGAGCAGTACAGGCAGAAGGTGAATGGGCCTGTTTCAGTTGAATGGGCCACATTAAGTGGATACCTCCCATGTCCATCAACTAACTCCCTGTCCATATGTAATGAGGGCACTGTGGCAGCAGTTACCTGGTGGGTGGGGGAATGGGAGGGGAAAAGGGAGAAGGAGATTTCAAACACAACTGATCAACTTGTCTCTTGGCAAACACCAGGGCTGG
Source organism: Lontra canadensis (assembly GCF_010015895.1). Taxonomy (NCBI): domain Eukaryota; kingdom Metazoa; phylum Chordata; class Mammalia; order Carnivora; family Mustelidae; genus Lontra; species Lontra canadensis. Next base: position 8,903,241 of record NW_022631042.1, read on the forward strand.
AGTATTCATTGAGAGATATTTTTACTAACCGGAAAACAAATACGGCATGGCATTTGTAAGACTTAAAAAAGCATACCTCTGAAGATGATTTTTTAAAAATTAGAACATCTTAAACAGTGTAGAGAAGCAGTAGGAATTAATAAGGAGCAACCTGGCTGTAACAAAAATATTCTAAGATGCATTCTAAGATGAGGGAAGCAGTAGGAATTAATAAGGAGCAACCTGGCTGTAACAAAAATATTCTAAGATGCATTCTAAGATAAGGGGCACCTGGGTGGCTCAGCGGGTTAAAGCCTCTGCCTTCGGCTCAAGTCGTGATCCCAGGGTCTTGGGATTGAGCCCCATATCAGGCTCTCTGCTCAGCAGGAAGACTGCTTCCCTCTCTCTCTCTCTCTCTGCCTGCCTCTCTGCCTGCATGTGATCTCTGTCAAATAAATAAATAAAATCTTTAAAAAAAAAAAGATGCATTCTAAGTTGAAAAGATGGCCACCTGAGATAAAGAAGAGATGGCAAACACAGCATTATTTTTCTAGATAGCCAGGCTTTTCTAGATATGTCTTCTAAGGCAAGGGATACAAAGCAAAAATAAACTATTGGGGAATGACATCAAAATGGAAGCTTTTGTAAAGCAAAAGAAGCCAACCAAACAAAATGGCAACTTACTGAATGGCAGAAGGTGTTTGCAAATTATATCTGATAAGAGGTTAATATCTAAATATAAAAGAACTGATAAAAGTCAGCTTTTGGTGGCAGGGTCTGGAGAAGGGGTGGCAGGTGCCATGTCCAGCCACAAATGTGGCAGGAAGAAGCCCCTGAAGTAGCCCAAGGAGACAGACAAAGAGGAGAAGGTTTCAAGCAGAAACAAAGAGGAGCAGAAGAAATTTAAGGAGCTAAAAGCAAAGACCATGGGGAAGGGCCCCCTGGCCATAGATGGAATTAAGAAATCTGGCAAAGGGTGCCTAGGTGGCTCAGTAATCAGTTAAGCATCTGCCTTTGGCTCAGGTCATGATCTCAGGGTCCTTGGATGGAGTCCTGTGTCGGGCTCTCTACTCAGCAGGGAGTCTGCTTGCCCCCTCTCCTCTGCTGTTCTTTCTCTGTCAAATAAATAAATAAAACCTTAAAGAAAAAGAATTCTGGCAAAAATTAAGTGGCTCCTTGTGCCTGAGGCAATGGTGATACTTAATTCCATTCCTGTTTAAACATCTGGATTCCCTGTCATAGCATCTGTTGTTACCTACAGCTAGAATGGAGTTTTGTCTTAGATCCTGTTATACATTTAAAAATAAATTTTTTAAAAAGAAAAACCAATCAATCATTTAAAAAAAGAGCTTCTACATGTCAACACCCCAAAAATCCAATTAAAAAATGAGCAGAGGACCTGAATTGACATTTTTCGAAAGAAGACCTATAGATGGCCAACAGACACATGAAAAGATGCTCCACATTGCTCATCACCAGGGAAATGCAAATCAAAACTACAGTGAAATATCACCTCACAACTGTCAGAGTATCTGGTATCTAAAAGACAAGAAATAATAAGCATCTGTGAGGATGTGGAGAAAGGGGAAAATTTGAACACCATTGATGGGAATGTAAATTGGCACAGCCACCATGGAAAAGAGTATGGAGTTTCCTAAAAAATTAAAAATAGGACTACCTTAGGATTCAGCAATTCCATTATTGGATATTTATCTGAAGAAAATGAAAAACACTAATTCAAAAAATATATATCCACCCCATGTTTATTGCAGCACTAGTTACAATAGCCAAGATATGGAAGCAATATATTCGTCAGTTGATGAATAGATAAAGAACAGGTGTATGCATACATATACACACACACTATACAATACACACAATAGAATATTATGCAGCCATAAAAATGATGAGAGCATTTGAGACAACACAGATGGACCTAAGTGAAATAAGTGAGTTTGAGAAAGACAAAACCATATGATTCCACTCATAAATGAAATCCAAAAAACCCCATATGATTCCACTCATAAGTGAAATTAAAAAGAGAAGAAAACCAAATGAATAAACAAACAAAAAGCTGAATCAGACCTATAAATACAGAAGACGAACTGATGGTTGCTAGAGGGTAGAGAGATGGGAGGTTGAGGCCTTAGAGGAAACACAAGGGAATAAAAGGCACAGCATAAGCAATACAGTTAATGATATTGTGATAATGATATAACAGGACAGATGGTAGCTACATACAGATGGTGAACACAGCATAATGTATAAAGGTGTCAAATCACTAAGTTGTACACCTGAAACTAATGCAACATTGTGTGCCAACTATAATAAGTAAGAAAAAAAAGAACAGATGATAATGAAACTAAAAATTCAATGATAAGAATAATAACCTATTTTAAGTCATCAAAACCAAAACTGACCCTTTTAGAATACTGAATTAATAAGTAGAAGGCATATTTGCAAGGTCCCCTGAAATGCAGAAAGATAAAGAAATTAAAATAAATGACATCAGGGGCACCTTCGGCCCAGGTCATGATCCCAGGGTCCTGGAATCGAGCCCCAAGTCAGGCTCCCTGCTCACCAGGGAGCCTGCTTCCTCCTCTCTCTGCCTGCCTCTCTGCCTACTTGTGATCTCTGTCTGTCAAATAAATAAATAAAATCTTTTTTAAAAATGACATCGAAAATAGAGAAGTAGGATTCAATCTTTAAGAAGAGTCTCGAAAAAAATATAAGAATAAACAAAAACAAAGCAATAATCAGAGATATGTAAAAGCTTTTAAAGTGGCAAAATATGATCTGTACATTAAAAAAGAGAGAATAGGGGCACCTGGGTGGCTCAGTGGGTTAAGTCTCTGCCTTCGGCTCAGGTCATGATCTCAGGGTCCTGGGATCCAGTCCCGCATTGGGCTCTCTGCTCAGGGGGGAGCCTGCTTCCCCCCACCCCCTCTCTCTACCTGCCTCTCTGCCTACTTGTGATCTCTCTCTCTCTGTCAAATAAATAAATAAATAATCTTTAAAAAAAAAGAGAATAAAAACAAAAAGGTGAAAAGTAAGTACAAATTGTAGAAACATAGAAGAAACCAAAGAAGACCTAATGTATCAGTTTTATAATAATTATAAATATAAATAAGTTGAAAAATTATAAATATTTATAAATATAAACAAATAAGACCCAATATATCAGTTTTACAATAATGATAAATATAAATAAGTTGAAATAATGATAAATATAAATCCCCTATTAAAAGATAAGAGATTGTCAAATTGGTTTAATAAATAAACCTAAATTACAAGTAGCCTCCAAGAAACACATTTAAAATAAAATGACAACACAACTGGGACGCCTGGATGGCTCAGTTGGTTAAGCGGCTGCCTTCAGCTCAGGTCATGATCCTGGCGTCCTGGGATCAAGTCCCACATGGGCTCTCTGCTCAGCAGGGAGCCTGCTTCCCCCTCTCTCTCTGCCTGCCTCTCTGCCTACTTGTGATTTCTCTCTCTCTCTGTCAAATAAATAAAATCTTTAAAAAAAAAAAAGACAACACAACAAAAAAATTACAAAGATGTATTGGGCAAATATAAGTAAAAATAATATAGCCATGGCAAATAATCAGTACATTGAGTCAAAATTCTATGCTAGGGGCACCTGGGTGGCTCAGATGGTTGAGCATCTGCCTTTGGCTCAGGTCATGGTCTCCAAGTCCTGGGATCCAACCTCATATTGGGCTCCTGGCTCAGTGGGGAGTCTGCTTCTCCCTCTCCCTCTGCCTCTCCTCTTGCTTGTGTTCTCTCTGTCTCTCTCTCTCTCACAAATAAATAAATAAATAAATAATCTCACACACACACACACACACACACACACACACACACACACCCACTATGCTAGTAAAAATATTAAACAAGGACTACAAGGTAATTTTATGCTGATTAAAGTTACCACCCATAATGAAGATGGTATATTGGGTATAGATTCTTGAAATCATATTCTTTTCCCCTTGAAATTGTGACAGTGAAATTGAGTAATTATGTAGTGATTTTAAAAATATGTGTGTGTTTATTCTTCCGATCCATAGCATGGAATGGTCTTCCATCTTTTTGTGTCTTCTTCGATTTTTTTCATGAGTGTTCTGTAGTTCCTCGAGTACAGATCCTTTACCTCTTTGGTTAGGTTTATTCCCAGGTATCTTATGGTTCTTGGTGCTATAGTTAATGAAATCGATTCTCTAATTTCCCTTTCTGTGTTTTCATTGTTAGTGTATAAGAAAGCAACTGATTTCTGTACATTGACTTTGTATCTTGCCACATTACTGAATTGCTGTATGAATTCTAGTAGTTTGGGGTTAGATAGAGTCTTTTGGGTTTTCCATATAAAGAATCATGTCATCTGCAAAGAGAGAGAGAGTTTGACTTCTTCATTGCCAATTTGGATACATTTTATTTCTCTTTGTTGTCTGATTGCTGTTGCTAGGACTTCTAATACTATGCTGAACAGGAGTGGTGAGAGTGGGCATCCTTGTCGTGTTCCTGATCTCAACGGGAAGGCTGTGATCTTTTTCCCATTGAGGATGATATTTGCTGTGGGTTTTTCATAGATAGATTTTATGAAGTTGAGGAATGTTCCCTTTATCCCTATACTTTGAAGCGTTTTAATCAGGAACTGATGCTGGATTTTGTCAAATGCTTTTTCTGCATCACTTGAGAGGACCATGTGGTTCTTCTCTCTTCTCTTATTAATTTGTTCTATCACATTGATTGATTTGCAAATGTTGAACCATCCTTGCAACCCAGGGATGAATCCCACCTGGTCATGGTGGATAATCTTTTTAATGTGCTGGTGGATCTATTTGCTAGGATCTTGTTGAGAATCTTAGCATCCATATTCATCAGGGATATTGGTCTGAAATTCTCCTTTTTGGTAGGATCTTTGCCTGGTTTGGGGATCAGGGTAATGCTGGCTTCATAAGAAGAGTCTGGAAGTTTGCCTTCTGCTTCAATTTTTTGAAACAGCTTCAGGAGAATAGGTATTATTTTTTCTTTGAAAGTTTGGTAGAATTCCCCAGGGAATCCATCAGGTCCTGGCTCTTGTTTTTTGGGAGGTTTTTGAACACTGCTTCAATCGTGTTACTAGATATTGGTCTATTCAGGTTGTCAGTTTCTTCCTGGTTCAATTTGGAAGTTTATAGTTTTCCAGGAATGCCTCCATTTCATCTAGGTTGCTTAACATATTGGCATATAACTGTTGGTAATCATTTCTGATGATTGTTTCTATTTCCTTGGTGTTAGTTGTGATCTCTCCCTTTTCATTCATAATTTTATTAATTTGGGCCTTCTCTCTTTTATTTTGGATTAGTTTGGCCAATGGTTTATCGATCTTATTGATTCTTTCAAGAAACCAGTTTCTAGTTTCATTGATGTGTTCTACTGTATCTCTAGTTTCTATCTCATTGATCTCTGCTCTAATCTTGATTATTTCCCTTATTGTGTGTAGGGTTGGCTTAATTTGTTATTGATTCTCCAGTTTTTTAAGGTGTAGAGACAGCTGGTTTATTCTGGATTTTTCAATTTTTTTGAGGGAGGCTTGGATAGCTATGTATTTCCCCCTTAGGATGGCCTTTGCTATATCTCATAGGTTGTGAACTGAAGTGTCTTCATTCTCATTGGTTTCCATGAATTGTTTAAGTTCTTCTTTGATTCCCTGGTTGATCCAAGCATTCTTAAGCAAGGTGGTCTTTAGCTTCCAGGTGTTTGTATTCCTTCCAAACTTTTCCTTGTGGTTGAGCTCCAGTTTCAAAGCATTGTGGTCTGAGAATATGCAGGGAATAATCTCAATCTTTTCCATGCTCATGGATCAGAAGAATAAACATTGTTAAAATGTCTATACTGCCTAGAGCAATCTATACTTTTAATGCCATTCCGATCAAAATTCCACTGGTATTTTTCAAAGAGCTGGAGCAAACAATCCTAAAATTTGTATGGAATCAGAAGAGACCCTGAATTGCTAAGGAAATGTTGAGAAAGAAAAACAAAACTGGCAGCATCACGTTGCCTAATTTCAAGCTTTACTACAAGGCTGTGATCACCAAGACAGCATGGTACTGGCATAAAAACAGACACATAGACCAGTGAAACAGAGTAGAGAGCCCAGATATGGACCCTCAACTCTATGATCAAATAATCTTCGACAAAGCAGGAAAAAATGTACAATGGAAAAAAGACAGTCTCTTCAATAAATGGTGCTGGGAAAATTGGACAGCCTATGTAGAAGAATGAAACTCGACCATTCTCTTACACCATACACAAAGATAAACTTGAAATGGATAAAAGACCTCAATGTGAGGCAGGAATCCATCAGAATAATAGAGGAGAACATAGGCAGTAACCTCTTCGATATTAGCCACAGCAACTTCTTTCAAGATACGTCTCCAAAGGCAAAGGAAACAAAAGTGAAAATGAATTTTTGGGACTTTATCAAGATCAAAAGCTTCTGCACAGCAAAGGAAACAGTCAACAAATCAAAGAGGCAACCCACAGAATGGGAGAAGATATTTGCAAATGACAGTAAGACAAAAGGCTGATATCCAGGATCTATAAAGAACTTCTCAAACTCAACACACACAAAACAGATAATCATGTCAAAAAATGGGCAGAAGATATGAACAGACAATTCTCCATTGAAGACATACAAATGGCTATCAGACACATGAAAAAATGTTCATCATCACTAGCCATCAAGGAGATTCAAATCAAAACCACATTGAGATACCACCTTACACCAGTTAGAATGGCCAAAATTAACAAGACAGGAAACAACGTGTGTTGGAGAGGATGTGGAGAAAGGGGAACCCTCTTACACTGTTGGTGGGAATGCAAGTTGGTGCAGCCACTTTGGAAAACAGTGTGGAGATTCCTTAAGAAATTAAAAATAGAGCTTCCCTATGACCCTGCAATTGCACTGCTGGGTATTTACCCCAAAGATACAGATGTAGTGAAAAGAAGGGCCATCTGTACCCCAATGTTCATAGCAGCAATGGCCATGGTCGCCCAACTGCGGAAAGAACCAAAATGCCCTTCAATGGACGAATGGATAAGGAAGATGTGGTCCATATACACTATGGAGTATTATGCCTCCATCAGGAAGGATGAATAATACCCAACTTTTGTATCAACATGGACGGGACTAGAAGAGATTATGCTGAGTGAAATAAGTCAAGCAGAGTCAATTATCATATGGTTTCACTTATTTGTGGAGCATAAGAAATAACACGGAGGACATGAGGAGATGGAGAGGAGAAGGGAGTTGAGGGAAATTGGAGGGGGAGATTGTGGATTCTGAAAAACAATCTGAGGGTTTTGAAGGGGCGGGGCGTGGGAAGTTGGGTGAGCCTGGTGGTGGGTATTATGGAGGGCACGTTTTGTATGGAGCACTCAGTGTGGTGCATAAACAATGAATTCTGGTACACTGAAAAGAAATTTAAAAAAAATTTTTTAAAATGTGTGTGTGTGTGTGTGTGTGTGTTACAAAAAAAAAAAAAAAATCAGGCTGACCTCTGGATTTCTCAGCCACAACAGAAATATCAAACATATAATAAGAATAATATATATAATAAACGTAATAATATACACAGTAATAATATAATTATAAATATATTTTCAATTGTAATATTGTACAATTGTAAATATATTTTCTGTTACAGAGGAGAAAACCAAGGTTTTCTCCTTTGTAACAGAATTGTAATATTGTACAATTTGTAACAGAATTGTAATATTGTACAATTGTAAATATATTTTCTGCTACAGAGGAGAAAACCAAGGTCAGTCTGTTTTGTTAACTTTAGCTATGAATTTTTATGCAACATATAAGATAGCATAAATATAAAATAAAATGAAAATAGAAATTCAAAAAGAACATAATCAAGATACAGTTTTTTTGTTATACTGAGCTTTTAACAAACAAAAAAGAGGCATAAAAATTAGAATAATATAACTAATTCAGTTTAAGTTCCATGCAATATGTAAAGGTACCCAACACACTAAACAATATAATCATCATCTTCCCCATCTGCTTTACCCCTAAATAAAAAACTCTCAATTCCAAAAGATAGAAATTGTACAAGCCATCTTTTTGTACCATGATGTCATAAAACTGAAAATTATTTACAAAGTGATAATTAGCCATAAACTACTTGGGAATATTTTTTTAGCATTTTATTTATTTATTTATTTATTTATTATATTCAGTTAGCCAGCAATATAATACATCAATAGTTTTTGATATGGTATTCAACAATTCATTAGTTGCATATCATTTGGGAATTTGAATACATCTTCAATAAATAATTCTTAGGTAAAGACAAAATCAGATAACTATTATAAAACTGTATATTTTTCCCAAATTAATTCATATATTTAATACAATTTCAATTAAATCTCAATAGGATTTTTTCTGAAATGTGACCGAATTGTTCTAAAGTTCGTTTGGAGGGGCACCTGGCTGACTCAGTGGTTACTGCGTATGACTCTTTTTTAAAAAATTTTTATTTATTTATTTGACAGACAGAGATCACAAGTAGGTAGAGAGGCAAGCAGAGAGAGGAGGAAGCAGGCTCCCGCTGAGCAGAGAGGCCAATGTGGGGCTGGATCCCAGGACCTGGGATCATGACCTGAGCTGAAGGCAGAGGCTTTAATCCACTGAGCCACCCAGGCGCCCCAGTGCATGTGACTCTTGATCTCATGGTCATGAATTCAAACCCCACACGGGGAATAGATTATTTAAAAGGTGAAAGATTTATGGGCATAGATTATTTTTTTAAAAAAAGTTTCTAAAGTTCACATGGAAGAATAAACTGGCAAAAAATAACTTACTAAGGAAAGTCTAATTCCATTAGATATTAAAACATTACAAAGCAATAATAGTATTTATTTATTGAGTGCTTATTATTAATTAATTTATAAATAAATTTATTGAGTGCTTATTATGTGCCAGACACTATTCTAAGCATATTACATGAATTAACATATTTGATCCTCACAACAGTTCTGAGTAGATACTCTTATTTTCCCCATTTTACAGATAAAATACTGTATGATTTTTTTTTAAGATTTTTATTTATTTGACAGAGAGAAAGCACAAGTAGAGGGAGCAGCAGGCAGAGGGAGAGAGTTGAAGAAGCAGGTCCCCTGCTGAGCAGGGAACCAGATGTGGGGCTTGATCCCAAGACCCTGAAATCATGACCTGAGCTGAAGGCAGACGTTTAACGGACTGAGCCACCCAGTCACCCCTGTATAAGATTAGACAGAAGACAGATAAGTGAATGAAACACAAAAGGTAGTCTGAAAACAGACATATATATATATACACATATATATACACACATATATACACATATGTGTGTGTATGTGTGTATTCATATAGACTCATATATGTAATTTTATATTGTAATCCAGGGAGCATCAAAAGTCAACAGAAAAGGATTATTCAGGTAATGTCCCAGTTAATTGGTTAGTGTAGTTAATCCCAAATCTGTCTGTGCATCAAAAGCATCTATGTTTAAAAAAAAAAAATACAGAAGCTGGGGTTCCGTTTCTAAATATTCAGATTCAGGAGCTCTATAGTAGGGCTTGGGCATATGTAGTTTTATTCAGCTCCTCAAGTGATTCTGATAGCCTAGAATTTTTTTACTTTTAATCATATATATGTTTTTAATTTACCTTTTCATTACTGATTCCTAATTTAATAACATTGTAGTGAGAGAATATAGTTATTGATACCAATCATTTGAAAGTTGTTGAAACTTACTTTCAAACTTCATGCACAAAAAAAACAAAAAAAAAACAAAAACAAACAAACAACAACAACAAAAACTTCATGCACAGCCCATTTTAAAAGGGATTATTGTGTGGTTGAGGAGAAAATATATTCTCTGACTCTCAAAGGTACTGCTTGAGGCTTGTCTTTTATAGATTAATTTTTAAAATCTAATCTGAAACTCTGATACTAAACTCTCTGTCTTTTTACCCTATGATATGCTCTTTCATATTCTGGGTTTTTTTTGTTTTGTTTTGTTTTGTTTTGTTTTGTTTTACTCTGCTGTCATGGAAGAGATTATCTTCCATTTCTGTAGTTCTCTCCTCAGTGAGTTCTAATCTGCTGATTGGCAATCTATTGGGTTTCTTTATTTCAATAACTATATTATATTTTTTTATTCCCAAAAGTTTTTTTCTAAATCAATCTAGTTATTTTCTCATATTTCGTTGCCTGCTCATATTTCTGATTTCATTAATTTCTTCAAACATTTCATACATATTTGCTTAATATCTTATGTTTGACAACTCCAATATCTGAATTATTTGGAGGTCAAATTTATTTTCATGTTTCTGGTGACTCTTTCTCATGGTGACTCATATCTTCATACATGTAAAAATTTTTAATTATTCTTATTCTAAGGAGTCCTAGAGGCCTAAATAGAAAATGCTTTCCTGGGGTACCTAGGTGGCTCAGTTGGTTAATCGTCTGTGTTTGGCTCAGGTCATGATCTCTGCTTCTTGGGATCAAGCCCCACATTGGCCTCCCTGCTCAGCAGAGAGTGTACTTCTCCCTTTCCCTCTGCCTCCCTTCTGCTCATGTGTTCCCTCTCTCTCTTGAATAAATAAATAACATCTTTAAAAAAAAAAATTTGATCCTTGCCCATTTGAGAATACCAGGATAGAAGCCCAATGCCCAGCTGACGTAAGGGCTTCATTAAGAACTTGTCATCTGTCCATCTGTTAGGGACTCTACACAGAGGACAAATCTAACCAAACGTACCCAGAGGGAACGCTTCAGTAAGATTGGTTTCTCCTGAGCAACTAACAATGCCCATTTGGGAAAAGGCCTGTTAACAGAATTAGCCATGAGAACCCTCATTAGAAAGAGTAGCCCATAGTGTTCCTGTGAACTCATTTACTCTTATAAGAGTCCATGTTTCTACATGGGTGCCACTTCTTTGTGTTACCGCAGAACTCTGCACTTCCCAGTACTCGGACTCCTGACTTTCATGTGTACTAACCAGTGAGCACCTTGAGGAGAGGGTCTCACACGTTTTAGATAATCAATATCTCTTGAACATATAACTGAATGACTATTTATTTACCTTATACAATTTGCCAAATTCAACACAGTCAGTTGCTTCAAAGGTGAAAGTGACTTAAGGCTCCCATTTGTTATTCTCTTGCAGTCTGCCATGTAAATGTGATTGATATTTGGATAATTCTTGTCTATAAATTTGAAGCATGCATCAGTAATCCTTTTATTTCCTGTTTAAAAAAACAAAAAACAAAAAACAGAATACAAATATTGTATTTGTAATGCCCCAGGGGTAAAAGTAAACATTAATGCTGAACCCCATTTTTAATATCACAGACCTTCAAATCGGATCTTTCTGAGCTTACAAGTAGAAAGAGCTTTAAAAGCACAGTCGGAGATATGAGGAGCACCAATGAACACTATTGATGTAATATGAGGGCACTTTTCAACTAAAGCCTTTAGAAGAAAAAAAGATGATTAAATTTACCACAGTGTATAGAACAAGCTTCGCAAAGTAATGAGATTATTTATTTTTCCCAATATTTTCAGAAGGAGACATATTAACTCTGAAATTTTCCTAATTTCAAAGACAATGGTATCTTTATTCAATATATTTGAGTACACTTACATTTGAGTAATGGAGAGGAATCAGATTTATATCATGTTACAAAGGTGGGGGAAAACATGAGAAAATGGAATGCTCAAAAAAATCACTGCATTTAGAAGTTTGACACGTAGAACTAAAGTTAAAGTTTATGCTTAGGCCGCATGACTTCTGAAACAAAAATATCCCTAATTGGGAAACAGATTTTTAGGGTATGTAAAGATTCAAATGTTTAAATGTGTGTGCGTGTGTGTGTGTGTGTGTGTGTGTGTAAATTTTTTAATGATTTTCTTACTATAAAAACTAATGAAAATCCCATTCATATTTTTCAGCAATTCAAGCCACTAAACAATGTGCCCCATCTATTAGGGCTGAGAAGAAAACGTACTCTGCAACTACCTACTTTTACACAGTTGTCCGTTAGCGTCGGCATGTCGTTGATGGTCAGATGCATAATTCCAGTGCAGCTGTTTGCAATGTTCCTGAAGCCCTGGACTGAAATCTGAATTGTACAGAGTAGATGAAAATGATGGAAGAACTTATTAGCTTGACATCTAATAAAACACTAAAGAAGTAATAACCGAAGGTATGTCATGATTTTGTTACTATATTTTAAAAATTGGAACCATAAAACAGGCAGACCTAAGAGGAAAAGAATCTGGTCTTGATTTCTTTACTACTTAATTTCTTGTATGTATATATTGTGGAATGATCATAACAAGTCTAGTTAACTTATTGTTTATTTTTTTATTGAGGCAAAATTCACATAACACCAAATCATTTGAATGGGCCATTAGCCATTCATAATCTTATGCAACTACAACCTCCATCTAGTCCCAAAACATTTTTATCACTCTAAAAGGAAACTGAGTCTATTAAGCCATTGCTCCTTACACTCCCCTTCTCACAGCCCCCATCAATCACTATCTGTGGATTTACCTATTCTAAATATTTCATGTGAGTGGAATTACACAATATATGGCCTTTCGTGTCTCCTTTCTTCCACTCGGCATAATGTTTTTGAGGTTCATCCATGGTGTAGCATCATGTATCAGTCAGTACCTTGTTCATTTTTATGGCTGAATAGTATTCTTTTTTAAACATGTTTTTTTAATTTATTCATTTGAGAGAGAGAGACTGAGAGCATGAGCAGAGGGGAGGGAACGAAAGCAGAGGGAGAGGGAGAGGCACACTCTTCTCTGAGCAGGAAGTCTGACACTGGGCTCGATCCCAGGACCCCAAGATCTTGACCTGAGAGCCAAAGGCAGGTGCTTAACTGACTGAGCCACCTAGGCACTCCTGTGGCTGAATAATATTCTGCTGAATGAATAGATCACATTTTATTCAGCCATTCATCTATTGCTGAATATTTGGGTTGTTAACATTTTCTGGATATTTGAATAGCGCTACTATGAACATGAAAATACATCTGTTTATTTGAGTATATCTAGGTATCTAGGAGTGGAATTGCTGGACAATCTGGTAATTCTATGTTTAACTTTTTAGGGAACCACCAAAATGTTTTTTTTTACAGTGCTTGCACCATTTTACATCCCACCAGCAATCTATGAGTATTTCCACTTCTCTACATCTTTGCCAGCATTATTTTTCATTTTCCCATATTTTCCTTTAAAAATATTTCCTCATGGGTTTGAAGTGGTACCTTATTGTGATCTTGATTTGCATCTCCTTAATGACTAATGCTATTGAGCATCTTTTCATGCGTTTATCAGTCACTTGCGTATCTTCTTTGGGGAAATGTCTATCCAAGCCCTTTGCCTATATTTTTTTAATTTTTTATTTTTTTATAAACATATAATATATTTTTATCCCCAGGGGTACAGGTCTGTGAATCGCCAGGTTTACACATTTCACAGCACTCACCATAGCACATATCCTCCCCAATGTCCATAACCCCACCTCCCTCTCCCAATCCTCCTCCCCCCAGCAACCCTCAGTCTGTTTTGTGAGATTAAGAGTCGCTTATGGTTTGTCTCCCTCCCAATCCCATCTTGTTTCATTTATTCTTCTCCTACCCCCTTAACCCCCCATGTTGCATCTCCACTTCCTCACATCAGAGTTATACAAATCAAAACCCTTTGCCTATTTTTAATTAGGTTATTTGTCTTTCAGTTCTTAATTTGTAAGAGTTCTTTATACATTCTGGATACTAGACCCTTAGGTATATGATTTGTGAATATTTTCTCCCATTCTTTAGATTGTCTTTTCACTTTTTAAATAATGTTCTTTGATGCACAAGTTTTTATTTTGATGAAGCCTAATTTATGTTTTTTTTTCTTTTGTTGCTTATGGTTTTGGTGTCATATCTGAGAATCCATTGCCAAATCTGAAGTCATGAAGATTTACCTTCAGTGTTTTCATCTAAGTTTTATTATTTTAGCTCTTACATTTAAGTCATTGGTGCATTTTGAGTTAATCTTTGTATACAGTATGAGGTTGGAATCCAAATTCATTTTTTTGGCATGCAGATATCCAGTTGCCCTAGCACCAAATTGTTCAAGAGAGTGTTCCTTCCCCCATCGAGTGGTCCTAGCACCCTTGTTGAAAATCAATTGGCCATAAAAATATAGGTTCATTTCTGGTCTCTCAATTCTGTTTCATTGGTTTATAGGTCTGTCTTATACCAATACCACACTGTTTGAGGACTGAGGTTCTGTAGGGTTGATTTTTCTTTCAACTATCATTATCCACATTAACGGAAGCAGCAGTTGTGGAGAATGTTCAAAATACTGACTGATCAAAGGATCAAATGCATTTGCCTATGATGAATTATCTTAAAATAATTTAGTTAGGTTTCATTTTGTAACAAATAGGCATGAATGGGAAATCAGATGGTATTTAGACTCAGTAATGGGAAACCGAGAGTCTACCCAGGAACAGACAGCAGAGGCAACACCCCTGCAACGTCAGCTTCATAACAGCATGACAGGGAGGACAAGCAATAGCAGCTATAATGGACCTCTTAGGAGACCTTTGGAGGCTTCCTGTGTCCCATCTGTCACTGAAGGTGACTTCCAAGCTTCTGTCATTACAGCCTCCACCTATATAAAAAGGACTAGCCAAAAATTAGGGAACTGAGTGTCCGATCCTCAGAACAACCAGGGCTCAGCTCAATGCCACCTGGTCAGAAAGTGTCCCTGAGCCTTAGATGAGGCCAGGTTCTTATTATACACTTATAACACCATGTAAGTATCATAACTATAGTTAAATTAATGTTACAATTAGTTGTTGAACTAAATCCCCTGTACCCCCAGCTCCCAGCAGGGTACCTATAGTGTCAATGAACAGATAATATTATTACATAAGTAAATGGAAGAATGTATGAATGAATTATGAGAGCCACATGTCTAAATAGGTTTTTGGCTGCCCAGCAGACACTGACAAAGTGAGCACCAAGTCAAAGGCCAGGGGAAGACCTTGAGAGCAGGGCTGAGCATGCAATCTGGAGTGGCTGCGGAAGCCAAGCCCTCACTCAGGGAGAAATAAATTTTGTGCTGAGGTCTGAATGTTTGTGTCCCTGCAAATTCATATATGGAAATTCTAAACCCTCAAGGTGATGTTATTAGGATGTAGGTCCTTTCAGAGGTAATTTTGGACTCTGCCTTCGTGAATGGGATTAGTACCCTCATAAAAGAGTCCCCAGATAGTTCGCTCTCCCCTTCCAGCAGGTGACACCAAGAAGGCGAACCAGGAAGCAGACTCTCAATAGACACTGAATCTGTCAGTGCCATGATTTGGACTTCCCAGCCACCAGAACTAGGAGAAATAAATATATTTTTTTTATAATCCATCAGTCTCTGGCATTTTTCTACAGCAGCTGGAACAGACTAAAATACCAGAACAATTTTTTCTAAAGAGTTTTTGGGAAATATGTTTCTAATGTCTGAACAGGGTATCTATTTTAGCCCAGGAATTAGACAAAATTATCCTAAAGAAATAAAGCTGTGCACAGAGACTTATATACAAGGATTCTCAATTTTCTCAGCCCTTTGTTCTACTTAGGCCTCAATAGACTAGATGAGTCCCGCCCACACTGGGGAGGGTAGTCTACTTTACTCAGTTCACCAATTTAGTGTTAACTTCATCCAGAAATACCCTCACAGACAAACCTGGAATAATGTTTAATCAAATGGCTGGGCACCCCATGGGCCATTCAAGTTGGCACATAAAATTAACCATCACAGCTTCCTTGGGGACTTTGGACATTTGAGAGTCATAGTTGATGCATTTGCTCTTGCCTGCTTGGTTTTGGCCAATCATTTGAACTTGCCTGGGTGCATTTTTTTATCCATATCAGCATCTTTGAGATTATCCACCCTATCTAGCACCGCTAAGTACCTGAACCAGGCATAACTAAAAAGAAAGCTTTAAGATCTTATTGTTGCCTCACATTGTGAAGTTAAAACAGAAACCCTCAAGCCTTTAGAGTTCCAATCCCAAATACTTACCTAAGGAATTTCAGTTTTTCAAAGTTAAATAACTAAATTAGTAGGGGAAATGTTCCATTTTTGAGTGCAGGTGTATGAATGTTATTTAACTTGTATAGCTTTGTGAGAAACCATTTTCAGCACTGTTAGAGTTCTCACAGAGTGAATGGAATCATCCAATGTTACGGATGTCTCAGCTCCTAAGTGACTTTTCACACGTGATGACATACTACAACATGGGGTTGGGAGGTGGGAACAGCAGAAGAGGCAGGTTATTTGAAGGGGCTTGGACTTCTCCTGTACATTGAGGTAGCCTCCAGGACCTGAGGAAACACTCAGGTCCCTTGATTGATTTCCCCCAGATTACAGAGTGAAAGAGCAAGAACACAGACGTTGAAACTCTTAACCCAGGGTTCCTTCGGATTAACATTCTTCAACAGTAACCTCCATTTCAACTGTCCTGTCCCAGCTGTCATCAGTCTTTAAACCTAGCCAGAAAGACATCTGACTTCTCCAGTACTCAGTGACCTCTCTGCTCTTTGTCTGACCTTGTACTTCCCTTTGCCTCTTTCTCTTTTCATCTACACAAACCTTAACTATTTCTCAAGTTCCAATGACTCCAGCTTCTTTCCTTCTCTTTCCCTTACTAGTCTAAAGTCTTTATTTTAGCCATAACTCTTTCCTATAATCTGCATGTCTTAAGTCCCCCAAAGAGATGACCTTATACTCTTTTTAAAATTTCTTACTGTGTTGGACAACTATTTGGGCCTGAATGAATTAAAATTAGGAGTAAGACAAATAAAGTCTGGAAAAGTTTGGCTACAGACAAAACTGCAAACAATTCCAAGTCGAAGGTAAAGCACCGGCTAAAGCAAAGCAGTGGGAGCACTGGGCTTGGACAAAGAGGCAAGATCACCCTTGGGCTGAATAGGAAAAGTTTAGTAGGTAAGGAGAGAGGGAAAGTTAATGGAAGACCCATAAGGCAAGAATGAGGTATTTGGTATTGTCCTGTCATGGATTCTTCTGAGTTTTCCACAAGTATTCCCAGAGAAAAGTCCAGGGGAGAAGAATGAACACTTAAAATCTGGAGATTGGAGGGGGGAAGAACACTGGGCTTGGAGTCGACAGAGCTAGGTTTGACTCTGGCTCTGCTTCTTTCTCCCTTGAAACAAAAGGCAGCTCAACCTCCCTGACCCTTAGTTTTCTCATTTGTAAAATGGGTATGATAATTCTCTCTCTCTCTCTCTCTCTCTCTTTTTTTTTTTTTTTTTTGAACTATTTGGGAAAACAGAATGGGGTAAAGTGTAGAAGTGGTTAGTTAGCACAGTGCCTGGCATGTGCTAGTTTTCCTATTACTATTCTTCTGGTTATACTGTGCTCCCTCCGAGAAGTAAAGATTCAAGAACCAGAGGTAGAGGGCCTCGAGAGATCATTCTAGTGCATCCCTCACATTGCAGACATAAATAAGGGGTATGCCAAGAAGTACTGTGATTGTCCCAGTGCTGGACAGTGTCAGACAGAGTGAGTGTTCCCTAAGTGCTGGATGAATGAACAAATGGTCTTGAGTCTCCCTGTCTATGGCAGAGCCAAGGCTAGAGGCCACCTATCCCCATATGACACACAATTCCAGGGAAGGGAATAGTTTTTTTTTTTTTTTTTACAATACTTATAAATTCTTCCCCTTTATCTCAGACCCTGGGCCACTACCCTACCACTAGTATTTCAAATAATGGCTTCCCTAAAAAAAGAAAGAAAGAAAGAAAGAAAGAAAGAAAGGGAGGGAGGAAGGGAGGAAGGAAGAAAGAGAGAGAGAGAGAGAGAGGGAGGAAGAGGGAGGGAGAAAAGAAGAAAGGAAGAAAGAAAGAAAAAAACTTTTTTCTCTCTTGCTGTCTTAGAAACTTATTTTTGACAAGATTTTCTGAACAAGGGAAAAAATTATAGCAGTAATCAGCCACAGCTGAGTGATTCCTTGCAATGCAGCCAAACACTTGGTGCTATCAACCAATAAGACTGTATCCAGAAAAGGGGTGGGGAAAACCTCTAAGAAGAGCTTTTTAGTTTTGCCTTGGCATGAAGTGCTTAGTTCTCTACATGGTTTATTTTACAATATCCAAAAAGATGCTTGGCTAATAATTTATGACTCAAATATTCATGCCAGAATCTTTTAGGCTGACCAACTATTAGTTGTCCTTTCTCTTCACTGAAATAATGGTAGTATAAGCCTGAAATTAAAAATTCCTCTCTTAGGGAAAAAGCAGAATACTTTACCATGTTAAAAGGCAGGCCTTGCCACAGCTGATACCTTTGCATTTTCTGTTTAGTATTCTTACAGAACCATGGATCTAATCCCTCTTTATTTAGTTGTTAAGTGGCCTTAGTCTGGACACCAACCAGAGCCCTGCCCCTCTGCTCTTTGCTGGTCAAACTCTCATTGGTTAGGAAGTTGGGGAAGTTGGCCTTGTCAATCCTGTTCCAATCTCAAGTCCCAGCAGACAGCTACTGCTGCTGATGGGGACAAGGAAGATCATAGGAAGTTCTCTCCAGCTGTCTCTGGGTGGGTCTGAACCCATGATCAGGACAGGACAGGACAGAGCTATCTGTGAAGGAAATGAGTTGTCAGTGAGCCATACAAAATGAAAACCGAAGTGTTGACACCAAGGACTAGCTCAGATCACTCTTTGAAGGTCCAAGGTGGTAAAAAAAAAAGAAGGAAGCAGCTTATCTCAAAGAGAATAACATATTACCAAGCTTCCACTTTCCACTTCTTCTTTACAACATTGTCTCAAAACCCGTTAGCTCGGCCACACAGAAAAGAGATATATGTAGGGCCAGACCCTCTGGGACAGCTAGAGATATCTATCTTAGGTAGACATTGCCCAAGCTGTGTTCCTGTACCATTTCCAGCTGTTTCTCTCATTCAAGCAACATTGTAACCAATGACTAATGGATAATGTGATGACTTTAGTCATATCCATATATCCTTCATGACCTCCTGGTGACCTCAGAGAAGGCTGGCTTAACAAGTAGAATAGATTGTTGGAGAGAAAGACAAAGATTTTTCGCAAAACATGGAACATTTTGTTTCATTGCATTCAAATGTGCCACAGGCTTCTAAAATAGCAACTCTTCCCAGGGTCTGTGCTAAAGTTCCTGACAGGCTTTCAAATATTGTGTCCTCTCTGGTGAGAGGAAGAGAGGCCTAGTTATTATCCCTTTGATGATCCCATACTTTCCAGTCTATATATTCTTCATGGCTTCCCCTCCTCTGCATTTGCCAACGCACTTCTCCTAGGTACCCTCCCTGATAACTTCAGGTAGAACTGTTTCTTCCTCTTAGATCCCAGAGCACCAAACACCATCGCCCTCAGTTTGAGTTTTACATCTTCTGACTTATATAATAATTACTTATGCACATGTCTGATATTCCTGCCAAGGAACACAGACAGCGTCTAATCCATCACGTCCTTTAACAGTACAACACAGGTGCTTAGAGCAGAGTATGATATAACAACTATTTGTTAGTAGACCAAGTAGTTGTTGAATAAATTGTTTGTAGAATGTAAATTAGAATTAATAGTTCCAAAGGCAGAGGGAGGAGGTAGTCAATATGGTCATTTGTCAAAGATTGCCATATTTATCTAAAACCATTGGACAGCCAGTCACAAAAAGGAAGATTTCCTTTTCCAGTGTGAGTGAGGAATTAGAATACAAGACCAGTGAAGGCTACAGATGCCAGGAAAGCAAGCATGGCATGCCAGCTCTATGCACTCATTGCACAACAACTCAGAGCTGTGATCTGCAGAAGCAGGCTTGACCCTTCTTAAACTTTATCTTTCCTGTTTAGAGTTCACAATCCTGTTCTTTTCCTCACCCAGTGGCCAAATCACTCACAGCTTCTCCTATACTATAATGGACGCTTATCTCCTCTTTGACCGAGAGAATCACAACCGTAATACATTCTTACTACAACACAATCAACCACGGAGCTACTTGGCTTATCTAGAATTATTGAGCTAGATGATGGCTTTATAGCTAGAGTTCTAACCACGGGCTTCACCTAGGTCCAAAGGCTTAAGTAGAGTTTTGTAAAGAGTTTATAAAACTCTGTATATAAGTCACGTTGTAAGATAGGGAACAGAGAATAAACTGAAATCTTTTTCAGAGAACACTAAAATTTTTTTGAAACCTTTTTTCAGGAGTGTGAAACAGGATCTTAGTCCCCTGAGACTCATTTTGCCATCTGATTCTTCAAGATCTAAAAATTATTGCCAGATGTTTCATTTTTTACTGCTTAATGTAATAAACATCCTTATACCGTTTGCCTACAAAGAGATTGCATGAAGCTATGGAAGCTAATAGTAGGTGTTTGTTGTATTTCTTTATTTTTATTTTCAATAAGGCTATCATAAAGTTATAGTCAGACTAATATTATAATATCCATTTAAATTTATATGAGTTCTATCTACAAGAAATATAAAATGATTTTCATGAATTTTATTTTTCCCCCAATGCAGTTTGAAGTATGATTCAGAAAAGACAGAAAGCATTCCTTTAATAGGGAAACTGAGGCACAAGAACTGACCTAGAAAAGCAGAAATTGTACTGTGACTTTTCTGATTCATGACTGCTTTTCCACCAGACCTCCTTCTTATTAATGACACTGACAACCACATAATTTTTTCAAAAAGAATAATACAACATTTTTTTTTTACCATAGGCAGAATATAGAACTTTACAGTTTTACAAATAAATGAAAGTCTACTGGTATAGAGCCTGTTCTTCAGAATTAGTTAAGGTCAAAGTTCTAATCTCGGCCCAGACATTTTTTGAATGATCTCGGGCAAGTTACTCTGTCTTAGCATCATTTTCAGTGGTACGTGGGGCCAGTTTACACAAGCTTGCAAGAGCAAATTGTTAAACTTTAGGATTAGCTTAGAGGCGTTTGGTCGGCTCAGTCGGGTTAAGCGTCCGACTCTTGGTTTTGGCTCATGATCTCAGGGTTGTGAGACGAGCCTCTCTCTCAGCGGGGAGTTTGCTTCTCTCCCTCTACCCTCCTCCTCCTTGTGCTCTCTTTCTCTCTCTCAAATAACTAAATCAATCTTCAAAACAAAACACAGATTAAAAATTAATCATATAAATTTAAAATTAAATAAGTTATATTAACAAAGGTAGTGATACTCAAGCTCGTCACTTCCAAATTATTTTATTACATGTTACTATTATCTGTGCTCTAGAGGATGGTTATGTTTATTGCATCTGTATAGTGAAAACTTTACATAATGGTGTACTACTGCACCTCTCTTCCAACTTTCTCTTTAGTGACTTCTCATTGGTAACTTGAAATAGTTAATGGTGAAAATAATTACACCATGGAAATCAGCAGTCATTGAAAATCAGGGCTTTTCCTGCTCCCTGCCAGTTGTTAAATGTTTACCAGAACACCATTTTTGAGTTTCCACATCTCTCAAATGGGAATAATAACACCCACCTCATCTAGTTTTTTATAAAGATTAAATGAGATAATGAATGTAAAACACTTATCTCAACACCTAGCACCTAGTCAGTACCCAGCAAATGATAGCAGTTATTATCACCATCCATTAAAATACAGCATAAAGGAAAATCCAACCCAACAAATATAAATGATTTATAATTTTGAATTTAACTGTTGCCAATTCGTTTTGGTGCATAATCTTATTTGCACCTGGTTTAGCTGGTCGCACAATTATTATTCCAATTACCCCTTACTGATAGCCTAGCAAATCTGTACCTCCACTCCCAGTTCTGTGCCAAGGACCAGACTTCCACACAGAAGCACAGACAGAATTCGAAAGCTGAAAAGGATCTCAAGAGAGCATGTAGCCCAAAGTAGCCATTCTATAGACAAGGGAACTGAGGCAGAAAAATCAGGTAACTGTCCAGAGTTGTACAAGTGGTTAGTAGCATAGCAACGATTAGATCCCAGGTCTCCCCACTTCAGGTCGGGGCTCCTTTTACCATCCCGCTGCCTTTTGCTGTATGAGAGAGAGAAAAAAAGAGAAACTGCTTTCTACTCTTGCTTTGCTTATGCAATCTCCATTCTATTTGGCTAGTACATTCATTCCTGGGCATGACTCTGTGGCTTTCGCCCACGTCCACTGCAATCCCCAGAGGTGAACAAGTAAGACCTTCCATGATCTTCGCCTCTCCGGAAGGGGAGGTTGGAATTTGTGTAGCCTAGAGATAACTGAAATGACCTTGGAATCTCCCCATTTGCAGTTTGCACAGCCTTTCCCAGAGAGAGACTTAACAGTACAAGAACTACTGATAAACCAATTAT
Source organism: Lontra canadensis (assembly GCF_010015895.1). Classification (NCBI taxonomy): domain Eukaryota; kingdom Metazoa; phylum Chordata; class Mammalia; order Carnivora; family Mustelidae; genus Lontra; species Lontra canadensis. Next base: position 8,925,650 of record NW_022631042.1, read on the forward strand.
TATTGCATTGAGTCATTTGAACATTTCTGGGATACTGTCCCTTTTCATTTTTGTTGACTTGTGTCTAGTGACTGAAAAATAGTTGATGAAGAAAGCACTTTCATTGTAGTATTTCATAGTTTCCTGGGCTCTTTTCTTCCCCTAAATCTAAAGAAATAGCAGACTGCGCCCTTATCAAGAAATGACTCTGAAACTTTGCTCTGGCAAGTTGTCAACTTCTTAGTGGCTCAACAGACCTCCTGAGCTTTCACCTAACGCACCTGGCTGGCTGGGCCCTGAAATTCGCTGCTGTTTCTTTTGTTCATTCATTTATTTTTTTATTCATCAAACATTGCTCACAGTCTTACTACATGCAAGGTACTGTATTATGTGCTAAGGATACAGATAACACAGATAAAGAAGGCACCGTCCTGGCCATCAGGGAGCCCGCAATGGGGAGAACAGCAGACAGATAAGCAGACCACTGAATGCGTGGAGAATGCTCAGCGAAAGTACAATGATAGAAGAATACACAGGAAGGATCATAACCTAGCTTGGGTCGGGGGAAATGAGGGGTCGGTGAGAGCTTCCTAGAGACGGCTGTGATTGAACAAAGCCTCAAGAATATGTAAAAGTTAACCTGATGAATGGCAGAAAGGGTCGGTATGGTATGAGGGTGTCTAAGGGCAAAAGGTGAGCCTAGTAAAACAACTGAGGCTGGAAGTGAAGAACAGGGAACCACAGAGGCAGAGGCTCCTAGCAGAGGCTCTCTCACTGGTTTAACTCTCTTCAATCCGAACATATCCATTGGAACCTTGGCCTTCATCTGGCGCCTTCTTTCACTCCATGTTCAGAGTTGTTGATTTTCTAGGCATTTGGATTTCAGCCTAAGATTGGCTACAGCCCTAGGCTTCCTTCTCAGCATAGCTGTGGTCATTCTACACTTGGCTTCCTACACAGTGCTGTAACCCACTGCTACATGATACATAAATCTTAGGAGAAGTGGCCACCCAAAGATAATATCAACAGGAGAATCCCTGGAGTTACACACAAACAGAGCAAAGGATAAAGGGAAAGCCTAACCAGGAATCACTGGCCTCCTCATTGGGACTTTCCCATGGACAGCTAGGAAAGCTTTGTCCTCTCCGTTAAAACTCTTCATCCTACCCAGATTTTCTATTTTGAGATTTTGAAAGAAACAAGAACTTTTGGAGAGCGCAAAAATTAACAGGGAACTAATGTAGATATCTTTGGCGCATTTTAGCTGATACTTTTCTATCGATTTACTGATTCATCATTGGGGGTCTTTTGAGCAAAGACTTAAAGAAGGTGAGGAAGTTAGCCACACAGATAGCTGCAGGAGGAGGATTCCAGGCAAGGAGAATGGCAGCACCAAACCCCTGAGGCAAGAGCTCTTGTGCTGAGAGCAGCAGCAAGGAAGCCAGTGTGACCAGAGCAGAGTTGGTAAATGGTCAGTAGCAGCAGAGGACAGATTACGTAGGTCTCAAATGTTCTTCTGAAGTTTTTCTTTTATTGAGTGAACGGGATGCCTTGAGTAGAGGAGTAGAGGAAGGACATTGGCTTGGGTTTTAAAAGGATCACTCTCAATGCTGAGTTGAGAGTAGACTTGTAGGAGGCGGAGGTGAAAGCAGAGAGACCAGTTAGGGGGCCATCATAATAACGCAGGCAAGAGATGATGACCCGGGCTGGGGCGGTAGCTGCGGAGGTAATGACGAACGGTCAGATAGATCCTAGGGAGTTCTGGAGTCCCAGCCAGCTGGCCTTCCTAAAGAGTGCGTGTGGGTGTGAGGAGAACGAGAAGGTCCGAGATAACATACTGGTTTGCTAGGTCTACTGTAACGGAGTACCACAAACTGGGTAGCTGAAACAACAGAAATGTGTTGTCCTACAGTTCTGGAGGCTAACATTCCAAGATCAAGGTGTCAGCAGGGTTGGCTCCTTCCCTCCTCTAATGTGAGGGAAGGAAAAGGTCCAGGCCTCTCTTCTTGGCTTGTAGATGGCTATCCTCATGTTCATGTGGCACTCTTCTGTATGCATATATCTGTGTCCAAATGTCCCCTTTTTATTAAGGACATCATTCATCTTGGATTAGGGCCCCTGCTAATGATTTCATCTTAGCTAATTACATCTGGAACAACCTATTTCCAAGTAAGGAGGTTCTAGGAATTGGGACTTCAATATGTGAATCTGGGGGTTACAATTCAATATGTAACAGATGACTCCAAGATTTTTGGCCTAAGCGACTATAAACAGGGAACTGTCCTTAAGTGACATGGGGAAGGCTGAAGGTAGAGCGAGGAGCTGCTTTTTAGAGCTGGGATTTTTTTAAAGATATGAGTCTAAAATTTGAGGATTGGTTTGGAGATATATATTGTATATATGTGTCTGTATATATATCATCTGCATGCATATTACTCCTATAAACATTTATTACTTCTCTCTATATAGTGTTATATACCTATATACACTCATATAAATCATAAAGATGACTTAAATACTCACTGATAATTTCTGAGAAAGAAAGAGGACTTATCAGGATAGAAACCCATTCTAGTTTTTTTGTTTGTTTGTTTGTTTTTTAGATTTTTTTTTATTTATTTGACAGAGATCACAAGTGGGCAGAGAGGCAGGCAGAGAGAGAGAGAGAGAGAGGAGGAAGCAGGCTCCCTGCAGAGCAGAGAGCCCGACGTGGGACTCGATCCCAGGACCCTGAGATCATGACCTGAGCTGAAGGCAGAGGCTTAAGCACTGAGCCACCCAGGTGCCCCCCACCATTCTAGTTTTGAATGTTGATCTCCTGCCTCTCTAGTAGTGTACCTTAATAATAGTGCTGTTATGAAAATAAGTTATGTAGGTAAATATAAGGAGTAAGGACAGAGGGCCACAGCATTAGCTTCCCCAGAGAAATCACGTTGATGTGTTTTCTAAATCATAAAAATGTCATTAGGATTGGGACAGTCACTTTAGAAAACTAACAATATTGACAAAAACCAAACTACACATACTTCATCACCCACACATTCAACTCCTGTGTGTAAGCTCCACACAAGTGTCCACTGTATTTATAGAAGGATGTGTACCTGAATGTTAGGAGAACCACAAATAAGCCTAGACCTACACTCTCCAGGCCCTGCAACCTCAAGAAAAACAGCATTTTTTTTTTTCTCAATGTTGAATATCTAGAAGGATTTTGAATGGTTCTGGTAGGGTCATCCTCCTCTCCTGCAGCTCTCTCCTCACAGCCACAGCAGAAGGAGTTAAATGACTCCATGGCAATAGGAAAAATCCTAATGGTTACTAAGGAGTTACTCTATGAAGCCACTGTTCTAAGCATGTTATAAGTATCAAATCATTTCATTTACACAACACACTTATGAGGTAGGTACTAGTATTTTCCCCATTTCATAGATATGGAAACTGAGGTACACAGAAAGTCTGGGAAACTGCCCCAGTCTCATAACTAGTAAATGGCAAACTCGGGATTAAAATGCAAATACCCCCCGAACCCGTGCTCCCAAGAACTCTCATGTACGGCTCTCAAGTTGCCACGAGTGACAGCTCTGCAGAGCCACAAAGAACAGAGAGAAATTCCTGAAGCAAAGTATGAGGTGCAAGGGAAAAACTACCAGCATTTCATAAAACAAGTCATTAGTTTCTCTATTTAATTAAACATGAATCCTAATATTCAGGAAGCATCTGATAAATGTCCACCATGGGTTACAGTACACACCATTCTTCAGAGCAGAGAATAAGATGGACCCATTCACTGTCACCAAATGTCTCCCTGACTGTAGATCTGTAGATAACGAAGGACCACAGGAAAGGTTACTTTCTTTTCTTTCTTTTTTTTTTTTTTTTAAAGATTTTACTCATTTATTTGACAGACAGAGATCACAAGTAGGCAGAGAGGCAGGCAGAGAGACGGGGGGGAAGCAGGCTCCCTGCTAAGCAGAGAGCCCGATGTGGGGCTCGATCCCAGGACCCTGGGATCATGACCTGAGCCGAAGGCAGAGGCTTTAACACACTGAGCCACCCAGGCACCCCAGGATACTTTCTTTTCATAATAAAACCACTTTGTCTCCAAAAAGTCTTCCCAAATTGTGTTTAAATATAGTTTTTTTTTTAATTCTTTTATGGTATAAGCTTAGATTTTATATCTTTGGGTAAACAGTAAATATAGAAGCAGGTATATTCAATTTGTTCAACTGATTCAACCAGAATTTTTTGTTAAATGAATGTAAACTGTTTTTTTTCCCTCCTTCTTCTGAAAATAGTATAATGAAAATGTTGCACTCTGGCTATGAAAGAAAATTTTTAGTTAATTTAAAAAAATAAGGGGATGGCTCCGTAGCTCAGGGGTTAGAGCACTGGTCTTGTAAAAAAATAGTTTACCAATGGCAGCCTGTTGGAATAAGAATGCTACTATTCAACAAATATTTATTAAGTGATTGGGTATGGTTTAACCTTACAAGTGATCAGAGAAATATAAATTTAAACATAAAATATCACATCCATGTCAAATTGGCTGAAGTTTTTTTTCACATAATATTCTTATGAAGATACCAGACATTATTTTACATTTATGGTAAGTTTTATTGGCCACCTTTGTCATGCATGGATGGCCTTAAAAATAATTATGTCCTCTGACCTTTTCTCTTCTAAAAATTTATACCAAAAATTGCATAGATGTATGGAAATATATGGCTATGAGAATTTTCCTCAGAAGTTGTTGATGATAGCAGAAAATGGTAGGCCAATAATGAATGGTTAAATACATATTGGTATCTTGATACAACAGAATACTATATAGCTATTAAAAGTAAGGTATAGGAAAATATTTAATAAAATAGAGAAATGTTAACTTTATGGAATATCAAATGAAAGATATGTGGACTATGGAATCCACTTTAGTTTAAAAGGAGTATCAGTGTACATAGAGAAAAGACCAGGAAGGCTTACCCTGAAATGTGAATAGTGTTTGTTATTTCTGGGTGGTGAGTTTTCAGATAATTTAAATTTTTTGCTTTTTACTTCTTGTATTTTGGGGTTTAACATTAAAAAGGGAAAAAAAGCAAAGGTTTTAAAACCTGAAAACCAAAAGCTCAGAGTGGGAAGTATATGGTTAGAGGTTTGCCGTGGATAGTGAAAGAGCTCGCTAGAGCAACTCTGTCCTCAGTCAGGGCTGAGTGAGCAGAGGCTTTTTTGCAAAGAAACTGACTAGAGGCATCACCTCAACCACATTAAAGACGCAAGTACACACGCAAGTACATGTGCAAATGCTGGTACTCATTAGGAAATCAGTCCCATTACTTAATGCACCTACACTGTTTATCCAATCCCAGAAGAATGCAGAGTATTTCTAAAACATGTGTAATTGATTTTCACTTTTCTTTGCAGTTCTCCGCCATGCGTTTATTTATTTTTTTTCTAACAAGTATCGTTAAAATACTTTCACAATATTGTATAAATACATCTTTCCTTTTTGGGGCAGCCATGACTGCATTAGAGTTTAGCCCTTGACATACTTTGCTTATGTTAATCCAGAGCTCCTAGAAGAAAGGATGCTGTTTTATTCATCACCACGGGCAGTATGCAGCAGGCGTTAACATCAGCGAAAGGCAGGTAGGTGTGATCTTCTATTCTCAAGTCTTTTTGTTTTATTAGGACCTTTCTTCTTGGACAGAGACACTAACACATGACTTCATAGCGCAAAATTCCAAACTTATAAAAAGAAAATAGATTTCAGTTTCCAAGCAGAGAACCCGAGAATCTGTGAATCATCGATTTTCCTTCTTTGGAATGATTTTTGTAGGGTCGTATCAATACATGTAGGCCTGGAAGACGGAAACTGTCCTCACACCCAGAGCTGGGGAGGTAAACGGAGCCTCCTCGTAGAATTTAACGAATCCTCAGAAGCAAGTAGCCTCCAAGTTTTACTAATTCTCTCTGCATCTAGAGCAGCAGCCATTTTTAAGTTATCTGTGGTTCATCACAAGCCCACTTCTTACTTCCAGTGCGCCTAACGGGACTTGGTTCCAAATGGGACGATTTCCAGTGATTGAGACAGTGTCTGACACCTGGAGTTAAATCTCTGTTGAATTATTAAATAAACAAATGGAAGTGGAAGACGGATGAACAAAAGAAATTTAACATTCTTTTGCCTAGTGATGTGAAATACTAGTTTCACTGTGGTTTGAGACTTAGAAATGAAGGGACAACCAGGAAAAGAAATCTATTCTTCATATATTCAGACCAAACTTAAAAACCCACTGAGGACAGGCGGGTGTTGCCATTGAATGGTTAGCTATAAGGGCCTGTGTGGGCCTTACCGAGTATCAGGGATGCCAGCAAGCTCCATTCCAACGGGGTGTGGCCGATTCAGTCCCAGCCCTTTGTGGCCGTGTGGCAATGCAGGCCCAATTTCGCTCGTTTTCCCAGTTTTTTAAGAGAAACCTGGAAGTCTAGATTTCTTTATGAAGACTCCAGAATTTTAAATGTTGGCTCAAAATTTAAAAATTGATACACTATGTGCGTTTTGCATGCATGTCTGGCCAGAGGCATATTGATGTGAAACCTCTCGTTTTGACTTTACTGTATCTGAGACTATTTCTCCTTAGGATATGTGTATGTGTGTTTGTGCATCTGTGTATGAATTGTATGTTGTTGCTACAGTCGTTACCTCGTGGAAACTGAGAAGAACAAGGAGGTAAGTTGTGCTCTGGGGGAAGGTTTTTAAGCACTGGCTGAGCTGGTGGAAAATCCTGGAGATGTATCATTAAAGGGATGTGTCAAGCACATTGAGTTATTCCTAAACTTGCAAATATTTTTCTCTGTGATTAGGCCATTTGTGTTTGCTAACTGACACCCAAAAGGAAAGTAAGCAGCTACCCTCCCACAGGGACGGGGAGACACCAGTGCTATTTCCCTTAATGACTACATATCAAAGGATGGCTCCCAGGCCCTTGAGGAAGACATTCCTGGGTTGTAAAACCAGCAAGAAGTTTTTTTTTTTGTTTGTTTGTTTGTTTGTTTTTTTAAAGATTTTATTTATTTACTTGACAGAGTGAGAGATCACAAGTAGAGAGGCAGGCAGAGAGAGAGAGAGAGGGAAGCAGGCTCCCTGCTGAGCAAAGAGCCCCATGCGGGACTCGATCCCAGGACCCTGGGATCATGACCTGAGCCGAAGGCAGCGGCTTAACTCACTGAGCCACCCAGGTGCCCCCAGCAAGAAGTTTTTAATGAGGTTCTTATCTATCTCCAAGACATCAAAGAAAGAATATACAGTTGCAAGTTTTCTAAAATAAATGCTCTAAGTAAAGGGTAGTCAGGGGCTAGAGTTTAGTCAAGCTAGAGAGAATGTTAAGTCCATCTCAGTCTTTTAAGAGTGATGGTAGAGGGGTGCCTGGGTAGCTCAGTGGGTTAAAGCCTCTGCCTTCGGCTCAGGTCATGATGCCAGGGTCTTGGGATGAAGCCCTGCGTCGGGCTCTCTGCTCAGCGGGGAGCCTGCTTCCCTCTCTCTCTGCCTGCCTCTCTGCCTACTTGTGATCTCTGTCAAATAAATAAATAAAATCTTCAAAAAAAAAAAAAAGATTGATGGTAGATGTTGACATTTAGCAAGCTACACACCCGAAGATCAGAAATAAGTGTAATTTCGAGATGTTTCAAGCCTCACTTGGAGCCCTCTCCACCTTTTCCCTGCATTCTCCCTACTGCCTAGTGTACCAGGGAACCATGGAATGCCAGTGACAGTGAGTAGCTAAGTTCTGTCCATTTAAGAACTTGGAGGAGAAACCCATACTATGCCTGTATTCCCTCTAGGGGACTCTACCTGCCCACGGATGTACCAACTGGTGCTTATAAGGGCACCAGTACCACGTGCTTTCACTGGGTGTACAACCTCGGGAGACTTGCTCTCTTCATTTCTGAATGGGCATAATCAGTACACACTACATAGCATTCGTATGAGGAATGAATCTGATCTGTGTAAAGAACTCAACATTGTGCCCGGCATAGAACACCAACTCAACAAATGGTAACAACCAACGCTTCAGCCACTTCTCATCTGTGCTGGTATATGATTTTCACAGAAAGATGGACATACTATGATACTAACATTAACAAAATACACAGAGAGGTGGAAGAAAAGAAGTTAAAAGTATCATGACTTAAATCTACAAGAAGAAACTACCAATGAGACAGTAACTATTTCCAAAGTGCCATGGCCTACCCCCCACAACTACACCGTATTTTCTACCCAAAATTTCCTTCATTTTGTTCCCTCAAACATTTCCCCATGTACATCTCAAACCTTCCTGTTATTTAGTCCCAGGATGCAATGTAATTTTAAAAATTACAATCTTTGTTGTATTTCCTTTGTTACATTTAGCACTTACGGCGTTTTACCCAATGCTATTTATTTTTTGAAAGCCCCTGAGGGAGCTCATTGACTTTTCAGGAAGTGCTTTGCAAATCCTCCCCCAAAAGGTTTTTCCTTTGTTTGTATCATGGTAGCAATTCTAAAGTTTTCAACATTTGGACTCTGGTATTATAATTGGGCTCAAAGTATCTACACAGAAGTGGTCTGTTTCCTCATCCAATGAGCTCGGCCTGTGTGTGGATGTGACACTCCAGTGGAAGGAAGCCAAGAGCCTATAGTAGCAATCCTGGGGAAATTTTAAGCAGCTGTGGCTATGTAATTCAAAACCTCTGAAAACTTGTGTTGCAGTCCGTGCCCAGCATTAGTATAACATGAGGGCTGGATGTAGTCCGTCCCCCGGAGGACTTCCTCGCCTGCTGCAGGAAAGAGAAGACTGAAAGACAAACCTGGGTGCAGCCGGAAAGGTCCAAATACATGAGCTTGTGGCATCCATTCCCCAAATTCAGGTATCGTAAACCTTTGTCTGTGAACTTTCTGCAATAAGCCAAACTAAGATTCTGTAAATTCTGAAAGTACCTGAAAAGACAGGGGCGAAAGGAGGGAAGGAAAGGGATTATACTTGAGTCGTTTTCCATGTCTTTCATAAGCCACTATGACAAAGAGAAGGAAAACTATCAATCTTTTCTCCTTGCAGATCTTCAGCAGTTGAACGTAATTGTTAATGCTCTTCCTGTTATGTGAAGGAGCTTGGAGTAGTGTATCAGATAATGCATCATTACATTTTAAATAAAAATATAGATTTGCCTAGATTCTTAAGAAGGCTGATGGGGGAGAGGTCTGGGGGTGGGGGACGTTTGTGCAATCATATTGTTTGGACGTTAGTTTGTGTTTGAAACCAAAGTTACAGAGTTTGCAGCATTGTTGTATTTAGGTTTTATCCTTGGAGCACCAAAACAATGTGCAAAACATCTAGATGGACAAACCCTTTGAAAACATTTAAATGGCGATTAACTGTTCATGGCAGTGAGGATTTGGAGCAGAAAGGCGAAGTTAAACATAACAAGCTCCTAAAATGGACATGATAAGCAAATGGTTTGGAAAAAAATTTTTGAATATGCATGATTTTGTATGTGTTTCATTTTTATAGTTAAAGAAAGACTAACTGATATAGAGAGCTTAAAAATGGGTTAAAAAGAACAGTGTGCAAATGAGTTGAGCAACACATGAAGGGAATAAAAACGACATCAGAGGCTATCAATCTCACTGGAGTTCAAACAGATTAAATATGGCATTACCACCATGACCAAAGTGATTGCTTCCAGAAAAAAAGGAGGATTATTAAGATGAGCCTGTACTACCGTGCAAGGGCTTACAGTTTGAGGACATTCTCTGGACAATTTTTCAAGCCTTCCTAAGCCTGGCATTTTTTAAAACTGCAAGAACTCCCACTATTGCTCGCTCTTGTAATGGAATTAACAACATGCTCTTGGTTTCTGATCTGCAACAGTTTAACAGCAAATTGGAAAGCAAAAAGAACAAAAAGTGGGAAGAAGGTGACTCTCTGACCCTCAAAAGCCCACAGATGACTAGTAAAATTTACTTTCACGTAAATGGGAAGTAAGATATGCAAGTATTGACAGTTAATCAGATTTATTCCTAAAATTTGGAAAACACATCTATGTGATATATAATGATTCCTATTCCATAGTGACTGATTTTATGCAGAACACACATTCCCCTCTAGCAATGTCCATGAGATTCTACAGAACAAAGAGGGACGCCATCTGGGTTCCCCCGTGGCTGTGGGCAGGGCCGTGCAGCAGAAAGCAGCACTAATATCCCCAGGACACATCCCCTCTCCTGGGGCCCTTGAGTTAACCAAGGGCTATGCCAAAGTTTTGGGAACACTTTGTCTTTCTCTCCCTTGGGGGTACCCTTGTGATTCAATGGAGCAAAGTACAGTTTTCTTGGGGTGTGTGTGGGAGGTTGTCATTTCTAACAAACCTTTAGCTCTCTAATTTAGAGAAAGGAATAGTAAGGCAGACAGCACAACACAATGGAAAATACACGAGGTTTTGGAATCTGACCAAGTTGGATTCAGATTTCAGCCCTGACACTTACTGCAACTTCCCAAATCTCTCAGAGATTGTTTCTGCATCTGTTAAGTGAAGATTATATTATCTCTCTCTCTCTCTCTTTTTGTTTTTTAACCCTGACTGTGTTCAGCTTTCCTGAATCCTAGTTTTCTCATCTGTAACATGGATATAATTCCATCCACTCTTTGCTCTCAGAGGTATGACAATTACATGAGAACATAGATGTAAAATATTATATTAAAGATGACTTTTGATGATTGAAATCAGTAGGTAGAAGCTTGGAAATATATATATTCTTGCTATTACTACTTCAAATAATAGTGTATTAATTATTCTTATGAAGTTTGTACTATCTTCTTCCACATAATGGAATGGCTATCATCTGACAAAAGTAGCACATACAACTGATTCCAAGACTTTGGGAGACCTCACGTTACATCTACACCCTTATTTTGTTCAAGGTTTAATGCCCTTTTTAATCTGTTTGAACTCCAGTGAGACTGATAGCCTCTGATACAGTTTTTATTCCCCTGATGTGTTGCCCACTCATTTGCAGACTGTTCTTAACCCATTTTTAACCTCTATATACAGTCTGTCTTTAATTATAATAGTGTAGCCGTCACTTACAAAATCATGCATATTCAAATATATGCAAATCAAGCCCAAGCCTATTGTTCGACTTTTTTCAGTCCTTGTGATCAGTTAACAATACTCAAAGTGGGGGGCACCTCGGTGGCTCAGTCGGTTAAGCCTCTGACTCTTGATTTCAGCTCAGGTCATGATCTCAGGATCCTGGGATAGAACCCCACGCTGGGCTCTGCGCTCAGTGTGGAGTCTGCTTGCCCCTCTCCCTCCCTCTGTTTGTTCTCTCTCTCTCTCAAATAAATAAATAAAATCTTAAAACCCACACACACACAAATACTCAAAGTAGGAATGGAATGAGGAGTTTTTCACCTTTTGTGTATAACATATACTCTAGATCTATGGACCCTTCATCAGCATAATGTTTTTAATGCATAAAATAAAACACTTAAAATTACAAAAGCAACTAATTATATTGAAAGATAGCATTATCAAAATTCTTAAAAAACCAAATGAGTGGAATAATAATGTATGTGCTTCTTTATTAGCATATTAAATAACAAGATCTAGTGGCAGAGCTAATAACTACCCCTGATTTTGAAGTAGTGATGAGTGTCAATGATACTTTGAGATACTTGTAACAACTATAATAAGAAAATGTTTGAGATTTATATGGTCAAGAAGTCCCAGGAACTGCTAATACTACTGTGATTTTTCTTAACCTGCATTTCAGTTAGAGCTTAGTGAAAATAGAGATTATTTTTCCCCCATCAAAATTCATGGAACCTCAAATTCTATCCTTGGTCTCCTTGGAGAATCCACTGAGCCCAGGTTGAGAACCTCAGCTTTGGCAAAAGAAGTTGTTCACTGGACTAAATGACTCCCAGACTGAAAGTCCCTAGATGACTGTCTTCAAAATGGAACCTCTTGGGAACCATCAGTTTGAAAACCCAGCACAGGAGAATCCTAAGTGGCCCTGTAGACCTTTCTAGGGATTTACAGGGCCATAGGCTTGAAGCTGTTGGGGATGGGAAAATAATCAGTTGACAGTGAAATCACTTGGCAAATTTTATGCAATACTGCAACTTTTTATTCTGAATTTTGGCAAAAAAGTCCCTTACGTGAGTAAGATCTGGTTCATCATTTTCTCAAGCCAGAGACGACTTGGTATTTCTAATTCTACTTTGAGACAATGTTGGCAGCCTATGTTTATCTTTTCTTCATTATTTGATAAATAAGTGTTTCTAATGGGGGTGGTTCCCTTTGTGATTTATTTTTCTACTGCTACTATAATCTTTAAGAAGTCTTATAGACTTACAGAAACTACAGAGGTCACTTTTTCTCTTTTCTTTTGGCTTTTTTCCATTAACGAATTGAAACCTTCTGTGTTAGATCACCAATACCTCAGGGAATTACTATTGGAAGGAATGAAGAATTATGTATTTAAACAAAAATTTCTCTGAAAAATCACCAAGACAAGGCCTATCTGTAAGAGAGGATTGCAGTAGTTTCTTTTGAGTTAAGGTTTGGGCTTTTTAGTTTCATAGGGACAGTTTTGCATAATAGATTCCTGCAGAAACCCAAATGGAGTGTTTTGACCTCTTATTCGTAGGGTAGACCTTGAGGATGTCCAGTCAAGTCAAGGCAACAGCTTCCTCTGTCTACCCCACTCTGATGGTTACTGGTAAGACTATATTACATGAGAGCACCTATGAATAAGAACTTTCCAAGCCAATTGAAGGGCCTGTATGAAAAATAATCGAACACCATGTCACTATACAAGATGAGGCTCCATTAAGGAGCAAAGATCATAGTAGCTTTATTCTCTCCTATATGCCTAGAATGTCTCCCACATAGTAATTGATCAATAAATGGTGAATAAGAGAATGAATGTTGCTGTTAGGTTTCAAGGAAAGGAGAAATCATTGTGGAATTCTGGTAGATGGTATAGACTTGAGGTTTCAAGGCTATGGCTTAGCAGAGAGGAGGAAAAAGACATTCTAGCTATAGAGAACAAGAAGCATACAGCAATCTGGTAGGAGTTAAGGGCCTCCCTCAGGAAACCTGGGCAGATAGGTTTGATCAGATAACGTTAAAGGACAGTAAGGGAAGAGTCTAGAGCCTAAGCATGTCAAAGACATGACAAGAATATTGTTCCAGGGTGATACTTCTTACAGCATACGGCAAAGCAGATTGAAAGGAAGAGAGACCAAGGGTGACCAGTTAGGATGCTATGGCAAATGAAATGCTGGGAGTGCCAGCTAGGTTGTGGAATGAATGGAAAGGGTTTGATTCAGGAAAAAGCAAACGTCCTGGAATGGGCACGAGCTAACAGCCACCCCCATTTTCAACTTTAGAAAGTTGAGCAAGTCCCTGAAGCAAGTGAGGAAAAATATTCAAATAAGAAGCTGGCAAATCAATGTTGTCAAGAAGGGCAAACAAATTATATTCCTTTGGCAAATTATTTCTTTGGAAAGAAAGGCTAAAGGCCTTGAGAGAGAATGACAACAGCACAAACAACATTTCTCCGGTTATTTATAGTTTAAAGAACCCTTTCGCATACCTAAGCATATTTGAAACAATGGAAAACAGAGCAAAAATAGTCATTATGAGATATATTTTTATCACAGATAAGAAAGTCAGTGCACATTTTTTTTGTATGACAAAAGTCATCAATATCAAGTGCATTTACCCTGGATATTCTTTCAACATCAAGAACTAGAGTTAAAATCAAAACAAAATTCTCATTTTAGGTCCTGTTTTTCTATCTGTTGCTCATTAAATGTACAGCTTCATTTGTACAATAAATGTCCCAGAAACTATGCATGGTTGTAGTATTATTTTAAATTTCCTAGGAGAAATGATTATCTAAAAGTATGCTATCCCAAATCATCTACTTTTTAAGTTCAGATTTTCACATATGGACTTAATGGATTTTATAATATATTCTGTCTCTTTCTACACACACACAAACATATATGCTCTCTCTCTATACACACAAACACATTCATACATGCACATATATTCATGCACATACATATCTCAATATGGAATGCCTAAAGAAAAGTACTGAGCAATATTCTATATTGTAGGACTAGAGAACCTCATAGAACTCCTGAGAGGGTCGGGGCCCTCCACAGTGGTGTCACTGGAGCTGGCTTACACCAGCCCATGAGAGCCAACCATTAGCATTTCTTCCCAACTCCATGATCAATGACATCATTTTGGTAGCTTAAAAATGATCATGGTGGTAGCATTTATACCACAGAAGTCAGAACATCCCCTTAGCCTCTACCCAAACTAGTTATTAAACATTTACTGGAACACAGTTACCCTTGGAACACACTTTGAGAACTACTGATATAGGGAACATAGTATGCCGAAGAAACATATACAGAGATAAAATGATAAGAAAGAAGATGACAGCTTTGAAAAACAGGAATAAAAATTCAACCTATAAATGAAAGAGGATTCTTAAGATTAAACCTGAACAAATGGAATAGAAGAATTAAAAAAGAAAAATACCTTCCCTGGCTGAGAAAAGATCTAAGTTTTAATGTTCAAAGGTTTACTATGTTCCAGGAAAAGTTAATTGAAAGAATACAATTAAGCTGGAAAATGTTTTTAATTTCTCAGTAAATTAAGCATAGTTGCAGAAAAAATATGAACAACAAAGGAACAAAAAAATCAAGCTGGTTTTACACTTCTCTTTAATCCAAAATATCAAAGATTATGGGGCAGTATTTGTAAGATTTTAAAATAAAGTAAGGGACATGATTCAAGAACTATATGCCAAGAGGAGTTGTTCACTGTCCAAGACAAAAGAAAGTTATTTTCAGAAAGCAGTGGCCGAAAATCTAACACCCGTTTATCTTTCGGTTAAAGGGTTCTTAAAACTATATTCCCAGTCATCATGGGATGAATAAAAATCAGAATTAAAGAATAAAGAAATTGTGGAACAAATGGACCATCAATAAATGACAAAACTAGAGTTAGGACTACATAACCATAAATATCATCACAAACATGAAAGTCAATATTAAAAGGAAAGTTAAGGGATTAACAAAAATCACAATTTTCATGTGTTTATATACAAGGGGAAGAAGTAGAGAAGCATCAAGTTCAAGGGAGAATCAAAGTGTATTAGATCTCTAGTCTAACACAGGAGGAGGAGCCAAAGTCATTGTTCCATCATGACTGGTAATTGGAGAAATGCATATTAAAAGCACGTTTCAGAAATACCATACAGGGGTGCCTGGATGGCTCAGTCGGTTAAGCATCTGCTTTCAGCTCAGGTCATGATGCCAGGGTCCTGGGACAGAGCCTGAAGTCAGGATCCGCACTCAGAGTCTGCCTCCTCTCCCTCTGCCCCTCCCCACACTTGTTCCTTATCTCTCTCCAAGAAATAAATAAAATCTTTAAAAAAAAAAAAAACCAAAAACATACAAATAGCCACTGGTTGAAATACAGAACAGAATGTGCACATACCTCTGAAATACCTCAAAACTATAAAAGTCAACCACATAGTTTATATAGCAAAAGGTGAAAGCAATGGATATAGTACAGTAACAGAAAAATCAAAAACATAAAGCAAGATGATAAAAATAAGACCATATGCTCCATTTTGACAGGAAATACTAATCTTCTAAACTAACCTCTTAAAATGGCAGAATGAAAAATTTACAAACAGAAGTTAACTATATGCTTCCTTCAAAAGACAAATCTAAAATATACCAGCACAAAGATTAAAGATGCAGGGATAGAGGGGCATCTGAGTGGCTAAGTTAAGGGGCTGACTCTTAATTTCAGCTCAGGTCATGATATTGGTGTTGTGGGATCACACTCAGCACAGAGTTCTCTCTCTCCCTCTGCGCCTCCCCCTGCTCACATGTGCTCTCTCTAAAAAAATAAATAAATAAAATCTTTTTAAAAATTAATAATAAAAAAATTAAAGTACAGGTATACATAAAGTTATTCCACAGAACCATAAGCAGAAGGAAACAAAGGTGACCATATTAATAGCAAATAAAGAATTCAAGGCAAGGAAACATCAACCAGGATAAAGAATATAATTTTATGTGAAAAAATGCTAAAATCTATAATGAAACATACTACTTATTAATCTTTATATGTAAAATAAAAATATCAAAATAAACTAAGGAAGCTTTATTATAAAAGGCAACCAATATATCACTATTACAGTAAGAAATATCAAGAATTTATACATAGATACACACATACACATAGAAATTTTGTTCTCTAAAAGAACCTCTCTTATTTTAAACATTCATGGATGATTTACTAGAATTATTTTTATGTACTAGTCTACCAAGAAATCTCAATAAATTCCACAAGGTAGAAATAATTCAGTCCAAAAAAAAAAAAAAAAAAAAAGAAAGAAAGAAAGAAAAGAAAAGAA
>NW_022631042.1:9542223-9882473 GCF_010015895.1 Lontra canadensis
AGTCAGGCAAGGTCATGCACTTGTAAAGAGAACAGAGGAGAAACATAGGAAGAACAGATGAATCCCATAACCTCTTGAAGCTTACCAACCCCAAATCAAAAAGCACAACAAATGTAAGGCCGGATTCGATATTAAAAGCCAATACTGTTATACATCTATTTTATGTTAATTACCCAAGAGCCAACAGATGGTAATGGCCTTCTACCAACCCAGGGCAGATTTAAACTGGTGACCTATAACTGCAATTCTCCAGATCACATAAACTCCTTAAGTTAATTACTCTATTTGGTCTTATATCATTCTGCCCTACTTGAGATAAACAAGAACAGGCTCAGATGAAATGAATTGAATATTCCCAAAGAAACTGAAGCAAAAAAATCTAAAGAAGACAAGGAGAAATATGCACTGGGAACGTGAATCATTTTCATCTTTCCTATCTGACCCGACACCCTCAAACCCTATTTTCAAGGTCATCAGCTAGGCAGTTTACATACTCACTCCTTTCTATTCCCTTGTTTTATGAACAGTAGCATTTAAGAAAATCATTTGTTGTTAATAATAGAAACTATTACAATTCTGATTACATGGGTGGCATTGAAACTTAATTTCAGTGGAAACCACTTCTTATTTTGATTGCCAAAGGTTACATGTATGGGCAACACTTGTGTCTGACCTAATCATTTGCATTAAAATTTGATTCTGACATTACTTCAATGACGTATAAGAATGACATAATTTGGGGCGCCTGGGTGGCTCAGTGGGTTAAAGCCTCTGCCTTCGGCTCGGGTCATGATCCCAGGGTCCTGGGATCAAGCCCCACATCGGACTCTCTCCTCAGCAGGGAACCTGCTTCCCCCTCTCTCTGTGCCTGCCTCTCTGCCTACTTGTGATCTCTGTCTGTCAAATAAATAAATAAATCTTTTCAAAAAAAAAAAAAAAATGACATAATTTGTGAGGTCTGTATTTTTTCTATCCCATTTCCCCCCACCTCATAATCTGAGTTGTTAGCTCAATCCTTCGCCTTCCACACATTTTCCTCTATGTTCACTTCTTTTTGGAGACTATTCTCAAAGTTTCAATAAAGAGAACACATATTTATTAAACTCTTTCTAGGTGCTAGGGACTGTTGTAAGGGTTTTATATGTATTTTCTTATTTAATTATCACAGCTTGGGTGGATACTGTTATTATCCCCGTTACAGATGAAGATACTGAGGAACTAACAGATTTAATAAGTTGTCCCAAGCCACGTGGCTAATAAATGGTAAAGCCAAGATTTGAACTGATGTAGTTAAACCCATTTTCTTCAGAGTTTTACTGTCTTCAGTTTCATTCACAGTATTTTCAGCTCTCTTCAAGTAATCATTGAATATGAAATTCATCTTCCTCCATCATAAACTAGATCCTCTGGTTATTTTTTCCACTTTTTCATTCATTCTGTTAACACCTGTTAACATTCATTCTGTTAACACCTGTTAACATTCATTCTGTTAACAAAAACCCATCACATCCAAACACTGGAGATTCAAAGAGTTGACATAGTGCCCAAGCTTAAAAAGATGAACTTCTCACCAGGGAGAGGGACATGTAAATGGAAAGCAAGGTTGTAAGTGCTCTCATAGAGGTATATGTCCCTGTAAGAGGATACACGAACTACGTCACATTCTAAGGTGAGGGTGGGACGGACCAACTACAGGGACCCAGTGAAAGAGGTAAAAAAGGGCTTAGTTACTCACTCACACTGCCGGGATACAAACTCAAAGTTGGTGTGAGTAGGAAGCTGAGCAGCAGAGAAATGATTTCTTGAGAGAGGGCTGGTGGTGAACTATGCGTCCCACCCGTGACCGCAGCAGGGGAGGAAGGTCCTTCATGTCTCCTCAAGCCTGGAGCACTGGTGTTCAAGGACAGCACTTGGATGGTATGCTGAATGAGCTTGGACTTGTGCCTGGACCCGCCTGGAGGATGGCTACATAAGAAGAGGGCTGTGCTTAGAAGTAACTACTTTCCCCCCAATCATGGATGCAAGGTGAATGTTTACTAGAGAGTATGCTTGGGTCCATGGACACAAGAAACAGCCTACTTTGTCTACGATCCTACCCCAAATGGCTCCCGGGAGGGGCAAGAAGCCCTCAGTGGAAATAGGTTGTAATCACTAACCCGAGGCCCCATGGCTGGAAGAGGAAGCAGCCATGAGAGATGCATCGAAGAACAGCAGGTGAGAGATCCCAAGCATTAGTGAGGAGCGGGGAGATCTCCAAAGACCCCAAAGGTAGACTAAAGAGAGAGCCACGCTGTGACGGCTTGCCAGGCCAAGGCATCCGTAATTCCAGTTTCTAACAATACCTGCCTCCTGCTTCTTCCGCTTCCCCCACATGCAGTCCTGGAGGGCTCAGGGGCTGACATGTATGGGGTGGTGAGGAAGGAGAAGATGCTGACCACTGCCGCGCCACGCAGCAGACCTAAGCCGGAGGAGGGGAGAAGCTATGGATGAAGCTCGGAGCTTAGGTGATTAGGGTGAACCGATCATATCTGTTATTGAACTGAGACTGTCTGAGAGACTAAAATGATCAGATGACTTATTTGGTCTCTTGGTGGTCTTGGAACCTGCAAAGAGGACAGAGATAAAGAAGCTCTCAGACTGAGCCTGAGTGGTCACTGGGGGGAAACAAAGAGATCTGTCTTCCACAGCCAGTCTCCAACCCCAATTCTTGCTTGTTCAACCCCATAGTCACACCAACACAGAGAGGAGGGAGACATGAACAATGCACCAAGTTCACACAGACAGTGACTTTGGAACTGGGTCCTTAAGGAGGCTGGGGAATTACTAGGCAGAGAAAAAAGAAGGTGGAAAAGCCTTTCTAAAGTGTAGGAGTGTGAAATTCTGTGTTGTGTGTGTGAGGTTGGAGCAGAGTGGAGCAGGAGATGAGGATGAAAGTTAAGTGGGGCCTAGACTCCGGAGCCTTGGATTACATGCCAGGGAGAATCATGTAGGCCCCCACAGGAAACCATCAGAGGTCTTGAGTATGGAGGGAGCATGATGTGATTCCTGTAAAGGAATAGCGTTGAAGTTTTTGTCAGTGGCATCTCTGTATCTGGTCCTTGCCTCTTAACACCCTAGTCCTGGGCAGTCTGCAGCCATGAGACTGGTGATTTCTCTTTCTTTAGCATCTCATCGTTATTATACTGTATCTCCTCCCACACAGGCTACTGCAAATGCCTCCTCCTTCCACAGGGAAAACATGTTAATACTCCCATCCCCTTGAGGTCAGGAGTCAATATCTGTGACGGTCCAGGAACCAGAACCGTGAAAATAAAATCAGCTGGAAGAGTGTGTAGGAGAAGAAAGAGACTAGTCCTTGGATCCGACTTAACTAAATCCTAATGTATAAAAATCAGTCATCTGGAGGGAGGAACATGCAGTGCAAATGGAAAAAAGCTGGAGCCAGATTGAGAAAGAGAAAAAACAAGTATCTTTTAATCTAAGTCAGAGAGTGATGGGAAGAAAATGGGCAGATAGTTTAACAAATGGATGTTGGGAAGAAACATAGGACAAACAGAATCATACCAGTTTCTACTGATGACCTCTAAGAGTAAAGCCATATGGTCAATGAAATCAAGATCAAGTCAGATTCCTCTATGTGAGCTTCTGGCTCTCCCATGAGTGAGAGGGATATTTTGGACAAGTTACTCGACACATCTATGTCTGCTTTCCACATCTGTAAAATGGGGCTAATATAGCACCTGTTTTATAGGCTTATAAAGACAGAATTTTTTAAAAAAGATGAAATTATATGAGATGATATATATGAAATCCTGTGTCTGTGTGTGTCTGTGTGTGTGTACGCAGGCGTGCTCCTGGAACAGTGAGCCCTCAGTAAAAAGTAGCCCTTATTACTTAGACTAAGAATATTCTGTCTGTGCTTGGACATTTTTTTCTGCAACTAAGCTCTGTTTTGTAATTAAGCATACTTTCTCGATTGCTGTTAGGCTCACTCTTTGATTTAGTTAGGATGTAAATATCTTGGAGACTTTTACTGAATATAGAAAAGGTAATATGTAGGTAGAATAAGCAAACAGACAATAACCCTAAAAACTAAAAGCCCCAAATAAAACAATGTTTAAAACACGCCCTGTGACCAACAGGAACATGGAGATGCACTTATGCTTTTTAATTGGTTATATTTAGTTTTTGTTTCAGACGCCATCAAGTGAAGGAGAAATATTTAATAAAGGGGTTGCATACAGTTTAAATAAACAATTTTTATTGCTAGAATTCCAAATCACTTGGCAAAAGCAACTTTTTCATGCTCAGATATTTGAACCAGAAAGCAAGAAGGTGGTCACGCAAAGGAGGTGAAATAATTCTTAGATTATGTTATTGCAAGTTTTAAAAAGAATTTTCAAAAAGAAACATCAGAGAAAAACTCTACCTGATATCCAGTCAAAGAGCATGATAGATATCATTACTACAATGGTTTTGTCCACAGGTCACCAGGCAAGTCTCAAACGTATGATTGGTAAGTTTGGGATTAAGATCATGGACCACAAAGCAAAACTATCAACCCACACAAGGTTGTAATTTAATTGAATATCACTGCTGAAGTAAAACCACATTTCATGCATTTTTATCAGGGATAGTACTAAAGTACAATCCATTAAGAAAATGAATGGCTAATTAGATTAGTGTAACAGCTTGTAAAATAAGGCATAAAAATTGCATTTATAGAGTAGAGGGTACTGAGTCCAAATGATAAATGAGCATCATGGGAAAAGAATGTGAATCCCAGGCCCTGAGGTCCCCTTGTGTTTCCTGGGTTTTTGTGTTTTCTTGCCAATGTTGACAACATCAACAGAAATCCTTCTTAATCAAGCGGTAGTGGGATAGGATGTGGGATATCCTTACAAAAGTTCTTTCCTACACCCATATGAAAGGAATCCATGGACTCTCTTTCAAGGGACCACTAGGAATATGGACAAATTTCCATAAGGTTTACTGGGTGTTTTCTCACACCTAGTAAGGATGATGCCTGTTCCTAATGCTAGTCAATTAGTGTGATTTCATTGACTTCAAGTAAATTGTCTGGCACTTGATTTGTTAAACAAGAAGTTATGATGTCGGGGAGTTCCTTTAGAACCTTGATGGGTTCTAAATAATTTGGAATCATTTTTCTAGAATTTGAAAGCATTATTAAAAGGAGGTGAGCAGGGGCGCCTGGGTGGTTCAGTGGGTTAAAGCATCTGCCTTCGGCTCAAGTCATGATCTCAGGGTCCTGGGATCGAACCCCGCATCGGGCTCTCTGTTCGGTGGGGATCCTGCTTCCTCCTCTCTCTCTCTGCCTGCCTCTCTGCCTACTTGTGATCTCCGTCTGTCAACTAAATAAATTTTTCTAAAAATCTTAAAAAAAAAAAGGTGAGCATAAATGTTTATGTTCTACTTGCTGCTACTCCTGTAAGCTCACCTCCTTCGAGCAGCAGATTGTACCACTGAGTTGCATTTTAAAAAGTTCTCCAAGCTGTATTTACACTTTAATTTCATATATTGGAAACTTGAGAAAGTCCAGCTGAGGGTCTAATAGCATTCTTTATATTGCCTAGGCACAGTTTCTTCTTCTACACTCTCTGGGGAGGCAAGCCCATGACTTCAATGTTCATTCAAAAGGCTGATAATCGCCAAATTTCCTCTGAGTCCCTGATTTCTTTATCTAACCTCCACCAAATACTTCTTTTTGACTGTCCCTAGGATTATCAAGATCAACATAGCCACAAGGTCTGGTGGACCACAGTTAATAATACCATATTGCATCTTTGAAAGTTGCTAACAGATCCCGAAGTTCTCATCACAAGAAGAAAATTTTGTAAACAAGGGAGGTAATGGATATTAACAAAACTTATTGGGATGATCATTTCACAATATAAGTAAATATTAAATCATTACATGTCACACCTGAAGCTAAAATACTATTATCCATCAAGTGTATCTCCATTAAAGAAAAGATCGACATGTCCAGAGTGAATTCATCAACTTCTGTGAACCTGCTTCTCTTTCTGTGTTTCTTTTTTTTTTTTTAATTTTATTTATTTATTTGACAGAGAGAGATATCACAAGCAGGCAGAGAGGCAGGCAGAGAGAGAGGAAGGGAAGCAGACTCCCCGCCGAGCAGAGAGCCCGATGTGGGGCTCGATCCCAGGACCCTGAGACCACGACCCGAGCCGAAGGCAGAGGCTCAACTCACTGAGCCACCCAGGTGTCCCTCCTTCTGTGTTTCTTGTTTCCATGAATGGCACTGCCATCCACCCAGCTGCCCAAACCTTGTGCTCACCACTTGCTACCCCCTCATCATGTCAGGAAGTCCTGAATCTTCTCTATTCCCTCTCCTAAAAATCTCTGAAGTCCATCCACATTCTCCCCTACATCTGGCAAACAGGGTCTCCCACTGGATTTCTGTTACCAGCCCTCTAGATGGTTCCTCTACCTGCACTTTCTCCCTTCCATCCCATCTTCTGTCATTAAACATATATTTAAAAAGTCAAATCTGATGGGCAGACATACTTGGAGCAATTCAGCAACTCCCTTTAAGATAAAACTCAAACTCTATAGCAGTTTGCAAGATCTTCAAAGTTTGTCACTGGCCATATTTCCTGACTCAACTATCACAAGTCTCAACTCAAAATCTGTCAGACAAAAGTGAACACTGAATGTTGTCTAAGAACTGGCTTGTGCTCTTGCCATCTGGGCCTTATGTATATGATTTCTGATTCTAGAAACACTACTCCTCCGATCTGGCCAACTTCAAATTACCTTTTGGTCTCTGCCTAGATTCTCCATCTGGAGCACCTTCCTAATCCCTTGAGACTGGATCTGGTATTGAATATTGTACTTCCAGAGCTCTAAACTTACCCAGCAAATCATAGAAACTGTGCTGTTTTGTATTTGCATGTTGACACGTCTAACTACCCCCCATGAAGTTGACAACCATGTGAAGGGAAGAAACACATCTGTCTTTCTGTGGTTACATTCCCTAGGTTCAGCCCAGGACACGGCACAATGGGTCCTCAAAGATACTAAATGGGTGAATAAGTGAATGTTTTTTGGACCAATGACTCCCCATCTTTAAAAGAGAAGGTAACATAAATAAGAATATTACCTATTCCTTTATTAGTAGATTTGGTAAGAATAGTTACCTTTGTCTGATCTCATTGATTAAGCTTTAGGTTTTAAAGGGAAGGAGAAGAAACAAAAAAAGGCTCAAACCTTAATGGTAGCTCCTGGAAAAAAAAGCCAGTTGCCCGTGTCTACTGGATCAAGACTGTCTTCTAAAATAACTTGTCTGTGAGCTGAGTTGATGATCAGGATGTTATCTAAGGCCCAGCAGGCTTCATACACTTCGCCTACATGGAGACTTTCCTGCTTCCACTGGAACTGGATGTTCTCTCCTTTGGCATCTTCCGGAAGGTAGAGGATATGGATGATGGTGCTGACATTGGAAGGGGCTCTGGAACATATGGTGAGATGGGAATTGGTGCCATATAATGAAGAGCCACATAACAAATGAACAATAAAGGTCAACAGTATCCATTTTATCTTTCTTGTAGATCAAGTTTTTTAAATTAAGATCATAGTTTCATTAGCCTAACATGGTAGGTATGGCAAATTAAATATTCATACTCCCATAGCCCTTAAATCTTTTGGTATATGCTGATGATTAAGATGGTCCTACTAAGTAACGACAGTTTAAACATTAAACATCTTCAAGAGATCTTCTTTTAACACAAAGCAGACACCGAGTATATTCAAGTAAGCCAGTAAAGGAAAAATGGAAGAGAAAATGTCACACACTTCATGGCACCTGCAAAAAATCAAAGTGTCTCCAGCACAGTGTTTTGCATGTGGTAGACACTCAATCACAAAAAAATCAAAATCTCACAGTTGATTTTATTTTATTTCATTTTTCCCATGTATCACATTTACTGATTTCTACTTTAATCTCATTATGGTCAAAGATATACTTTGGTGATTACAATTCTTCCAAACTCTTAATGTTATCCTTTATCTCAGTGAATACTCCAACTGCCCTGAAGAGAATTTATATTTCTACTGTGGTTGAGTGGAGTGTCTACAAATGTTAACTGACTCAACTGACTGTTCAATTTTTTTAAACATTTTTGGTTATTGTTTTGTCTACTTGTTCTTTTTTTACAAATTATTTTTATTAACAGATAATGTATTATTTGCCCCAGGGGTACAGGTCTGTGAATCATCAGACTTACACATGTCACAGCACTTACCATGGCACATACCCTCCCCAATGTCCGTAACTCAACCACCCTTTCCATACCCCGCCCCCGGCAACCCTCAGTTTGTTTTGTGAGATTAAGAGTCTCTTATGGTTTGTCTCCCTCCTTCCTGATCCCATCCTTTATTTTTTAAATTAGCATATAATGTATTATTTGTTTCAGGGGTACAGGTCTGTGATTCATCAGTCTTATACAATTCACAGCACTCACCATAGCACATAACCTCCCCAATGTCCATCACCCAGCTACCCCATCCCTCCCACCCCCTCCACTCCAGCAACCCTGTTTGTTTCCTGAGATTAAGAGTCTCTTATGGTTTGTCTCCCTCTCTGGTCAGTTGATTTTATTTGATGCTAAAAAGAAAAAAACATACAAAAACTATAAAATTATCTTCTTAATCTTGATTCTTTCCTTGAAATTTTGTATCTATGAGAGACCACTGTATGCTGTTTCATAATCGGTGTTTAATAATAGTTATTTTATTTCTAATAACCAGGTACATTTTTGTTTTGTCTATATCAGTGTGAGATTTGCTATGAAAATTAAACATGCTATATAATTCTTTACAACTTGATGCAGCAGATCAATCTTTTAAAGCTTGATATAATTTAACATGATTTTTATAGTATGTCTGTTAGAATCTAGGCCCTTCTGCTATATGATAGAGTATTTTTATTAAATATTTTATTCTACCAAAGTAGAAACCTGCTATACTAAAAATGATTGCATAGCCAAGATTAAAAGTGGTACTAAAATGCAAACTAGTAGTACCCTGGGCTTACTATAAATCAGTTTTGAAAGGACCACAGAAAAGACATATTTTTCACTCACCGATGAAGCACATATATATCCAAAGAATTGTCAGTGTAGGTTATAGATGGTGTACCTTACCTTTGGAGGTAATCAGTTTCCTTTTCTTTTAAAATATTTCACAATGACTATGTTTTTAGGTTCAAAAAAGAATTTAAACCAATGAAAATAATGTATTTTAGTTTTAGGAAATGACTGAAAATATGTTCACTCTGATCACTACTGGTAAGGAAAATTTTGCATTAATGAGCATGAGAGTTTAGAGGATGGTTTAAAATTGAAAGTCTCATTTAGTGAAAAACCCAATGGAGTCAGCTGAATGTGATCTTAATATGTTGTAATTTAATGTGTATGTTGACTATTTGTCATATCAAAAATATGTAGCTGTTTTCCGTAAGAAATGTCTACTATAATTTACCTAAACTATGATACATAGCTATTGGATAGAGAAAAAAGAAGGTATGGATAAAATTTTCAATATGCTGCCTTGTTTACAGCCATTTATAAAAACAAGTATTTAATATGAATGCTTTTTCATAATAACTACTAGAAATTAGGAAGAATAGCAAAACGCTATTATAAAATTGACAGAGCAGGTAAGAGCTCAGCTTGTACCCGGTCCTTATAGATTATATGGCATCCTGCCTCGGAGAGAGACAGTCTATCAAAATCCATGAGGTAGAGTCACTTTACTCAGTTTCTGGTTGGAGTAGATTTTGGACATGTGACAGTTTTAAAAATCTGAAATATGTCTGGAAACTTTGTGCAGATTTGTTTAGCTTTAAAGACTAAGAACCTAATATTGACTCTTCTTCCCTAAATAAATCACAATTCTTTCAATAGGGAAATACAGTAAGGAAATTAGCATGTGAAGAAAGAAAACCGTACAAAACTGTTGGAAAAGGTTCTTCTTGAGTCATACAAATTTAAGAACGAAACCAATCAGATTTCACTACTTTATAAAAGTCCAAGGCAGTTTTCTTCCTTTAAATATCTTACCAGGCCTGAAATTAAGCATCCATTTGGAATTGTTTTATGATTTAAACTCTGTAGAAGGAGTAAATGTCATTTTTTTTTGCCAGTTTAGCCACATTTTTTCAACTTGAGTGAGCTTCTTCTTTAAGCATTCTACTTCATTCCTTTACTGAGGGATTTTTTTTTTTTAATAAAGAAAATGTAACAAAATGACTACAAGTTGCATCATAATTATGATAATAGAATTTTAGAACCTGCCTTTGGGAGGTTGGAAGGGAAATGACAGAACTAAAGATGAGATGCAAAAGCCCCAGGGCTATGAACTCATTACCATCCCAGGCTGGAAGGAATTTATGTGGTATTCTTGTATATTCCTAGGCCTCTGAGCCAGCCCATAGCCAGGCCACCTGGAGACTGGAGTGATGTTATTTTGTGGAGGATTCCATCCCAAAAGTCATTCTCCCAAGTGTGCTTTTACCAAAAATGGTTTGTTATAGCTACTACTAATCGTGGGAGGTTCTGAATGGAAAATGACACTTTTAACAATACTTCTTCAAAGTGGGCAGAGAGTAATGTGTGCAAGCAAGTAATTCAGCATAATTAACAACCACGATCTTTTTGATCGTGAAGAATAAAATCAGTAGTAGAATGAAGGCAAACGGGGAAGTAGAAATCCACTTAGGTCAGGATTCATGAAACTACCTGAAATGATAACAAACCTAATTCTCTCAAGCTGAATCCAGTCTGCAGTATTATTCTTGGCGTACGACACGATGATGCCGGGGTCGGAATAACTAAAGCGACAGGAACCTGAGCCTGTAAAGAAAATCACAATAAGTTTCAAAGTTAAAAAACAGTGTAACTGCCTATTATCCGTCCTCACAAATGTGAGACAAAGTTTTGTGACCATTTAAATATTTTTTTAACTGCTTCCCCATTCTTCCATCTATGCTGAAGTTTCTTTGGTTCTGCTTCAGTTATTGGTTCTGAGAAATACTATTAGATAAATAGCTTTAGGAATCAGGAAAAAGGCAAGAAAGCTGCAGATTTCTTGAGAGTCATAAACAATTCAACTAAGTCAAAATATAAACACTGAGTTCTATGCCAAGAAATAGCTAAATATTCTAGAATGATTAATAATGCCATTACAGTTCTTGCAAGTTAATATTAATTAATAGCGATCATATTAAATGGTAAAGAAGTCATTAAATTGAATGAGGACTAAAAACACTCTTCTTCTGTGTGTGTGTTATTCAAACGATTAGATAGCATGTGAGAAGCTAAGATACTGTAAAGAAAATTCAAGTACTAAATGAATGAGAACTGTATATTATTATTCTACTATAGCCCAACATAAAAGATTTAAAAGAAAGACTTTATACTCCATTGTGAACATTTGTGATGATTTCTCTCTGATTTTCCATATAGAAAATATGACCAAAGAAAGTTTTTAAAACCCTGACAAGGATTTTTTTCTACACGTTCAATGAATTCATAAAATAAAACATAGTATGACTATCATTTCAAAGATCTTCTCAGAATACCCCAAACAGCCATGAAACATATGCCAAAGTGACTGAATAGCAGGGTTTTTTTTTCATACTATATTAAAAACAAATGAAGCAACAGAATAAGAAATAGTGCGATTTATGTTTAACTTTCACCCATCTGCTAGAGGAGCCTCGGTTTCAGCAAATGGCATCTGTTGACGGCTTTTACATTTGTAGTTCTCAGGAGTTCCAAGCTTTAATAGACTCATTTATTTTATTTCAGTGGTGTTTAGTACAACACCAGTCAGTCTGCAATCGCCAGAGCTGGCAATGCGCTCAGAGGCCAAAAGGCAGCTTTCCCAGACTTATTCTCAGCCAAAATGTGGGCGCGAAAAGTACAAAAGAAAGGGTACTCGAAGGACAGGTCTCCAGCAGCCCTACGCTCAAACACAAACCCTCCTTATGCCATTCTGATCATTGCTAAATTTTACCTTCCATAAGCAGCTGCTTAAAATACCTATCAGGCTGTGAGGCAGGAATTGGAAGGGGCCAGGATTATGCAGGACCCACTACAACACAAACAACAGTAAGGACTGGCAGACAATCTGTTTATTTCAAAACAAAGTTCACATCAGACCCAAGAATTTCAATGGCATGTGTGTGCCTCCTTCATGTTGTATACACCCCAAGCTCTCAAAAGCAAATGTATAAGGTGAATCCTTGAAAAAAGAACAGGCAGAACAATGATCAAAAATGTTCCTTACAGAATTCAATTACTTGCAGACCGCTTTCAAATTACGGGAGAAGGACGGCTGACAAACATCAAAATGAATGTGTGTCCAAATCCGACCGCGATGACAACATGACTTCTCTCCTATCTCCTTAAGGTTCCATCTCAATGTTGGGAAATTCAGTTTATTAAAAAACACAAAGGCACCTGGCAGGGGACTCGACTTTCCTCAGCCACTTAGCCATTAAATGCTTGCATATCTAAAATATTAATATCTTTATGAATCCCTCTTCTCCTCAATATTGTCAGTAGACCCTCATTATCTTGGGCCAGGACTCTGCAAGAGTGATTAGTTAGCCTCTGTCTCCAGTCTCAGGCCCCCTCTCTGGCCACATTGTTGCCAGTGCTCTCCCTACAAGCAAATTGCATCAAGTTATGACCCCTAGACTCCTTCAACAATCACTCAGTACTTTCAGAGAAAACTTCACTTGCACCCACAGTGGGATGAAGGTACACAGTTCCTAGAGACCAGAGGTGTACCCTGCAAACAGAACTAGCCCAGGGTCATTGTAAAAGATTTCCATGTGCAAAGATGGTCAAAGAAGGGAAAGGGACTCCGACACAGGGATGGACAACTGGATACAAGGACCGGGGTGTGGGGTTCGAGGGGACAGTCCTGGACAAAGTACCTCCACGAGTCAGCTTTGGCTATCTGCCTCATTCTGAGGCCACCCGACCAAACTCCCATTCCAAATGGTGCCAGTCCAATGAGTAAATGATTCCCCACTCCCACTCTAAAGGTAGTTGTTCCGCATGTATTGGGTACAATTTTTCTTCACAGAAACCCTTCTGGATTGCAACCCCACTGTCTCCCAGACTTAAGCCAGCAGAACAAGATCTTCCTTGCCCAGACTGACAATGGTTCCTTGAGTCTGTGTGGGATGAGGGGAGGAAATCAGTTAATCAGTGTCCGTGTGCCCAGGTGGTTAATACCTGCTCCCGAATTCCCTGCACCCCTTCTCTGTGGTGAGGAGCTGTCACAGACCTCAAAGCACCCTTTACACAGTAAGGAGCCAGTGATAACCAGGTGCCACCTGCCACAGGTACCTCCTCCCTTTCCCTCTTAAACCAAAGACCTTTAATTGCCAACACTGGAATTCAAAACCAGGAAGACAAACCCAAATGTCAAACACAAAGTGTCTTCTTCTTGCAGATCCATTTTCTCCCCTCCAGATCCCTTCTGATGTCATCCTCTACTCTAAAGTAGCAAATTTGCAAGGATGGAGAGAACTGCAGAAGGAGGGAAGAGAATTCAGGATCATGGTTCTAAAATTACAGTCTGACAGCCACTAACGTAACTGGTCTAAAAAATCCAAATGCCTCCTTTGGTTCATGATGGGCAATGAAGGAAATAAAGTCCATTTAATTTCATTTCAGCCCACGGCAAGGGTACAAGCAACCTACAAAGTGATTAAGGGTTCCTCAAGTTTTGTATTAATAAATAAAGTCAGTGAAATTTTAGGATTTGTTGAGGATCCCAATCCAGCAGTCTAAGAAATCTGGCTCTCCTGTAAAGCTACACATAAAAGGTTACTGAAATACCTCGAGTGTTAGGGAGGACAGGACGTTTTGTGTTACAAGCACTTCATTAATATTGTTTTCAGTTGGTCTTGGTTGTCAGCTCTTGATTTTAAATTGACAAATAAATTGATAAGCGATAAAGGTAAGCCTACAGTTATTTACAGCAACTGTCATTGACATTATTATTAGTTATTTAGTGAACCCCACAGTATACAATGATGGATATTTTTACTAAAAATATTTCTAGTCTATTATTGTCCTATAGTTTCTTCTATGGATTAAGAAATACATGCATTGCAATATAAACATGAACCATCTTTACCCCTGTGCTAAAGAAGATATCTGCATAATGCCCTACAACTACTTTGCAACAGAATTAATGATGTCCTAAATTTATGCTACTGAGTTTGTGCTATTTTAATGACTTGCTTTGTATTATCAAGCTCATATAAAAATATTGGATTGTTTTTTAAATTTTTCATAATTTTATCTTATTTTTTTTCAGTGTTCCAAGATTCATTGTTTATGCAACACACCCAGTGCTCCATGCAATACATGCCCTCCTTAATACCCACCACCAGGTTCATCCATCCCACCATCCCCCTCCCCTCCAAAACCCTCAGTTTGTTTCTCAGAGCCCACAGTCTGTCATGGTTTTTCTCCCCCTCTGATTTCCCCCAACTCTCTTCTCCGCTCCATCTCCCAATGTCCTCTATGTTATTCCTTATGCTCCACAAGTCAGTGAAACCATATGATAATTGACTCTCTTTGCTTGACTTATTTCACTCAGCATAATCTCTTCCAGTCCCATCCATGTTGATGCAAAAGTTGGGTATTCATCCTTTCTGATGGAGGCATAATACTCCATTGTATATATGGACCACATCTTCTTTATCTATTCGTCTGTTGAAGGGCATCTTGGTTCTTTCCTCAGTTTGGCGACTGTGGCCATTGCTGCTATGAACATTGGGGTACAGATGGCCCTTCTTTTCACTACATCAGTATCTTTGGGGGTAAATACCCAGTAGTGCAATTGCAGGATCATAGGGTAGCTCTATTTTTAATTTCTTAAGGAATCTCCACACTGTTTTCCAAAGTGGCTGCACTAACTTGCATTCCCACCAAGAGTGTAAGAGCGTTCCCCTTTCTCCACATCCTCTCCAACACATGTTGTTTACTGTCTTGTTAATTTTGGCCATTCTAACTGGTGTAAGGTGGTATCTCAATGTGGTTTTGATTTGAGTCTCCCCGATGGCTAATGATGATGAACATTTTTTCATGTGTCTGTTAGTCATTTGTAATGTCTTCTTTGGAGAAGTGTGAGAATTTCAGACCAATATCCCTGATGAATATGGATGCCAAGATTCTCAACAAGATCCTAGCTAACAGGATCCAACAGTACATTAAAAAGATTATCCACCATAATGAGGTAGGATTTATCCCTGGGATGCAAGCATGGTTCAACATTCACAAATCAATCAATGTGATAGAACAAATCAGTAAGAGAAGAGAGAAGAACCACGTGGTCCTCTCAATTGATGCAGAAAAGCATTTGACAAGATACAGCATCCATTCCTGATTAAAATGATTCAAAATATAGGGATAGAGGCAACATTCCTCAACTTCATAAAATCTATCTATGAAAAACCCACAGCGATATCATCCTCAATGGGGAAAAGCTGACAGCCTTCCCTTTGAGATCAGGAACATGACAAGGATGTCCACTCTCATCACTGTTGTTCATAATTTTAATGTACAATCATAAGTCTGAGTTCATTCTTATTAGGTTAAGAATGCAATACACATAATTAAGAAAAACACAAACACAGACATGAATGACCTCATCTCTGTGTCCACATGATACCTGGTATCATGTTCTCCATCCATCAGACCAGTGTTTTCTGCTTGCCTCCTGTTTTAGCGGTTGAAATGTTTCCATTCTAATCAACGTGAACTTCCTCCTATGGTCTAGATCCCATCTTCTCCTGCTCCTTAAAATTTCCCCTTTCTTTTTCCTGAATCATCCATGAGTTTCCCAGATCATTCCTGTCATCATACAAACATCTCAGAAACATACAAAGCATCTCCCATCTTTAAAACTTTCTTGATGTCGCTCTCTTTCTTCTCCTTCTCATTCTATTTTTGTTCGCCTGTACAGCAAAGCTCCTCTGAAGGGTTATCCAGTGATTGCTGATACATCTTCACATCCTATTTTCTTCTTCCCACCCCTGCCACCTCCTCACAGGCTCCTGCTCTCAAGCGCTACCCTGAAACTCACTGGGGCAGGGAGGGGGAGGTCCATGTTGCCCAATCAACAGATCCCAGATTCAAGTTACTTGACTTCTCAGCCAGAGTTGTCACAGTCAATCTCTGCCTTTCTCCCCTTGGCTTCCCTCACCTTCTCGATTTCTTCCCCATTTACTGGCTGCCGATTCTCAGTCTCCTTCATTTCCCATTTCCTTCTTGACCTCAAACTGTTTTCACGCCTTTCTCTTCTCTTACCTACAACGCCTCCTTTGATGAGCCTTCTACTTTCAAGGCTTTAAATAATATCTACAACAGATAATACGCAGGATTATGCCTCCCATGACGTTCACCTTTATAGATCTAAACTGCTATTTATCATCCCTAATGAACATCTCAAACCCACTACATCAAAATTGGAACTATTGGTTTTCTGCTTCCCCAGTAGCCACGATTCTTTCCATTTCAAATGAAACCACCCCACATGCTCAAACAAACAAATGAAAAAAAAAATCTAGGAGTCATCACTGGTTGCCCCCTTTGCCTCAAGTCCCATTTCAGCCCACCAGACTCTGCTGGGAATTCTGTCCCCCAAATATTATTCAGTTTATACCCCTCTTGACTGCTACCGCCTGTCAAGTCATGAGCATGTCTTGGTGATTTTCTTGTTCCCCCTTTTGTCCCCCTGCCATCCATCATCCTCACACCAATCATGGAGGGGTCTTTTAAAATGTTTTAACAATCGTACTGTTTCTTGCTTAAAACCGTCTCAAGGCTTCTCAGCACCCTAGGAACAAAAGGGTGAGCCCCTCATCTTGATATATAAAGTTCTTCATGATCTGCTATACCAATGATGCTTGGTACACAGTAGGAGCTCAATAAATTCTCATCTTAGACCATTCCTTGTACCACTCTTCCTCTCGTTTATTATGTTCCAGCCATAAAGTGCTCTGGACTATCTTTCTCTTCCCAGTGGAGAATCCCTGGGATGAACACACCATCATCCCGGGGTTTCTCCACTCCTTTTCTCTGCCTGAGAGTACACTTATGATGTCAATTTCCTTACACCCATTGTCTCATCATTCCATTCATATCTTTCCCCATGGAGTCTCTCCTGCCTGGGTCCCTCTTCTCCCTCAGGTATTCTGTGCAAATGTCACCTCCTCAAAGAAGTCTTCCATGAGCACTCACTCTAGATTAGTCTATCCCAATCACCAACCATCCTCCATCCTATCACTCAGCTTTGTATTATTCATAGTAACCTCAGTATTTAAATTTATTGTGTTTATTTAATCATTTACTTGCTCATTGCCCATATCCTGTTAGGGTGCAACTCCATCAGAGTAGGAACTGCGTCTGTCTTGCCCATTACTTATGTCCCTAGTACCCACAATGATGCCTGGTACACAGCAGGAGCTCAAAAAACTAAGGCTGGATCAACAATAAGTTTGCTGTAATTTATTTACTTCAAATTCTCCATTTCTTCATTTTTTACTGAAGTATGTTTCTACTAAAAACTAGGTTTTTACCCGACTGGGTGGCTCATTCGGTTAAGCATTTGCCTTCAGCTCAGGTCATGATCTCAGGGTCCTGGGATCGAGTCCAGCATCAGGCTCCCTGCTCAGCGGGGAGCCTGCTTCTCCATCTCCCTCTGCCTGCCGCTCTTCCCCCTGGTACTCTCTCTCTGTCATATAAATAAACAAAATCTTAAAAAAAAAAAAAAAAGGAACTAAGACAGTAGATGACACTTAAGGACTTTTGACTTGCCTTCAAGAGTCAAAGTGAAAAGACACTTAACAGCCATGCTTTAGGATACTGGGATGCTCATTTCCTCACCACAGATGAACTCTGGTACTGTTGTTTAGTCACCTGGGTAATAATTCCCCCAAATTAATTAGAAGATGCCCTAAGAGGACTTCACTGGTTCCATAATCCAGTCTGCTTTCAGAATAAAAATATCAGAGACAAATTACATGAGTAATTATGGTCCATTTTTGTCAGCCAGATAAAGTAATGTGAAGAATAATGATAGCCAGATGAGTTATTTTGCTTATTAGTAAAGCCTTATTATAATGGCCCAGCCTAATTGAAAATAAGCCATTTGCAAAGTCATACAAGGTAGTCATAAGCCACGTAGAGTATCACCCCCAAGGCACAAGTTCTGACCTCTCCATCAGGAATCAGTTTCTATCGCATGAAAAGGTTTCTCAAATGTAGTTATCTTCTTGATTTGTGACATTATCTTGTCTCTTTAAGTTGATTTATTTCATTTCTATTGGAATATTTGAATACATTAACATTGTTTTATTTTAGTTTTTGTTTAGAGAGAGAGTGTGTGGTAGGGGAGGGACAGAGGGAGAGAGAGAATCTTAAGCAGGCTCCACGCCCAGTGTGGAGCCCAATGAGGGGCTGGACCTCACAACCCTGAGATCATGACCTGAGCTGAAACCAAGAGTTGGCTTCCCAACCAATGAGCCACCCAGGCACCCCTGTGTCATATAGATTTAAACATAGCTTATTTAATTTGTCTCATATGAGGGAAGTCTTCATGATAGTAAAATCAGTGTTTGTTAGCATTACTGATAGTTCTATGTAATTTCTTACTTTACTTTTTTAGAGTGAAATATCTTCTGATACAAGTTATCTTTCAGAAAGGAAAGTCTGCATGGGGTGTAGGAGGTGGGGTGCCAAGTTATGATCTGGGTTTGGACACTTCTTAGCTACATGACCTTGGGGATGTCATTTATTCTGTGCCCAGTTTCCATGTTTGTGAAACATGGAATAATAATAGCAATCTCTTCATAAAACTAATGTGAAGATTAAGGAGTTAACACATGAAACGTGCCTAGGAAATCGTTCTTGGCCCACACTATTTAACAGATTTCAGCTATGATTCGGTATTTTTTGTTTCACTTCACAAATTCATTTATCCTAGAAAAGGAACACATTTCTGACCATACTTGTTCTTAGGCTAAATATTAAATTGAATTATTGTTTATCAAAGAACTTATAGTGCATTTTTCCTATGGCATCTTATATTTTGGTGCTATTTCTAGGCTCTTCAGTAGAAATGCTATAAATTCAACACAGAAATAAAATCTGAAACTAAAATGAATAAACTACTTGTTTGTTGGCATTACTGGTAAATGTATTGTTGGGGAAGAGAAGAGACTACCTGATAAGAAACAGAAGGCTCTTTGGGAGAAGGATAGCAAGACAAATCGGTAGAAGCAGATCCATTTCATAAGATCCATATAATTGTTGGAGTGGAGTTGAAAATTTGATTTTACAGTTCCTAGTATCCAAACACAACTGAAAATCTGACGATAAAGAAAATAAGTTCTAATAACTCAAGAGAACAATAATGGTTGCTATGAACAGGTAAGTACCACTATGTACATGCCTTCTTTACAAGGAAGGAAACAGAGGCAAAGAGAAGTTAAGAAATGTACTGAGGAGTTATTGGGATTCAGAATTAGAAAGACCAGAACCACACTTTTGATCACTTCACTGTAACTGCTTCTGGTGAACAAAAGCACCCTTAAAAAAATTTATATATATATATATATATATATGGCTACATTTTCACGTGTCACAACAGGTTGGGACAGGTTTCTGTACTGTGACTTCTACTCAGGCTTATGACTTGAGACCTTAATGGCCAGTTCTTGGTACAGAGAAGAAAATCTAAAAGACTGAACCACTGCTAGCCTAAATATCCTGCCAGTCACCAACTCTGCTTTCAGGTTTTACAATAGGAGATGAATGAAATTGCACCCAGAAGAAATGACACGTTGGGGAGTCTGAGGGGCTCAGTCGGTTGAACATCCAACTCTTGATTTCAGCTCAGGTCATGATCTCCTGGTCGTGAGATTGAAGCCTGCATCAGGCTCCATGCTCAGCATGGAGTCTGTTTGAGATTCACTCTTTCCCTCTCCCTCTGCTCCTCCCCAACAAGTCTGTGCTCTCTCTCTCGAGTAAATAGATAAATAAATAAATAAATAAATAAATCTATCTTTAAAAAAGAAAGAAAGAAACATGTTTACTTGGGCATCATGTTCTTTGCAGGTGCCCTGAAGATCCCTCTCCTTCCCTTGTCCCACAGCCAGCCACCCAAACCTCTGGACCCTTCTCTCCTGCATATTTATTACATTGCTACTTTTCCTTTACCTTCACCACTACCTCCTTAGATCAGCTCTCACCCCCAGACTAATGTGATAACCTCATGACTGCGTTCCCAGAACAAACACAAAGGTTGACCTTCCTCCAAAGAGTTCCACTGTTGTTCACTTTTAAATCTATAGAAAGGGGGCGCCTGGGTGGCTCAGTGGGTTAAAGCCTCTGCCTTTGGCTCAGGTCATGATCCCAGCGTCCTGGGATCGAACCCCACATCAGGCTCTCTGCTCAGCAGGGAGCCGGCTTCCTCCTCTCTCTCTGCCTACTTGTGATCTGCCTGTCAAATAAATAAGTAAAATCTTTAAAAAAAAATCTATAGAAAGGCATTTCAAAGAGATTTCTTTTAGAAGTTTTGCATTCCAAAAAAAGCAATATCCAAACATTTCCCAATTTAGACTATTTTAATTATGTGAAAAGCATTCACCTGATATAATACTGCAATCAGGATTAAATTTAAGATACCAGATAATCCACATTTGTATTCTAAATAACAAATTCCATAATAACTTGTAAATCTGTTTCTGAAATAATCACTTACCATAAAGAAACCATTAATATTTACAAGTATTAAACAGCATCTATTACTGTAAAAGTAAAAGAATTTTAAAAAAGGGCAAAGCTTATTTCTCTATGGCGGCTTCCTTTCATTGTCTGATCCATGAATCATCTTCCTCAATTTAAAATTATGACTGAAATTGGTATCAACTTCTACCCTGGTTATATTTACATAGTATACTACCCTTAGTATAATTTAGAAAAAAAGAGACAAGCAACTTTCCACTTCTGTTATATGGAGCCAGGCCAAGATGATTACTCCATCAACCAACCAATTAATCAATGAGTCGATCAATTGTCACAAGTAGTTCCCATGTCAGAGGTACATGTGAACTCAAAAGCCTAGTTAACGTTCTTGTGATGAAGTCCCTTCTTTCTCTTGACTTTGGCTGTCATTCAGGGAAAAAGAAAATGCACACCCTTTGAGCAACCTTTGCTACCTAAGAAGCAAAATATCATTTAGTGCTCACATTTACATAAGGCTCTTGTGGGGCCACAATGGCACTCTGTGTGGCTCTGACATTGGCTGGTCCTTCTACCAAGCTAACTCTCTTACACAATTCGGGCTTCTGCTCAGTGGTTACGCCCTCGGGAGACTTCTCCCAGTCACTCCAATAAAGCGCTACCCCTCACTTGCTGGCCCTGATGTGTTTTCTTCATCGCATTTATTACTTGCTGACATATTCATTCCTCTGATGGTTGCCTCCCCTCATCAGAATGCCGGCTTAACCTAGGCAAACATTTTGTCTTGAAAATCCCATCTCCCCACGTCGCACTCTGCACTGACCATGGAGCCTGCTTAAGATTTTCTCTCTGCCTCTGCCCCTCCTCCCCCCTCCTCTCCACCACTACTCTCTCTCTCTCAAATAAATAAATACAATCTTAAAAAACAAAAAAAGGAAAAGTGCATGAAATAAATCTAGGAGTCAGTAAAACTTTAGGAATAAAGTCTTGGAAATACAATGATACCACTATCAACTTTAAAAAGAAATCTTATTTAAATAATTTTTTCTTTCTCTTCCATTGTTATTTACTTATTAAAAATCTTATTAAAGTATAATTAACATACAGTGTTACACTAGTTTTAGGTGTATAATGCAATGACTCAACAATTCTGTACATTACTTGGTGCTCCTCATGGGAAGTGTGGTTTTATTGCCTCTTGTACACTTCTCAGCAGATTAAGGAGATAGGGTTCACTTATAGCCTTGGTCCACCAACACAGACACTGTCACTTTTTATTTATTTATTTATTTATTTTAGAGAGGGGAAATAGAGAGAGAGTATAAGCAGGGGGAGGGGGAGAGGGAGAGAAAGGGAATCTCAAGCAGACTCCCTGCTGAGTGCAGAGCCTGATAACATGGGCTCAGTCTCATGACCCTAAGATCATGACTGGAGCTGGAATCAAGCATTGGACAGTTGACCAACTGAGCCACCCGGGGGCCCTGAGACTGACACTCTTACAGGAGTCTCTCTGGCTCCTAAAGTTTTTAACTCCTTTAGTTTTTAACTAAAATAGACATCACAAGCCTATGTTCAGACACAATGTTTTTCTTAATTAACTCCTACTTTGTTCTTGTCACACAGTCCTAGGATTTAGGACCACAGGGGGAAGGCACTTAAGAGTCATGAAGATGAACACTCTCACTTGACAAACCAGTTGCCAGAGGTCTGTACAGCTCTTAGCACTTGCCCAAGGTTATGTGGCAAGATCAACTGGCAAAGAAGGACCATGGGGCCTGACTCCCAATCCAGTGCTCTATTCCCTTCCCTGTTTATACCAACAGCCAAAGTTGTCTATCAATAAACACGAGCCTTAGAGACAACGGAAATATGCGGTATAATATTATGACTGTAAAGAATACATGATTTAAAATATCTACACTTAAAAAGTACTATTTTGCATTAATGATTTGGATTAATAATTTATTGGGAATCAGAACACTAGCTGCAGCAGTACGTAGAAATCTCCATGGGCCTTACACATGACTTCTGAGATAAACAAAACAATAGAATGTTAAGTAAAGGGGAGGTGGCATTTGCAGTTGAGGCAACTTGCAGAAAGCTATGAAAGAAGAATGGAAATGACATACGTTTATCAGAGTGTAAACATACAGTCATCAATACAACTAAATAAATGTAATACTCAATTCTAACATGTTGGTGTAGACAGGATTAGTGTAGACACCTCTGGATTTACTATGAAGCTCCAAATTCAGGGCCCCTCCCATTTGTGAGCGACTCCCAAGGCTCTGGGAGGATCTCCAGCAATGTGTTCACATGACTGTGTTTTATAGTATTTGCTACTTTTTAAATACTTAAATTTAATTAACATATAATGTATTATTGGTTTCAGAGGTACAGGTCTATGATTCAACAGTCTTATAGAGTACCCAGTGCTCATTACATCACATGTCCTCTAATGTTCCTTACACAGTTACCCCATCCCTCCAGCTACTGATATTTTTTTAAAGATTTTATTATTTATTTGAAAGACAGCCAGCAAGAGAGCAAAAGCAGGGGTATGGGCAGAGGGAGAAGCAGACTCCCTGCCAAGCAAAGAGTCCCACGTGGGGCTCGATCCCAGGACCCCGGGATCATGATCTTAGCCGAAGGCAGTTGCTTAACTGACTGAACCACCCTGGTGCCCCCATATTTGCTACTGATTAAGACCAGCATCTCCACTCTGCCTATCCCTCACCATATTCCCCTCATGCTGGATAGTGTTGGAGCAGCCATAGCTGCTTTTGAGATTCAGCTAAGGAGAGGTTAAGTTTGAAAATGGGTTATCTTGATTTAGTGTGATATTGTTATGTAGTTATGCAGGTCACTTCTATTTCATAGTATAGTCATTCTCAGCATAGAAAGAGTTTCCAGGGTGCAACTGGGTGGCTCAGTCAGTTAAGCATCTACCTTTGGCTCAGGTCATGATCCTGGGGTCCTGGGATCGAGTCCTGCATTGGGCTTGTTGTTCAGCAGGAAGTCTGTTTCTCCCTCTCCTACTGTCTCTCCCCTCACTTGTGTGCACTCTCTCTCTCTCTCTCTCTCAAATAAATACATAAAGTCTTAAAAAAAAAAAAGAGCTTTCAGGTACACTCCTGCAGTCCACTGGGCTGATGTACCTGGCATTGTGATTCAAGGACAATGGTGACAAACTGTTTACTGAGTGATGGCAATTCAAGAGTAATTAAGCCTACTGACTCCAAGAAAAGTTAAGAAGCCCCAAAATCTTACAGTTCATACTTGAAAGAAGTAAGATAAGGATTTTTCAATCTGATGATGATCCTACACATTTAAAGGACATTATCAAAAAGGAGTTGTGAAGGGAAAATGTTAATAATTACCCCCCAAAACCAAAAACAAAGCAAAACCCCTCTGACCCACCAAGCTAGAAGCAGAATTATCTTTCCATTCCTTCTATAGAAAATATAAAATTGTCATTGGAAGAGGTGATTTGAGACTATTCAGCCAAAAATTCCAAGGAAAAAAGTGTTATAGAGCATTTCAGTCAGTTAATAAAGATACTACACTATATTTGCAGATTTGTGGTTTGGGGGTATTGTTAGCTTCTAAAAATGTATTGTGATTTCTTTTTTCATTCTAAATAAATACATTTGCACCTAATTTTGAATGTGTGATTGTGTATGCTTTTCCTCAAAGAGATCCTTGCCCTTCCCCAAAATTCTATAAGCTTCCAATATGGACTCATAAAACCTGAACCCTGTTCAAGAGCACACACTTCATGCGCCTTCCTGCCTTTCATAAATGTCTTAGATCACAGGTCCGAAAGCACTAGATCAGTCTAGATTGCATAGGACATTTTCCACGTTGCTTAGCATAGCGCATTGAAGCAATATATAAATGTATTTTCATGCAGGACAACATTTAAAAAGCCAATGGCAAGTTATCATTTCTTCTCTGTTACTTAAGGCAGATTTGGCCCAATGCAAACATTCTTAAAAGGAAATGATCCCAGTATACCTGCATTAGGATTGATGAAGTGACTTTTAAATAATTGTTTTCTTACCTTAGACCCAGGCCACTCTCTTTTGGCCTCTGCCAAAGTTGAACCTGAATGCAATGTACGTTGACCTTCTTTGAACCTCAGGGGCTCAGCAGAAGTCCCAGAGAACCTGGACTTTCTGGGTCTTGCTCACCCGGAGTGCTTCTGAGCAGTGCTGACTGAGAAGACCTCCCAGTGCTGTCAGAGTTTATAAGCCAGGAAGACATGAACACAAGAGTGGGTAGCAATTATGTGCCAGTGCACGAAGCCCCTAGGAAGCACTTGGAAAACCTGTGCCCTGCGCACTAGCCCATTAAGCACAACACACATGTATGGTGATTGCAAATACCTCCTAGAGCCAGGAAGTTTCCCAAACTCACAAAGGAACTTTTCCCTCTCTCCCCATCTCTCCTGGGTAGTGAAACCATCAAAACAAACTTAAAAATTGCTTAATTTGGTATAAAATCAAGGCCACTTAAAAAAAAAACAGAAATATTAGTAATTTCTTCTGTTAAGAATTTAAGATTTATTTCCTTCCTCAGACTCATAGCCATGCAGGCCCATAATCCCTTGCAGGAAGACGAATTTCAGGATCCAAATTACTTACATAATTAATGTATGGATTTCACAAAGGCAATGTGGTGCACAGAACCACAAGTTCGGCAGCAACCCTAGCAAAGTCTAGGGCAACGCTCGGCAATCACATTAGTATTTCTGCAGTGAAATGCAGGAAGATCTCATAAGTAATATGTAGAAATGAAGATTATGAGTAGCTTTAAATTATTTCAAGTCAGGATTTGCTGACAGATGAATCCAGGTCATGTTAAGCTTTGCCATCATGTATTTTTTTTTTTTTTTTAATAGGCTTATGGTGGTTTTTTTTTCCTGAGGTTTTTTTTTTTTTTTGGTAATACAGAATTACAGATCAGGGACAGTGAGCCTGTATCTCCAGGAGCTCTATTTCCTTTTACTCTTATGGTAGAAAGATAAATCATACGGTTTTAGTCTCTCAACGCCCAGGTCATTTTATTTTTATTTGGTTATGCCCTTCTCCAGAAAGCCCCAGACTTTTCAAAGTAAATCAGAACAGAAACAATAAGAAAGAGCTACTGTCCTCTCGGGAGGCCCTTGTCTCTTTCCTCAAAGCTCTGCCTGAAAAACAAAGCTGCCTTTTAAAACGTCGCAGAGAGCCATGGAAGAAGGCGAGAATTGATCTCGCGGAATTTATGGAAGGGGAAAAGCACCGCCAGAAATCATGTCTCTGGAGAGCATAGCGGGGGCCCATAAATACTGAACCCTTGAGGACTACTTGGACAGAACTCTGCTGAGGGTCCTTGCGGCCCACGTGTTGCCGCTGACATCACTCAAAACTCAGACCTCAGAGACGAGCAGGGCTCCGGGAAGCTGCACGTAAACCGCGGCATTTGATAGAGAAAGATCATAAAGTTAGGAAATGGATGCAGTCTGGCTCCTTAGAACTCCCTGCTAGGACCCGTGTAAATCTCGACAGGAGCAACGCATCTTCTCATCTTTTCAAGGGAGGGGAATGGAAGACAGGACCATTAACTTGAGGTTGGGGGGTTGGAAAGAGAGGAGCAATGAACGAGGAACTTTCAGAAGAGCCTTTAGGAAGCTAGACACCGTCCCTCCCATGGGGCAAGACACATTACTGCAGGCCAGGGCATTTAAGAAAGGGACTTGCCTCATTCTGCATCGTGAAAAATGGGAGGAAGCACGTGGAGATATTGGTAAAACAGGCAGTTCTGGCAGTTATCCGCTCTGTTCTTGCTAAGAATCTTTTTTGAGGACAGGACTACTCACTGAGGAGAAAATAACCTCGCTGTACCCAAAAGCATCAAGGAACACAGTAAAGGCTTATTTGCTACTTTGCAATGCATCTGCTTCAAAATAATTCCGCCATAGGCTGAACCATAGAACATTATTATGCAGGTGATCAATATTTCTATAGTTTTACAAACTTCTGTTCAAATATTTTGCTGGAGGCAGTGGCACGTGTTAAGTTCCAGAAAGAACAGTAATGTAGAACAATGATTACGTTACGTTTAGGTTTTTAGTTCCGTTGTTACTGAGCCTGCCAGAGAAATCCTAAGGGTACTAGCCCATGGCATCAAAATAATCTCCTATAAATAGAGTGACATCTTGATAATAAGTATAAAAGTACTACCTGATGAATGGTACTTAAAATGATGACTCCCACTTTTAAGCATAAAAGGCTCTCATTTCCAGGATAACTGGTTTAATGTTTCTTAGCTTTCATGTTTGTTTTATTCCTCTCCTAGTACAAAAACCTCACCTTTATTAGCATTTATGTATTATGCATAATGTTTTCTTCAGTGGCATATCTATGTACATTTGTTCCATTAGTTTGTAAATTTCATAAAAAATGTAATCATGTTTATCCTCCAGCAGTGAGCCAGCTTCTTGCCTTACACTCTTTGAAACCAATTGTTTTAGCTACTTCTTGGCTTCCTGCACACAGTTATCCGCAGAGTACATTGGAATGCAGAATTCAAGGAAAGGGAAGAAAAATATACCCGCAAAGGTGAGAATTTGGCCGGACGTGGACTGCTCCATGAATTCTCAGACCACGGGTGGAATACATGTGTGTGGAAAGGCTCGCAGAAGTGCGAGCCAATAGTGTCCCCCGCTTCCCGGAGGCAGCCCACACTACACAACCTTCAGGCTCTCAGAAAGCACGAGCCTGGTTCACCTGGCCTGTGTCTATACAGAGACAGCAGCTCCTGCCTTGCTGAACCTCAGGGGCAAAAGGGGTCGCAGTCTGATTTGTGGGTAAGAGGCAGGGAAGGAAAAAAAAAATGGTTGCTGTATCAGATAATGCTTTGTGGCAGCCCCGGGAAGCATCCTGGGGCTTCTGGGTCCCAAATG
The DNA here is from genome assembly GCF_010015895.1 of Lontra canadensis. Taxonomy (NCBI): domain Eukaryota; kingdom Metazoa; phylum Chordata; class Mammalia; order Carnivora; family Mustelidae; genus Lontra; species Lontra canadensis. Next base: position 9,569,989 of record NW_022631042.1, read on the forward strand.
ACAGGGATGGGAATTGTGACTGAAAGGAGCCCCCAGATATGATTTTAATTAAGAACAGGTCCATTCCACATGAGAGGAAATCTCGAATAACGCTTGGATCTGTCAAGAGCAAATGAATTCAATTTTGGTAAAAATACGATGATTGAAGTTAAGATAAATCATTATTTTATCAATGAAAGGGGTCAGTTTAGAGAAATCAACATGTTCAAAATCTTTGTCTCGAAAGATCAAGTAATCGACTGTTTGAATATGGAAATCTGGAGTTTATTTCTATACCTCTGTTTTGCTCACACACAAAAAAATACCCTTTGGGATGGAATTTAACACACTTTTAACTGAAGAAGCATATTTCAAGGACAGTGCTGTGAGAAGGACCATTATATGGAAGTGAAATTTCCTTTTCCAGCATCTACTACAGACAGATATTAAGGATTAAGAGAGGTCACATAAAGTAGAACAGTAAAGCTCCTCAAAAATATTCTGTACTTACATTAAAAACAGGTTTCCTTTAAACTCAAAAAACCTGTCTTATGGTATAGAAAAAGAGCCGGGTTTTAAAAGCAACTTGCCTTCACCTTCTGTTTTATATTTGTTTATTAGAACGAGGCTACTGGCAATAATTTCTGTTTTGACTGACTTTATTAGTAAACAGGCTACTGGATCTACAAACCTTTCTTTCTGAATAAATGTGACAGTCCATGATTTATTGTACTTAATATTTTGCCCCTTAGTCACTTCCTTGGCTGAAATCCCCAAACCTCATTAGGTGACTTCTTTCAGTTTTTGACAGATGGACAATGACCACAGGATATAAAATGAACAGCTGTCCTCCTCCCCTTTTGTACCTTTCTCCCTTTCAGCCCTATCCCCATTCCCTCACTTCCAAAATATTTGTATTTTTTCCTCTTTACCACCACTCCTATCATAAGGAAGAAAGGAACCAATTCTCTCCCAATTTATGGGATACCATGCTATTTCCAGCTACCTTTGGAGGTCCACCCCCTTTGCACATTTCCTCCCAAGCCCACAGCCTAGAGCTTTCATCAGATCCTGTGTTGGGAGAAACATAAGGAAGAGAAATGCAAAACGTGTCAGGCTTTGCCAGGTTCCCTGCCAAGCAGCCCTCCTTTTCCTAGGGCCAAGGCCATACAATCTAGCCCTAGTGGATCAGGTCTGGCTCATTTTCTGTGAGGACTGATCCCCACCTTAGGCAGCAGGTGTTAAGTACGGCCCCTCCCCTCCCCCAGCAATCTGGAAACTCGGCATTACCACCCTGGCTGCAGTTCTGGCTTTGATCTTGATCTTCAGGTCTTAGAAAGGCCTCTGCCTTGTCCTCCTGCGAGCTTCCGTCTCTCTGACCTTCATGGCAGTGCTTAGCCTCTGGAGCACTACTACTCCAGAGTACTACTCCAGAGCAGTACTACTCCAGCAGTACTACTAGTAAGTACTCTTACTAGTCTCCCTCCCACATGATGAAGCCCTACCGCTGGCCCTCTCTCTGTCTGGATTTTCCTGCACACTGTGCTCTCACTCTCCCCTGTAGTCTGCACCCCTCCTTGGCTTCTTCTCACATATGGACTTTTCCTCCCCACCCCCCATCTATTTGATAAATAAAGTCCTTGCAGGCTGGGCAGTGTCTTGGGTTTGGCTTCCTCCACAGTGGATGCCGACACATCACATTACATAGAGCGTAAGTCCCAAAGATTTCTTTGAAAGAAGAATTCTTGATCAAGAGGAGTTTGACTTGACTGGTAAGAACATGAAAGTTGCTGGCTTGGATCCGGTTCTCACGTTGCCTCTGGATTTCATGCAGCGTGCTCCCTTGCCTCAGCAGTCAAGAGCGGGTATAGTTTTGAGTGCCACCATGGAACGTCACTAAGTCTGTTTCCTAACCTATGAATGAGATCCCATACTGTCCACAGTTCCTTAGTTGTAGCCAAATTTCTGTTGTAGCAAAATTCTGCCCTATAAAGCAAGAAGAATGCTTGTATGCTACTTAGCCCTCAAGGGCTTTAAACATTTAAGCTTTAAAGGGTGCAAGTGGATGTGCAGAACTGTGTATAAATGGGTATAAATCAAAGCAGGGTGAAGTAGGTGTGATAATATAGAGAAGCGGGAATCAGAGATACCAGGCTAGGGCAATGAGCTGAGTTTTCACAGGAGAGACTGTTTAGTCTAGAGCAATGATCAGTTTCTTCTCATCCTATAGTTTACTGCTTATATCCCTTCTCCTAGAACAGCCCTCAATAAATTTTAGTATGATGTATTTATGAATGAATTGCTGGTATTTATTTTTTAGCCCTATTAAGCAGAGTGACAAAGAATGAAATATTTTAAAAGGAACTGTAAACTGTATTTTAATTCACATAAGATAATTATTTACATATCAGTTTTAATTATTCAAGAATGCTTATAACTAATCTCAACAATCTCTGCCAGAACCTAATGCTTAAAAGACTTTTACAATATTTGAGAATATTCCCTTTTATAGCTTAAAACAGGACTTAAGAATTTGGGATGAGGTGGATTTAAAATATATAAAATAAAGTTTATTTAAACTGGCCATTTAAAATAGACATTCCCAGAAAAGGAATAGAGCAAGTCCAGGATGAAGAAGCAGGATAACCTGAGTTATTAGTTCTAAAGTTTAATTACTGAATTTAGATAAGACAGAAGTGTTCTCTATATAAAGATTTCAGTCTTTGTGTTAATATGGATCTTGGAAGATCTAAAACTCAAGTCATAAACAAATCTTATTTTAATATCTTTCATATCCAAGAATCTTGCACTCGAATAAACACATTATTTAACCTTAAATTCCTATGTATTAAACTAATTTCACCGTTGAATATTTCTAAACTTCTGTATTTTATTAATATTTGTTTTGAGTTCAAGTCATCAGAGATTTTGTGCATCTCATACTTTGAGATCATGTTTTTAGAAATGGTTTTCACTATTTCATAACAAATTCCCCAAGGTTTTACTCACTTACCAAGGAGAGTGACTCCTGAAAAAAAAGAGAATCTAATTTATAAACATAACTCAGGAAGCTCACAGAGGAAATGAGCAATAATTCCTACCAAGACATGGAGGGCTCAATTTCTCCTTCCTCTGAATTAGCTGTTCTAAGAGTAGAAAGAGACTTTCTCTATTGGATCAACTTCTGAGTAATTAAGATGTTTATGAATTAGGCTTGAGGGAAAAGCCGCTTCCCTCATGCTAAATGCAGTATAATACCTCATACAAGAAGCATTTTATTCATTATACCTATTTAAAACATTTTAAAAAATTTATTTATTTATTTATTTATTTATTTGACAGAGATCACAAGTACGCAGAGAGCCAGGCAGAGAGAGAGGAGGAAGCAGGCCCCCTGCTGAGCAGAGAGGTTGGCGGGGCTTGATCCCAGAACCCTGGGATCATGACCTGAGCCTAAGGCTTTAACTCACTGAGCCACTCAGGTGCCCTGTATTCATTATACCTATTTAAGAAAAAATAGTGCCAGATCTCTTTTCTTCTACAAGGCAATCTTCCAATAATAGTACCTCTAAGCGTTCCTTATTTTCTAGCTTTTATTTTTCAAAATACACTCACACAAAGTGAGAAGCTCTCATTTATCTCAGAGATTGTAGCACATATAGTATAAGAGAACAAAGCAGGCTGAAGGACATTTTCATATCTTAGTCTGTAAAAGTAAAACATTTGTGATTCAATGACTGTCCCCTATCTTGAGATGGTTAAAAACAAACAAGACAGTACCAAAAAATGCCTACAGAAAACCCCAGATCTTTAAGATATTCACAAGCAAAGCCAAAGAAAAGAGGTTCTATTTCTATAAAGTATGAACAAGTAATAGATTCTAACTAGTTCATAATAACAAACTGATAAGTACATGGACATATATTACTGTCCACTAGGTTCACGAAAAGCATAGTTCGTTGGTGGTTTCATGTTTCTTTCTGGGTCAGCTTTCCATTGATTGAGGCGTTCGGATCACCAAGCCCAAATCCTCTCTTGGCATGAAATGTCCGCATCAGACCAATTCAGCACTTAGTTACACACTATTACAGTTGTCTCTGTAATAGTTACTTGTCATTCAGACAAGAAATATTTTTTTTAATTATTTATTTATTTGACACAGAAAGACACAGAGAGAGAGGGAACACAAGCAGGGGGAGTGGGAGAGGGAGAAGCAGGCTTCCTGTGAGCAGGGAGCCCAATGTGGGCCTCGATCCCAGGACCCTGGGAACATGACCTGAGCCGAAGGCAGACGCTTAACGACTGAGCCACCCAGGTGCCCAGGCGAGAAATATTTATGGATGTCTATTTATTTTGAGTCCCTGGGCTAGGGGTTGAGAATATCATGATGGACAATACAGATTGATCACCCAAGCCAAACTCCGTTCTTGATGGCATATGTTTTTAAAGGCTTTACCTTGAACCCCCGATCTGCCTCCGAATTCTATCAACCCGAGGAAAGAGCTAAGCTAAACTGAGCAAGCACAGTACTTGGCAAGATCTTACTGAGCGAGTCAACACAGATTGTTATCAAGGAAGAGACAAGTCCACTCTGAACACAACTGTCCAAATGATCTTTCTTAAGAATTGATTTCATTATACTTTTTTATTGCTCAAGCTGACTTCTATTGACTGTTCAGTAAGTTTAAACCCCCGCCAATTACAGGTTAACTCTTTAAACGGACACACTTTTATCTGACATTGACCTCCGCCACCCCCTGGCTAGTCCTTCTGCTCTGGGAGGGGGCTCACGTTCCCATCCTATATCTTGCTCGTGTCACTCTGTCTCCTCAGCTGGAAAACCTCTGTCTCTTCCAGTGACTCATGTCGTTGGCTTTCAGGGATTCTCCTCTCTAAGAAGCCTTCCTGACCTGCTCTACTGTGCGGGACCTGCCACCACGGGGACCTGTACACACGTCCATCTCTGTTTAGAGCCTTCTGGCAGTTCCCTAACAGAGCCTTCCACCAAACTGCTAAGCACGGCAAAAAACCCTCTGTTTTCTCACTTTTTTGTCTTTCTATAGTTAAGTTAGCTCAGGAAAAGGTCAGGGACGCAGCAAACAGTCAGTGAAATCTTGTGAAGTCAATGAATGATACAAAGCATTATCAGCACTTCCCTTGGACCCAGGATCCTGCCTGAGACAGCAGAGTTTGGAGGCACCTGTGAGATAATGGTTTGCAAGGATATCATCTCAAATTTTTCTTCCTATCCCAGAGGAAATTTAGAGGAAATGGGTAAATGTCTCTAAGGCTACGAGCATAAATTCCACTAGGTGACCCGAATGAAGCAAGTGAGGACTGTTGCAGATCAAGGCTTCAGCACAGAAACGGAGAGGAGACCTTTCACTGGAACAGAAAAATGAAAAGTTCATCCACAGACATTTTAGGACACTTCTCAAGATGCTTTAGCTATTGATAGCTTGGTAAATTTCAGGTTGCCCAGCTGTGTTTCCAGGATGCTTTAACGTTCTAGTTCATTTGGTGAAGGTAGCTTGTATGTTTGTGTATATATTTACATGCGTGTGTGTACGCACATCTGTGTGTGTGTATGTATATCTATTTAGAAAGGGCTGGGAGAGGACTGCTATGAAACAGTGGCACGATACAGTTTATTTGATTTCCTTAGTAATTTAAGACATTTCTGGACACATAGCTCTGGGGTACTTGAATAAGGTTTGAGATGGAACTGAAAATGTTTACAAGAGCAATATAAAAGTATCAAGGCAATAACTTATTCAATTGTGGCTATATGTCCATAATTGTGAACATAATTCACCATGAAAGTCATGAATAATGACAGAATTCCCTAGAAAATGGCCCATATTACAGCTGAATCATCACACTAAACAATGAACATTTAACATCCTTAAGGAATTCCAAGGAGGGACACTAAATCTAACTCACCATATTGAACCATTAGTATATATTTGGATAATCCCACAATCCACGAAGAAATATAAATGTTGGATTGTCTACATACGGTGTTTTTTTTTAACACAGGCAATAAATTTTTGAACTGAGTATAAGCACAATGGCTGCTACTTGACTCTGCATTTGCTTTTTTGGTATTTGGATATCGTAGGACTTGTAAAGCTCAGAATGAAATCACACGATTACCACATCTCTAGAATCTGTGTGTGTGCCCTCATCTAGCCCCACACCATCCATATAAACAGAATGATGCTAGCTAGCCAAGTACTCATAACGAGTTACACAAAACCATTTCTGAAAATTGTGCCCACACTATTGTATTGACCACTTACCCCCATTCGCCATACAGCTAATGGTTTGTCACTACATTGTTTCTTGGCCACCCTAATCCTTCTTAGTTCCCAAGACTTTTACTCTCAAAATGCAGTAAGCAAATTCCCCAGTGAAGTCCAAAGCAATGAGTTATAATTCTTCATTAAATAATTTGTTTCTGATGAAACCAGAGAGGGAGACAAAGCATAAGATACTTAATCAAAGGAAACAAACTGAGGGTTGCTGGAGGGGAGGGGAGGGGAGTGGGGGGATGGGGTAACAGGGTGATGGCCATTGGGGAGGGCATGTGTCGTAATGAGCACTGGGTATTATATAAGACTGATGAATCACAGGCCGTACCTCTGAAACCAGTAACCCATTATGTGTTCATTAATTAAATTTAAATTAAATAATGTTTTTAAAAAATTAAAATAAAATAAATATTTTGTTTCATTTCCAATGATATGTTAAAATTTCTCTTTCGATTCTAAACCTGCCACTCAAAGAAGATTTCTAAGTACTTTTTTAGTTATAAACTTGAGATATTTTTACCTATCTGTCATCTATCCATGCACTGATCTCTTCCAACAACCTGATTCTGTTACTCTTCTAGTCTTCTAACCTAGGCTTCAGATCCATGGTTTAAATGATCCAAGCAGATCTCTAGCCTGACGGACAACAGTCCTTGGTTTGCAGTGAAGTCAAGGGCTCTTACTAAGTCATATGTTTGGGTCTAGTCCCCAGCCCTTGGTCATGGTGCTTGTTCAGGCTTTAGGATCTCCAGCACCAGATCCTGAATCCTCTGATCATTCCCTTCCCAGCCCTTTCGTAGGGTGATATTAAAAGGAGAGGAAGTTAATCTCTGCCAGTTCCTTAGTATACTCCTTATTATTTATAAAAATAGAGGTTTTTAATCCCTTTAAGGTAGGATAATTTCATTGGTGGTGGAATAAAATTCCTACCTTACCTTGAATAAAATTCAAATACTAGTAGAATCGTGAAGCATATATTTTAAAGAAGATTCTCATTAATTGGTTAGAGATAATATCTGAAATTAATGTTCATTGCCCTAACAAAAAAGTTTAGAATAAGTACTTGGAATAGAGATAAATAGGAAAAAGCTTTTCAGCATATTCTTTTATATTAATAGCATTATAAGTTTAAACACATTGGTTTTGGTTAAGAACCTTGAAGTTACTTGCCTGGCCAACTAGAGTTTTTAAAAGAATTGTTTTTGTAGCACCACAACTTTTAAAAAACGAACTTCACATGTTTCCGATTATAAGTCTTACATGCTCGTTACAGAACATTCAGGATACACTTGCTAGCCGATCAAAGAAAACCCTCCTAAGAAAGACTCATTATTTTGTTTTTGCTAACGCTTTCCTTATGACCACAGATGGACTTCTGAACAGTGTGTAAATTGTTGTAGTCCCGCTATCAATGTGAGAAGAAAACAACCCAAACTGTAACAGGCAGTTTCACATAAGACTGACATGAGAAGCTTCAGTGAGGCACGTGGATGAGAAGGTGACAACAAATGGGCTCTCTTGGGGACAATCAACCCCAGAGAGCTCCGGGCTGGGAGAACACCACTTTGTGATCAGGACTCAGAGGCTATTGTGGGAAATAGTCCTTTTGCTAATGCGGGTTCTCCAAAGACAAGTGGGAAAAGACCCTGGGGTGGGGGTGGGGGATGAGGACTGGGGGATGGGGGGATGGGACTCTGGGGACTAAAGGAAGCTGTCTGTCCCCTGTCCCTGAGGCCAGGCTGCCAGCATCCTCATGTCACAGGTAGAGGCCAGGAGGAGGTCTCCCTATTACAGGACCAATATCAATAAGACTAGCCCCCATCGAGAAGGCAGTATCTTTCTTAACCTAGAACATTCCTATTGGAAACTCGTCTGTGTTATTTATTAATATATGCCTTTGGAGATGAGGACAGAAGGTAATATAGACAGCAAAGCGGTACACACTTGACCCAAACGTACTTTATTTTACTGAATGCTTTGGGTAGGAATTTTTAGCTCTAATATAAAAGCACTTAAAAGAAATATTGCCAGATATGGTCATTTTAAAATTATCCACATCTGAATTAAACATGGATTATATATGTCAAACACGAAGCCCCAAAAATATATAATATGTTAATAAAAAAACCTCATATACCAATATATATGAGGGAAAACCAAAAACCAAAAACCAAAAACCAAAACAAAACAAAAAAAAAACAACCCCAGGAAGCCCTAATTGGTTTCTCTCAGACAACATCTCTTTCACTACCAGCCAGTCAAGGTGCAGGAAATTTAACAGATTTCAGTCTTAATCTGAGCAAAACACAACCAGTCAGGTAATTCTGCTCTAACAGTACAAGCCCAATCATTCTTAATCCATATGTAAATCACTTTTAAATGTTTTGGATTATCTGTATCATTCTTAAATACCGCTCCCTGCTGGAGAGCAGTGAGAACAGAAAGCAGCATTTCCGACTTTTAATTTCATTTAAAAAATGTTTTAAATTATTTATAGCAAAGTTAAGACGGACTCATCTCTAAATCTAAAGGCATTTGGCACTATAATCAGATGACACACTATGATTAAGACAAACACTTCCAAGTTAAATTGTTATAATTGCTAAAAATACTTACCAATGGAAAATTGGAGGACAGAGGCTGTTGTTGTATTAAGGCTTGTGGTAATCTAGAAGAAGGAATATATCAAAATAAGACAAGATAGAAAGATAGGAGGAGAAAGAGAAAAGGGGATTGAAGAGAGGAAAGAAAGCCATAAACAGAGGTGATATTTACCCAGTGGTTAGCTTATTTTCATTAGTATGTCTGAACATAGACACATTTCATGGGGCCCTTCCTGCTTTGACTCTCAGGTCCTGTTAAAAACCATTTTCAGTGTGATCTGCCAGGTAACCTTGGGAGGGCACTTAACTCAGTCCCCTCCACTCACCCTTCAACCTCCCCTCCAGTTACACCAACAGACCTAGAGTCCAAAGCGAAGGCCATGAAAGGGCTCCCAAGCAAAAACTGGGAGGTAAATTAAGAGCAAATGAGGAGAATAAGATTATTTTGAAAAGTAAATAGAAATACAACAGCTAAAGTGTATAGGATTTTGTTAGGGGATGATAAAATGTCTAAAATTGATTGCAATAATGACTGCCTAATTTTGTGAATGAACTAAAAAACCTTGCGTTCTATAATTTAAATGAATGGCTTGTAGAATATGTGGATTATTTCTCAATAAAACTGTTACCTCTCCAAAAAAAGTAATCAAATTATGAGCCTAGAAATATCCTTCCAATGTATTTCTGTTACTGTCCTTTAATCTCATGAAGAGGCATGCTTAAACAATTTCCCCCTTCTGAAAGAGGAATGGTACCTTATTTAATTTGAAATCCATTTAAATTTTCAACAATTATTTATTTATTCTGTGGAGCACTGACTTCGTCCCTTACCAGCTCACATGAGATAAGAATTATGGTTCTCATTTTCAGTGACTCTCTTGTTGGATTCCTGACCCTTGTAAGCTAATGAATGGAATGTCTCCCATGATTGCACCTATGAATTGGAGAGTACAACTGTGTTTTCACCATGGCAAAACCAGTAAGTTGTCTTACTTCCGCTTCTTATATATCACAATATCATCCCTAGACTTATCCCTGCACTTTGTTGGCCTCCCTGTGATGGAGTTCACGACCGTGGTCAGGTCAGTAGATACCCAGTTTATTAATCACTGTGGGAATTAGTGGGAAAATGAGAGAACAACCCTCTTGTTTTGCCAGAATTCAGCTGAGATGTGAGTATCCAAAGTTCAGACGTGTGCTTCACATTTCTACATTATTTAGAAAGATGACTGAGTGTATGCTTTAAACATGTGACTTTAAAATCCGTGAGAAAGCAGAAAAGGTAAAAAAGAGGGGAGGGCAAGAGAGACTGTTTATAAATTATTAGATTATCTGTATATATATCAGGTCCTAACTGATTTTAACTGTAGCAAAACACACTGATGTTAGGGTGTCAGAGCAAATTCTCCATTTAATTTAAATCCCTCATGATCGCAGATTATCTGCTAAAAGAAAACTGGCCCACCATGCCCAGAACTCTGTTTCCTGCTCTCTTCCCCTTCAACCAGAGTCATTAGAGAAAAATGCGCCAACGGAATTTTCTTTAAATAACCAGGATACTAGCTCCTTTTCAAGATTCCTTTAAAAGGAATTTCCCCCCCTCCACACACACACAATTTTTACAGTAAATTCAACTGTTTGTCCTCATGGTTTTTCCACTTGGATAATTTGATCTTACAGTCCAGAGAGGCACATGAAAATTTTTAAAGTTTTCATATAACTTGAATGAATACTCTTTCCACCTCTGATTTTATATTAACTGAGTAGATTCCCAGGTGAATCATGAAACACTCCTGAATGTAAGTTCTTTGAAACAATGGTATCTTCTGTAAGCTACAAGCACCGTGGGTTACTGCTAAGGCTGGTGCATGAAATATACTAGAGAGTCTGAGATAGTTATCCTGCTGGTGTAATAAATGACACTCTGTCACCTGCATAATGAGGTCCCACAGACATGACCGCTGCTAGCAAACAGTAAGTTCCTTGGAAGATTGCCAAATTTCAAATTACATGTGCTAACTGAGAGTGAGTGACCCTGGACCTAGATTAGTCATTGATTCTACATTTTTTTTCCCCCCTCAACCAGGGAAGCTAAGGAAGGATAGAATGGTTAAATCTCATTTCTCTACCATTCCCTTTTAGCTCTTTAGTAAAAAATGTTGGCTAAAAGGAATAGAAAAGTTGAAGAGAAAAAAGTAGCAGGAAGCATTGCCTATAAAATTTGTTCATCCTATGTTTACATTTGGGGATTATCAATTATTTCTTATCCTTGAGTTCACATACGTAATTTTAGTTTGCGAAGTTATTAAGTCTTTATGTCTGATGTTCTCAAAATGGAAAGGGTCTCTTACATGCCTTTTGACAAATAATACAGAGACTATGAATGTCTGACAGAACTTTTCTCCTACCAAATCTCAGTGATCTTAAGTTATCAAATAGACCCCAATCACAGAAAATTAGTAGGATCACAAAATGAATATGAATTTGCTACGGGCTGAGGCTATTTATTTTGCATGTCTTCTCTGCAAATTTTTTTGGGGGGGTTGATGCTGTTTTAGCCCAAACTCCTCCTTGCAACTAAAATGCATTTCCAAGTATATAATAGTTTAAAAAGTAATTTCTTTAAAAAAAGTGGGGGAGGGAGGTCACATAAGCCACCTGTTCCATGCTCTGAGAGAGCATATTTTCTCTTAAAGTAGTGGGTAAGTGAATTCCTCATGACCTTCACTTTGGACCAGCAAAATGAATAAAGTTGGGGTGTCACCACCTGAAATATGGGGGGGACCTCACTGAGTTAAATAAAATGCGTAAGGGCTGCAGCCACAGCGGCAGTGGGGACATAATGCCTGGTGTGCCCATGTGACGACAGATGCCACCTCTCACTGATTCTGGCTTTTACTGAAATAAAATGCCATGTGACTGAATTCACAAAATGGAGATGTTCTTGCTGGCTTTATAGACGATATCACATCAGCCTATCAATGTTTTTTGCCTGCAGCCCTTTGTTTCACAAATTCAGTAAGAACTGAATTTATGAAAAAGAAGGCAAATTTGTTAAAAAGTGATTTTGGTGGGCTGATACCTTTCATCCGTTCTCATGCATAACAGTTTTGACTGTATTCAGTCTTGAGTGCCAAGGAAATATCTGAATTTTAGTAAACATAATAGCATGTTAACTGACAACTGAATTCCTTCCTTTTCATTTGGCTGATCTGTCTTCTGTAAACACAGCTTGGGTACAATATGTATTTTTGCTCCTGAGACACCAACACAGTATAAAAATTATTGAAAATTAGAAGTTGCTAGTGTGTAAAGTGTGGATGTCATCCCTGTCTTTATTAATTACCTTCACTCTATTCCCTTGGCGTCCACAACACAATCCTTCGTACTTATGAGGGGAATATAAATCTATGTATTTTTTTTTTCTTCCTTGGATGAAGAAAATTATTCCGGGTATTTTCTTTTTTACTTGAAAGGCTAATCTCACATTAATTATATAATATAATTCGAAACTAGCCCATTGGATATATAATAAACTCTAAGGCTAAATAAGGAATAAATAAATAAATAAATAAATACAGAAGAGTGAAAACAGGATTAAAGTATACGTGGGTCAAATAAACTATATACTTCAATTTTTAGTTTTAGAAACTGTAGAAATATGAATGCTGGCATTATATCCTTAGATATGTTTATATCTTATTTATCAGTGGAAACAAAAAAGAACTGGCCAAGCATCTCCAGAAATATTACCAAATGGGAGAACATTCTAAGAAAAGCATTTATTCTAAGCTCAATTAACGACAGTAAAATTTTATTTTGTTTTAAGGGTTACAGATAATTAATTCAGTCATGGTACATTGTTTAAAAATGCACTAGCAAATTTATTTTTTCAAGAAGAACTTCACTACCAGAGTCACATTTGTCTGCAGGAATATTAGAACACCTTGTTGAGACTTGAATTATGAGCACCTATTATTTTAATTTGCATCCAATTAATTCTGTTTGTGTTCTAACTTCAGCTAAAAACTTCAATTTATCAATGTTCTGCAGCTCCTATCTTTAATAAATTAAATGTATCCATTGCCATGAAAGGGGTATTCAAGCAGCATAAAATAAGAACCATGTTATAAAAATTAATTGACTTTCACTTTGATAACTAAATCTTCTAATTGCCTAGCTAGTTTTTCTCCCTTTCGTATTGTGGAAGCGTCTTCTGGCCACTTTTAAAGGTAATGAATCTGAAATGCAATGTGTGATGTAGGGTGAAAAATAACAACCTGTTACCGAAAAGCCCCATGATAAGGAAGAGGTGGAAGGAAAAAAACTGCTAAAGCTCGAGCTGAAAATCAGAAAAGCAAAGTAAAGCGTAAGAGACGCTGTGAGTAGAACATGTCTCGCAAACCAATTGAGCCAGGAGTATAATACAACAATTGCCTTTATACCCTTTATCAAGAATGTGAAATGTGGTCTTTCTGCCAGAACCAAGCAACAACTAAAAGCTCATTAGCCGTCTGCTGATGGCCAGTGGTTGCATGGCTTTTAATTTAGAATGCTCATGTTTCATTTTACGTATAATCCAAGAACTTCTCTTTGGCAGGCAAAGTCTAATCAGTCTAAATTAAAGGAAAGTAACCCGCTCCTCAACAATCTGGCATAAACCAAAATTTGTTCAAAACGAGTTTATTCAGTGCACTTTCACTTCTTTAAAAAAAAAATTTCAGTGAACTTCCTCTGTGGGTGGGAAACAAAGTTTTAAAATAATGTGATAAAGTTGCTCATCTAACATTTTTGGCTTGCAAAGAGAATATAAGATGGTGAAAAGTAAAGCTTTATATAAGAATTTAGGAGCCATAAATTATTTAAAGATGATATATATGTGTGTCACCTATGTTAGTTACACTTATGTCATACCTGTATTTTTAAAAAGCCATCTAATCATAATGATGCACCACGTGTATCCATGGATTTTTTACTTTTACATTTGAAAATAAACTATGAAACTACTGCTCCCCATTTTGAGATATTTGGAATAGGATTCATAATATAAACGATGCTGCAATTTCCTATGATTTACAAGAGCATCAAAGAACCTTCCGTTGGTAAAAAGCTCCATAAAGACAGTATATTTGGGAAAATGTACATAAATAGCATGTACTTACCAGTTCTCTTGGACCATATGGCTCACAGAAGGTGACAGCATTGCCATGCATAATTGCACCACATTGTTCTCCAATCTCACAGTTGTTACATTCAACCCTGTGAGAACAAAGAATGCAACCCCAGTCTGAGAATTAAGCCGCACAAAGTGGTCTATTGCTCAGGTAAGGAAAGATGGAAGTTACTGTTATTTGGTTCAAATAAACATTCTGAGGAAGGTTGTAGTTTATTGGATTGTGACATGTTTGTGAAACGTGAAACCAAGAAGATCTGAACTTAAATCCTGGTTCTTTCGGTCACTTGCAACGGTGGACAAGTTACTTAATTTCTCAAAGTTTTGGTTTTCTCACCTGTACGATGAGGATAATAATACTAGCCTAAATCCCACATGAGGATTAAACAAGGGAGTGCATGAAATACTGAGTACAGAACCAATCTCCTATTGGCACTTAATAATGGCAGATGGTGTTTTCATTAGCAATTATGTATAATATATACCATATCCAATACAAGGATATTTGCAAATATTAATGATAAGCAAAGTAATATACACTTAGATAATGAACTAAAACTTGTATCTCTGAAAACAAAAGCTGTTTGATCAATTTTAATTTTCTTTTGAGTTGTTATAAGCGTAAATGTTTAAAATTACCGTCCTCAAATGAATCTAAATGTCTATAAAATACACCATGCTAAAAATAATGGATTCAGATTATATTTAATTTACATATTAATACAAAATATATATGAATTCTAAATCAAGCAAGTTTTGGATAGTGAATTGATACATTAACCTTGCAAATGATTTAATTAGCTGTTTTTTTATTACTGTAAAATGAAGTGATCAATACAATCTTAGGACAGAATCTCAAAAATACACTTATTCAGATTTTTAGTAGAAATCGAAGGCATGAAAATTCTGGATTTGGCTTTGCATATTTACAGTAACATCTCCAGATCGTGACATCTCAACCTGCAATGATTATATACCTAACATGTAGATAGGATTAATCTATGTTTCCTCTGTCTGAACCTCAAACCACATGTGAGCTATATTTCATGCAGAGAGGATATTTTCAGACTTTCACATTCCAGGTGCCAAACATTGTGGAAAGGGCAGAGTGCCCTTTGTTTTGCAGATTACTGTGTTTCAACTGTTGGTTAATTCAGAGAAAGAGGGTGTAGGAATTCCCATTCAAGGAAGAAGAAGACAAAAGTGTGAAAAGATACCAGGTATCTCATAAAGCCAAGAAGGATGGTAAATAAGTAAAAACTTGGCAAATAAATGTAATTATTTCCTAGGTGTGAATTGCATAGATTAAGTGGTATTATTTTTTTGAGCTGTGTTCCCATAGCAGATCAATAATGTTAAGAAACTTTGAATTTTTTTTAGAATAAACAGAACAATTTCTGATGTGAAATATAAAATGTTAGTATCTCCTGGCATCACAAATCTTAGCAGGAGATTTAAATCTTCTCTTGATTACTATGAGCAAAATTCTAAAAAAAAATCTCTGATATTAGAAGAGACATGATATTAGCTTCATAAAGGTGATAAAGAGATGACTGTTTTATGCCTGACATGTTGTATTCCATAAATATCTGTTGAATGAAGTAATAAAAGACAATTTCATAAACCATACTATTATTAAGGCTTGAGGTCTTAGAATAGGACCTGCACATAGCTAACATATGTGTTATTATTATTATTACTATCACAGATTTCCACCATTTTCAACCAGAACCGGTATATTAGGGTTCTCCCCCCAGAGAGCCCATTACATGAACTTATTATTGTTTCTCTGTCTTTAAATTGTACATCAATGTTTTCAAGGAATGTGATTGTGATAAAATTAGAGAAGGAGCACAAAAATTCTAGTGGGGTTCTTACTTAGTGATAGATGAGGATTAACTGGCCTCCAAGTCATTATGAAATGACTTGAGA
The DNA here is from genome assembly GCF_010015895.1 of Lontra canadensis. Taxonomy (NCBI): domain Eukaryota; kingdom Metazoa; phylum Chordata; class Mammalia; order Carnivora; family Mustelidae; genus Lontra; species Lontra canadensis. The sequence continues at coordinate 9,585,990 of NW_022631042.1, forward strand.
GAAAGATCAACTTTGACAGAGGAAAATTTTTAAAATGTTCAACCGTCACAATGGCTATCTACCATTTTCCTCCAGTGCCTGAAAACTAAAAGCTTCATTGTTAGTAAAAAGCTGGAAGATTTCCTCTAAGATCAAAAACAAGACAAGGATGCCCACTCTTGCCACTTTTATTCAACATAATACTAAGAATCCTACTCACAGTAATCAGACAAGAAAAAAAAAGGCATCCAATTTGGTAAGGAAGAAGTAAAACTGTCATATTTTACAGATAATGTTATATTATATATAGAAATATATATATAGAAATATATAGAATATATTTATATATATAGAATATATATAAAATATATAGAAATTCTATATATAGAATATATAGAAATATATATAGAAACCCTGAAGATGCTACCCAAAAACTATCAGAACCAATTAATTAATTCAAGTTGCAGGATACAAAATTAACATACAGAAATCCATTGCATATGCTATATAATAAATACATGCTAATATATTCACTAATAACAAGCTAGCAGACAGAGAATTAAGAAAATAGTCCCATTTACAAGTGCATCAAAAAGAATAAAATACCTAGGAATAAGTTTAACCAAAGAGGTAAAAGACCTGAACTCTGAAAACTATAAAACATTTATGAAAGAAACTAAAGATGACACAAATATATGGGAAGATATACTGTGTTCATAAATTAGAAAAATATATATTGTTAAAATGTATTAACTAACCAAAGCAATCTATAGATTCAGTGCAACCCCTATCAAATTAGCAATAATATTTTACATGAAACTAGAACAAATAATCCTAAAATTTATATGGAATCACAAAAGATTCTAAATAGCCAAAGCAATATTGAAGAAGAACAAAGCTAGAGGTATCACAATTCCAAATTTCAAGATACACATCAAAGTTATACTAATCAAAACACTATGATATTAGCACAGAAACAGATACATAGATTAATGGAACAGAATAGAAAGCCCAGAAATAAATCCATACTTATATGGTCAATTAATCTGTGAAAATGGAGGGGCGCCTGGGCGGCTCAGTGGGTTAAAGCCTTTGCCTTAGGCTCAGGTCATGATCCCCGGGTCCTGGGATCGAGCCCCGCATCAGGCTCTCTGCTCAGAGCCTGCTTCCCTTCCTTTCTCTGCCTGCCTCTCTGCCTACTTGTGATCTGTCAAATAAATAAATAAAATCTTTAAAAAAAAATCTGTGACAATGGAGGCAATAATACACAATGGGGAGAAGACAGTCTTTTCAACAAAATGCTCAGGAAACTGGACAGCTACAGGCAAAAGAATGAAACTGGGTCACTTTCTTACATCATATACAAAAATAAACTTAAAACTGATTAAAAACCTAAATGTGAGACCTGAAATCATAAAACCCCTAAAAGAAAACATAGGCAGTAAACCCTTGGACATGGATCTTATTAGCAATATTGTTTTGGATCTGTGTCCTTAGGCAAGGGCAACAAAAGCAAAAATAAATTACTGAGACTACATCAAACTAAAAAGCTTTTTCACAGCAAAGAAAACCGTCAAAAATCAAAAAGGCAACCTACTGAATAGAATAAGATCTTTGCAAAAGATACATCTCATAAGGGCAAATATCCAAAATATATAAAGAATTCATACAACTCAACACCAAAAAAATAAATAATCCAATGAAAAATGGGCAGAGGATATGAATAGGTATTTTTTCCAAAGAAGACACAGACAGGGCCAACAGATGTATGAAAAGATGCTCAATATCACTAATCATCAGGGAAATGCAAATTAAAACCAAAAAGAGATATCACCCTTACATCTGTCAGAATGGCTAATCAAAAAGACAAGAAATAACAATTGTTTGTGAGAATGTGGAGAAAAGAGAACCGCTGTGCACTGTTGGTGGGAAAGTAAATTGGTTCAGTCTCCATGGAAAATGGTATGGAGGTTTCTCAAAAAATTAAAAAAAGAAATACCACACAAACTAGTCATTCTACTCCTGGATATTTCCCCAAAAAACCAAAATTATTAACTCAAAAAATATTAACTCAAGGAGGGAGTCAGTCAAGATGGCGGAGAAGTAGCAGGTTGAGACTACTTCAGGTAGCAGGAGATCAGCTAGATAGCTTATCTAAAGATTGCAAACACCTACAAATCCAATGGGAGATCGAAGAGAAGAACAGCAATTCTAGAAACAGAAAATCAACCACTTTCTGAAAGCATATTTTCCTGGGGTTGTTGCCACCCTTTTAGTATTTTACTTGCTCTTTCATATACTCTTATCTGGACAAAATGACAAGGCAGAAAAATTCACCACAAAAAAAAGAACAAGAGGCAGTACCGAAGGCTAGGGACCTAATCAATACGGACATTGGTAATATGTCAGATCTAGAGTTCAGAATGATGATTCTCAAGGTTCTAGCCGGGCCCGAAAAAGGCATGGAAGATATTAGAGAAACCCTCTCGGGAGAGATAAAAGCCCTTTCTGGAGAAATGAAAGAACTAAAATCTAACCAAGTTGAAATAATAAAAGCTATTAATGAGGTACAATAAAAAATGGAGGCTCTCACTGCTAGAATAAATGAGGCAGAAGAAAGAATTAGCGATATAGAAGACCAAATGACAGATGATAAAGAAGCTGAGCAAAAGAGGGACAAACAGCTACTGGACCACGAGGGGAGAATTTGAGAGATAAGTGACACCATAAGATGAAACAACATTAGAATGATTGGGATTCCAGAAGAAGAAAGAGAGAGGGGAGCAGAAGGTATATTGGAGAGAATTACTGGAGAGAATTTCCCCAATATGGCAAACGGAACAAGCATCAAAATCCAGGAGGTGCAGAGAACCCCCCTCAAAAGCAATAAGAATAGGTCCACACCCTGTCACCTAATAGTAAAATTTGCAAGTCTTAGTGACAAAGAGAAAATCCTGAAAGCAGCCTGGGAAAAGAAGTCTGTAACATACAATGGTAAAAATATTAGATTGGCAGCAGACTTATCCACAGAGATCTGGCAGGCCAGAAAGAACTGGCATGATATATTCAGAGCACTAAACGAGAAAAACATGCAGCCAAGAATACTATATCCAGCTGGGCTATCATTGAAAATAGGAGAGATTAAAAGCTTCCAGGACAAACAAAAACTGAAAGAATTTGCAAACACCAAACCAGCTCTACAGGAAATATTGAAAGGGGTCCTCTAAGCAAAGAGAGACCCTAAAACTAGTAGATCAGAGACAATATACAATAACAGTCACCTTACAGGCAATACAATGACACTGAATTCATATCTCTCAATAGTTACCCTGAATGTTAATGGGCTAAATGCCCCAATCAAAAGACACAGGGTATCAGAATGGATAAAAAAAACAAAACCCATCTATATGTTGCCTACAAGAAACTCATTTTAAACCCGAAGACACCTCAGATTTAAAGTGAGGGGGTGGAAAAGAATTTACCATGCTAATGGACATCAGAAGAAAGCAGGAGTGGCAATCCTTACATCAGATCAATTAGATTTTAAGCCAAAGACTATAATAAGAGATGAGGAAGGACACTATATCATACTCAAAGGATCTGTCCAACAAGAAGATCTAATAATTTTAAATATCTATGCCCCTAATGTGGGAGCAGCCAACTATATAAACCAATTAATAACAAATTCAAAGAAACACATCAACAATAATACAATAATAGTAGGGGACTTTAACACTCCCCTCACTGAAATGGACAGATCATCCAAGCAAAAGATCAACAAGGAAATAAAGGCCTTAAATGACACACTGGATCAGATGGATATCACAGATATATTTAGAACATTTCATCCCAAAGCAACAGAATACACTTTCTTCTCTAGTGCACATGGACCATTCTCCAGAATAGATCACATCCTCGGTCCTAAATCAGGTCTCAACCGGTATCAAAAGATTGGGATCATTCCCAGCATATTTTCAGACCACAACACTCTGAAGCTAGAACTCAATCACAAGAGGAAATTTGGAAAGAACCCAGATACATGGAGACTAAACAGCATCCTTCTAAAGAATGAATGGGTCAACCAGGAAATTAAAGAAGAGTTGAAAAAATTCATGGAAACAAATGATAATGAAAACACAACGGTTCAAAATCTGTGGGACACAACAAAGGCAGTCCTGAGAGGAAAATATATAGCGGTACAAGCCTTTCTCAAGAAACAAGAAAGGTCTCGGGTACACAACCTAACCCTACACCTAAAGGAGCTGGAGAAAGAACAAGAAAGAAACCCTAAACCCAGCAGGAGAAGACAAATCATAAAGATCAGAGCAGAAATCAATGAAATAGAAACCAAAAAAACAATAGAACAAATCAACGAAACTAGGAGCTGGTTCTTTGAAGGAATTAATAAGATTGATAAACCCCTGGCCAGACTTATCAAAAAGAAAAGAGAAAGGACCCCAATAAATAAAATCATAAATGAAAGAGGAGAGATCACAATGAACACCAAAGAAATATAGACAATTATGAGAACATACTATGAGCAACTCTACGCCAACAAATTTGACAATCTGGAAGAAATGGATGCATTCCTAGAGATATATAAACTACCACAACTGAACCAGGAAGAAATAGAAAGCCTGAACAGACCCATAACCAGTAAGGAGATTGAAACAGTCATCAAAAATCTCTAAACAAAAGCCCAGGGCCAGATGGCTTCCCGGGAGAATTCTATCAAACATTTAAAGAAGAACTAATTGCTATTCTCCTGAAACTGTTCCAAAAAATAGAAATGGAAGGAAAACTTCCAAACTCATTTTATGAGGCCAGCATCACCTTGATCCCAAAACCAGACAAGGATCCCATCAAAAAAGAGAACTACAGACCAATATCCTTGATGAACACAGATGCAAAAATTCTCACCAAAATACTAGCCAATAGGATTCAACAGTACATTAAAAGGATTATTCACCACGACCAAGTGGGATTTATTCCAGGGCTGCAAGGTTGGTTCAACATCCACAAATCAATCAATGTGATACAACACATTAATAAAAGAAAGAACGAGAACCGTATGATACTCTCAATAGATGCTGAAAAAGCATTTGATAAAGTACAGCATCCCTTCCTGATCAAAACTCTTCAAAGTGTAGGGATAGAGGGCACATACCTCAATATTATCAAAGCCATCTATGAAAAACCCACCGCAAATATCATTCTCAATGGAGAAAAACTGAAAGCTTTTCCACTAAGGTCAGGAACACAGCAGGGATGTCCATTATCACCACTGCTATTCAACATAGTACTAGAAGTCCTACCTCAGCAATCAGACAACAAAAGGAAATTAAAGGCATCCAAATCGGCAAAGAAGAAGTCAAACTATCACTCTTCACAGATGATATGATACTATATGTGGAAAACCCAAAAGACTCCACTCCAAAACTGCTTGGACTTGTACAGGAATTCAGGAAAGTGTCAGGATATAAAATCAATGCACAGAAATCAGCTGCATTTCTCTACACCAACAACAAGACAGAAAAAAGAGAAATTAAGGAGTCAATCCCGTTTACAATTGCACCCAAAACTATAAGATACCTAGGAATAAACCTAACCAAAGAGGCTAAGAATCTATACTCAGAAAACTATAAAGTACTCATGAAAGAAACTGAGGAAGACACAAAGAAATGGAAAATTGTTCCATGCTCCTGGATTGGAAGAATAAATATTGTGAAAATGTCTATGCTACCTAAAGCAATCTACACATTTCATGCAATTCCTATCAAAGTACCATCCATTTTTTTCAAAGAAATGGAACAAATAATCCTAAAATTTATATGGAACCAGAAAAGACCTCAAATAGCCAAAGGAATATTGAAAAAGAAAGCCAAAGTTGGTGGCATCACAAGCCTTCAAGCTCTATTACAAAGCTGTCATCATCAAGACAGCATGGTACTGGCACAAAAACAGACACATAGATCAATGGAACAGAATAGAGAGCCCAGAAATAGACCCTCAACTCTATGGTCAACTAATCTTCGACAAAGCAGGAAAGAATGTCCAATGGAAAAAAGATAGCCTCTTCAATAAATGGTGTTGGGAAAATTGGACAGCCACATGCAGAAAAATGAAATTGGATCATTTCCTTACACCACACACGAAAATAGACTCAAAATGGATGAAGGACCTCAATGTGAGAAAGGAATCCATCAACATCCTTGAGGAGAACACAGGCAGCAACCTCTTCAACCTCAGCTGCAGCAACATCTTCCTAGGAACATCGCCAAAGGCAAGGGAAGCAAGGGCACAAATGAACTATTGGGATTTTATCAAGATCAAAAGCTTTTGCACAGCAAAGGAAACAGTTAACAAAACCAAAAGACAACTGACAGAATGGGAGAAGATATTTGCAAATGACATATCAGATAAAGGGCTAGTGTCCAAAATCTATGAAGAACTTAGCAAACTCAACACCCAAAGAACAAATAATCCAATCAAGAAATGGGCAGAAGACATGAACAGACATTTCTGCAAAGAAGACATCCAGATGGCCAACCGACACATGAAAAAGTGCTCCACATCACTCGGCATCAGGGAAATACAAATCAAAACCACAATGAGATATCACCTCACACCAGTCAGCATGGCTAAAATTAACAAGTCCGGAAATGACAGATGCTGGCGAGGATGCGGAGAAAGGGGAACCCTCCTACACTGTTGGTGGGAATGCAAGCTGGTGCAACCACTCTGGAAAACAGCATGGAGGTTCCTCAAAATGTTGAAAATAGAACTACCCTATGACCCAGCAATTGCACTACTGGGTATTTACCCTAAAGATACAAACGTAGTGATCCGAAGAGGCACGTGCACCCGAATGTTTATAGCAGCAATGTCTACAATAGCCAAACTATGGAAAGAACCTAGATGTCCATCAACCGATGAATGGATAAAGAAGATGTGGTATATATACATAATGGAATACTATGCAGCCATCAAAAGAAATGAAATCTTGCCATTTGCGACAACGTGGATGGAACTAGAGGGTATCATGCTTAGAGAAATAAGTCAATAGGAGAAAGACAACTATCATATGATCTCCCTGATATGAGGGAGAAGAGATGCAACATGGGGGGTTAAGGGGGTAGGAGAAGAGTAAATGAAGCAAGATGGGATTGGGAGGGAGACAAACCATAAGTGACTCTTAATCTCATAAAACAAACTGAGGGTTTGGGGGGGTCGTGTTATGGACATTGGGGAGGGTATGTGCTATGGTGAGTGCTGTGAAGTGTGTAAACCTGGCGATTCACAGACCTGTACCCCTGGGGATAAAAATAGATTATATGTTTATAAAAAATAATACAAAACAAAACAAAAAAACACAAAAACACAAAAAAATATTAACTCAAAAAGATAAATGCACCAGTATGTTTATTGCAGAATTATTTACAATGGCAAATATGCAGAAGCAATCTAAGTATCTATCAATAGATAAATGGATAACGAAGATCACACACACACACACACACACACACACACACACACACACACAGGAATATTACTCAGCCATAAAAAAGAATGAAGGGGTGCCTATGTGGCTCAGTGGGTAGCCTCTGCCTTCGGCTCGGGTCATGATCTCAGGGTCCTAGGATAAAGTCCCGCATTGGGCTCTTTCTGCCTACTTGTTATCTCTCTCTCTCTGCCAAATAAATAAATAAATAAAATCTTAAAAAAAAAAAAAAAGAATGAAATCTAGTCATCTGTGACTGCATAGATGACCTAGAAGGTATTGTGGTAAGGGAAATAAGTTGGTCAGAGAGAGACAAATACCATATAATTTCAATTACATATAGAATCTAAAAAAAAAAAAAAAAAAGAAAGAAACAAAGAGAAAGAGATTCATAAATACAGAGAGCTGGTGGTTTCCATGGGGTAAGGGAGGAATGATTTATGTCAAAGGAACTGAAAGGTATAAACTCCTAGTTATAAAACAAATAAGTCACATGAATATAAGATACAGTAGAGGGAATATAGTCAATATTACTGCAATAACTTCATATGGTAACAGATGGTAAATATCCTTATCATGGTGATGTATTTCATAATGTCTATAAATGTCAAATAAGTAGGTTATACACCGGAAACTAATGTAAATATTATATGTCAACTCTACTTCAATTTTAAAGATATAAGATAAGCAGATTAATTACTTAATAATAAAAGCATCATTGTTGATATGAAGCCTGAGGCTTGATGTTTGAATTCCCTTAGCAATCATCAATCTATCCACAAATATTGATCATCAGTTTCCAAATCAACTGTATATCAGAAAAGTAAGACATCCTCTTCCCCACAGCTTTTATTAAATGGGAATCAGGTGCAACCTAGAAGTCTGTATATTGTTTCAAGGCGATTCTAACATTGATGGCCTACAGCCTGGCATTGGGGAACCAGTGGCTAGACAACAGATGTGTGATGTATTTGCAGAACCACTTTGATTTTGTAAGGCAATAAGAGTTAGAAAACCAGCAAACACAAAAAAAGAGCAAACAGGTAACAGCCCTTCTTCCCATTTGGCTCAACAACCCTTCCAGACTTTTTTCTTAATTTGTTGTGCTATATAGATCCAGAAACTTGAAATAAAATTTATAAAGGCATTGATACCCTATTGAATTTAAAGCTTTAGAATTATCATGTATTTAGAATTACTCACTGGGTTGCTGCTTCTTGGAAGAACAATGGCTTCAACAAGGACTGATGGAACAAATCCATCAACTTTCTGCCAATGTCTTTTAAATGTCCTTTGCTTGAATTTCTCACAGCCTGAGAAATTAATTTAATTTATCCTGAATGCCCATCCCTCCGGGTGGTCGAATCCAACATACTCTTGGCTGCCATTGTGTTATTTATTCGTTCATCATTCATTAATTCATTCTTATAATTACCAAACTTGTGTTAAGAACCTACAGGCACTATGGCAAGCTTTAATGGTACAAAGACCAATAGAACAGTGTCATTTTCTTCCAGGAGTACACACTACAGAAGACAAAGCAGAGAAACAAGCACATGGTTACAACATAGGGTGCCAATGCAATGATAGCATTTATGGCCTTTTTTCTTTATGCCAGACATTCTAAAGCCCATGTAAATCTCTCAACCTCTCTATAAGATAATTGTCAGTGTCCTCATTTTACTTATAAGAACACTGAGCCTCAGAGAAGTTAAACATTTGCTCAAGTCACCCAGCTACAAAGGTGATGGAGTTGCAGTTTGGCCCTGGGCTTGCTAATTCCAATACCCATCAACATTTTCCACAGCCCCTCACTCCTTAGGTAGGTATGTACAGGTTATGTACCGGCTATCATGGCACCTGATTCAGACTGAGGATGGAAGGGAAAGTTCCTGAAGGAGGTGGTCCCAGATTTGGTCCCGAATGAGAGCTAGAAGTTACTCAAGCAAAGAAGAAAGGTGAGGATGTGACAGGGGACAAAGAACACAGAGGGGATGACACAGAAGTAGAACTGCCACTTCAGTGAGTTAGTATGACTGAAATCATACTGCTACATACGGAAGGGTGGCAAAAGATGGGGCTGAAAAGTGGGAACCAGTTCATGGAAGGCTGCTTGCACCATGTACACACAATGCCTCAGTAAATTCATATAAACCCCTGCCTCCATTTTTTAATCCCCTTGAGAGGATGTTTAAACTGAGATTTAGAAATATTAAATGATTGTCCAAGGTTATACATCTTATAAATTATAGAACTGGGATTCAAACCTGCATTCTATTTCCAAAGTCGTGATACAAATCCAACTTTTCGTAAAATTACTCTGGCAAATGATGGATTAGAAGTAGAAGAAACAGGACAACTGATGTAACACAAGTAAGACGTCATAGTGCCTTGAAATAAGGTAGAGATGGAGAAAAGTGGGCACATTCTAGAGTATTCTTATTTAACAGAAATTTAATGTAAGCCACACATGTAATTTTCAACTCTCTAATGACTACATTTAAAAGTAAAAAGGGGGGTGTATAGGTGGCACAGTTGGTTAAGCATCCGACTTTTTATTTCAGCTCAGGTTATGCCCTCAGGGTTGTGTGATCAAGTGCTGTACTGGGCTCTGCACTCAGTATGGAGTCTGCTTGAGATTCTCTCTCCCTCTCCCCCTCCCGAGCTCATGCATGCTCTCTCTTTCTCTAAAATAAATAAAATCTTTTTAAAAAATGGTAAAAAGAAACAGGTGAAATTGGTTTCAATAGTTTATTTAACCCAATATATTTGAATTCTATTTTAACATGTAATTAATGGAAAATTATTAATGACATAGCTTACATTCTTTTTTCCTACGAAGTCATCTCATACTAAGTGGGGTGCATTTTATACTTAAAGCACATCTCAATCCGGATTGGCCACATGTCAAGTGCCCAACAGCTGTGTATGTGAGTAGTGGCTGCCATATGGGACAACACAACCCATATTGTGGGCTTGGAAACTGACTGCTCTCTGGTTCTGCCCATAACTGGAGATGACCTGCTGACAATGGTCAAAAGTACCTGAACTTCAGAGAAAGGAGATCATCACTGATATGACAGTTTAAGTGGTTGAAATCACTGGAGTGCATGGGAGTCAGGAAAGAGGGAAGGATATTACAAAGTGAGAAGAGAAGAGATCCAAGAATGGATCCCGAGGGAACAATCCATCATATTGCCTCCGGTCTGGTTTGTGGAGAGCTCTAACCATCATCGTGACCTTTCAGCATATAGCAGTCTGAGCCTATCTCCTCTTCCTTTTCCATGACTGTTGGCAGTGGGTTCGTTTTGGTTCCTAAAAATCTGTGTTGCTCATCAAGGTAACTTCCCTAATAATGAATCTATAACATGATCTTCCTTAATAAAGTTAAGCATTAGAATACTATGCATATGAATGCCATTATCAGAAAGGAAAAGATACCATAATTTCATCATAAAACAATGATCTTGATGGAGACTAGATAGTACAAAGGGCAACTAGTGCTCATGGATTCCCAGAAGAAGTGACCCATGTCAGAAAGAGAAGGTGAGTTTCAAAAACCTATAGATGTAAACAAACATTCAAACTGTGGCCTAACAACTGAATTTTCTCAGGAAAATGACCAGGTTTGTAAAGTTAGGTACCATATTCTTCAGAGATTGGTGGGAAGAAGGAACTTTTAAATAATCCAGTTAAACAGACTTTTATTTTTCAACTTAAAAAGGAATGTGACCTCCTAGGCTAAGGATTAGAAAAGAATTCTCTGCCTAATAGTTAAAGTAATACTTTCCCTAATCTAAGAAAACTTCCCCCTTCTTTTCCTTTTTCCCAATATGAGAAACAGAATATAAGAATTTGACAAATACCATGGCATATCATATGAACTGTATACCTTGAAATACATTCCGCCATGAGTAGTGTGATTAAAAGAGATTTTGAAGGAAATGCTTGCTTTCCCCAAAGACCACGCAAAGCCCGAATCTTTAAGCTCTCTCTGAACCCATTTATCACACGCTTAGTTTCCACATGAAGCTTATCTATTACTAGAGTTAACAGATCATTGCACGTTCGAGTTAGAGGGCATCTGAAATATCCCCGAGTCTCGTTACCCTTCATTTTACAAATGATAGAACAGGACTAGAATTCGGGTTTCCTGACTCCTTGTCCAACATTCTTCCCAGCCCACTCTAACAGTCAGTAAGAGGAAAGAACACTAATCCCCTAAAAACAATTTGCACTGAAAAAAATGTTTGTCATTCTTTTTACTGTCATGAGTTTAATTTGAAAAGCTACGATGACTTTTCTTAAAAGTTTTTTTTATTTGATAAAAGGATTTTGTTATGAAAATGTACAAAAATAAGAAAGATGTCATGAACTTCACAGGAAAAGTTAAGAATGAATTTGAAGTACGTCATCAAATTCAATGTTCTTTCGCTTGTGTACAACCTTAGATAATTCTTCACTCTCTGAAACACAGATGAGCACACTTGTTTTTCACTAATGAAAACATAAAAGGATCAGTAAACATAAAGGCAGGTACTTGTTGACCAACACATCTAAGGTCAAACTATAAACATAAAAGAAAAAAGAAGAGAAAAAAATAATTTATTTTTATTTTTTTATTGTGTTATCTTAGTCACCATACATTAGTTTTTGATGTAGCCTTCCAAGATTCATTGTTTACGTGCAACACCCAGTGCTCCATGCAATATGTGAAAAAAATTTTAAAAAGAAAAAGAAATGTTTTGAACCAAGGTTTCGTTTTTCACTGTAACAAGGTCCTTGGCAATTTGAAACTTGTTATTTGGTGTCAATTCTCTGTCTTTGTTTTTTATTATTTAGGTGGCTGTGTTTGTCTGGGATAAAGAATTATATGTAATGTGCATTTTTGCTGGATAGTGTATACTTCTGAAGGTATAATTATGCTTTCAATCCTGATTGAAAAATTATTAGGCTGGAAAACACGCCAACCACCCGTTCCATAGGCACAGAGGAAGCTGAAGTGGAATGTCCCTGGAGGACATGGTCCCCACGTAAGGCAGTGACTCACACAGGACTTTAAGGACACAGCAAAGAGGAGGAGGATTAATGAGAAAACTGGGCTCCTTCACACAACAGAAGATTTATGAATGGTTGGTGGTGACATCATCCTCCTAACAATAAATAAATAATTGAAACATTATTTTCTCAATAGCCGTCTAATTACATGGCTCATTCTTCTTTCTACAGCAGAGTGAAATCACTTCAGCCTTTAGTCAGGCATTCTGCTGAGACAAGTTAATCACCTGGAAAGTCACTGACGATCAGTTATCATCAAATTCTCATTTGAGATACATGCCGTTTGTCCCCAAGATCGAGGACATCAGATGATCTCTCCAGAATTTATTGCCTCTGAGTAAGTCAGTGCCTGAGACTCAGCCTCCAAGAAGCAATCCAGCATTCTACGAGCCAGAATTGTGTATCTACCAGCATTTCTGAATGGAGATATTAAAATAATTTTAATATGGGCACTGACTAGAAAAAGTATTTGAAAATGGAAAAAGGAAAAGAAAAATCTCTTGACTCCAAGGATAACATGACTTTTCTCTCTGGAACCACTCACACTGCGTGTCTGACAGAATCTGTTGTGTGAGTCTGGAAGGCAAGGCCAGATGAGGGATGGTGAATCCACCAGAGTAAAGGGGGCCCTGAGGGCCATTTGGTAGCTGGGCAGTCCACTGGCTTCTTCTGAAGATACCAGAGCTCCTGGTACTTTCCACTCAAACCTCAACAATGAGAACATTCAACTTCTGACCACATTTTATAATAAAGAGACAATGTTTCATAATGAAAAGGGCATAACTATGTTCTTGTGAAAGATTAAGCTTTTAAAAAAAACCCTCTTCTCTTTGTAAATGTGGAATATTTTTAGAAAAACAGCAAGGAAATTTCACTCTATAAGACTGAGAATAATATCACCTTCAACGATGTCATGCCTTTTTTTTTTTTTTTTTTTTTTTTAAGAAGCTAACACATGCCCTCGTTGTGAAAATGACAAACCCCATTTATGGCTCATCCTCATTACTTCTCACTGAGGAAAGGAAGAGAGCTCTTTTTATTTCACTAGGGAGTTTTAAATTTTGATCTCTTTGTTAACAGGCACAATGACAAATACTATTTGGGTTGAAAATAACCCTTCTAATATCCTACTCCTGCATGCAATATTCTGACCTCCTACTATGGTGAATTCCACTACATGCTGCTTGAAGAAATATTTTCTCCCTTGTTTCAAATGTACTTGACATTTAATTCCATTGAGTGAGCTCTTACTTCTGTCATCTAAAACAGAGATTAAAGAAGGAGATAATAAGCCTCAAGATTCACACCTTATTTTATTGGTAGGACACCTCCTGGTTAACCTTTCTATTGTAGAAGAAGCTTTTCCCCAGAGCAATGACATCATGGTAAGAGAAGAAGAGGAAGGAGGGGGAGGAGGCAGGAGAGGAAGGCAAGAGGAGAGTTTTGTAATAAGAGAAAAAAGTTATTAACAAAAGAGAAGAAACAAAGAGTGGGAAGAGGTGAAGAAGTCAAGAGGGAGGAAGTGAGAGAAAAAGTAGAGAAGGATGCCATAAGATCAGAGTATTGGACCAGAGACCCTAAAAAAATCAAATTATAATTTTATAACTCACAAATAGGTAGATACATTAGAGATTCTGGCAAAGGTGTCTTATCTCAGAGAAAAGATTTATTTTGCCTGACTATTCACATCTATTCATGATCTCCCTTGGTCACCTGCTCTTGAAAGAAAATGGAAGGTTTATACTCTGTGTTCCACTATGTAACGCAGAAGTCTATGAGATCATATGTCTTCTACGTGATCAGCATTACCAACAAAATCCACCAGAAATCCTTTAGCAGTGCTGTAGAGCCCCTGGTGTCCATGGTCAGTCCTCCCCTTCACCCATCCCTGTCTTCCAGGCTTCCTGCCCCTGGGCCTCCTGGACCTTGAGCAAAGTGGATGGCCTTTTATGCAGTTTCCTTCCCATTGACACCGCTCATCACTCTATCTTTTTATTCTTCTGATTTCTTGGAAACCACTTACATTGTGGTTCTCACACTTGCCTACTAAATGGGGGTCCTCTCTCTGTTTTTGTTTTTTTCTTGGGGGGGGCGGGCCTCCAAGATAGCAATGAACCAGGAAGCAATTTTTCTGCTTGCTTGACTTGTTCTCTCTTATGGGCTAAGCTTTTAGTCACTGAATAAAGCTCCAGCTAGAATAATTCACCCCCTCCCATCCTTAAACCTCAGTCTTTTTATAGTCTTTGTTCAGACAGTCCTTCTTTTCAAACAAAATAAACTGTGATCAGCCAAATCACCATGTTTTTGCTCTATTTCAGAATAACTGCTCCAATAAATTAGTATTTTCAAGACAATACGAGTTGCAGCAGACATGTGATCTCCCTTCTGCCGGTCCTGTAGTATGATCTATCCCAGATAGAAATGGAAATCTTCTAGTCTCTTCTGGATTCAAGCAACCTTACACAAAGCTACCCATGGCTTTAGCTTCTTTAGCTATAAACAGAGGGGCTTTCTGTATGCTAAACCCATGGACAGAGATTTTCATGTACCAGAGGACCTGAGACAACTTCATTTGCATCTTTCCTCCTGATGTCTCATTTTCCTTTGGCATCACGACCTACTCGCTGAAGACGCTTGTTCTGAGGACTGACTCCTGTTCTTCCCTGGTCTCTGCTGAAAAGGACATCTCTGCTATTATTATTGTGCTGGAGGGAAAACATCTGTTGTCATCAAGTTGCCATTTATCATCATGTTTCCTAACAGTCCCACGTTTCCCACTAGAACATCAGAGCCTAGTGATATTATAGCCCCAAATGCCTTCTGTGATCTTCAAAAACAAGCATTAAAGAGATAATCAGTTAAGCAAAACAAGGATTCCTGTTTGACTTTATAATTGCTTGGAGGATAAAGGCACTTCCTAAGAAAACTTAAGTCGCTTTTCACAAATTATTCACTTTCTAGTTCCTTTAACTTTCTTTTGCTCTGAACTCTTCATAACCACGAGTTATGAACCAATAATGTCTCCTCTTTCTTATCTTTTCTCATTTTCTTGTTATTGCTGAATTTATTCATTGAGGTAAATTTGGACACACTGACCTGTACAGACCTCAAGCTTTGACAAGTGCACACACATCTATGTAACCCAGGCCCCTCAAGACATATACAATAGGCCACCTAGGTGGTTCAGTCATTTAGCGTCTGCCTTCAGCTCAGGTCATGATCCTAGAATCCTGGGATCAAGCCCTACATCGCGCTCCCTGCTCGGTGGGAAGCCTGCTTTTCCCTCTCTCACCTCCCCCTGCTTGTGTTCCCTCTCTCACTGTGTCTCTCTTTGTCAAATAAAAAATCTTAAAAAAAAAAAAAAAAAATATATATATATATATATATATATATATATATATACACAACACATTCGTTATCCCTAGAAAGCTCCTCCTGCCCTTACCAGTCAATCTCTCTCTTATCCCAGAAACAATCACTGATCTAATTTCTAGCATTTTAGATAATTTTTACCTATCCTAAATTTCAGTGGAATCACATAGTAAGATCAAATAAATGAAATCTTAAAAAAAAAAAAAAGAACTATTCTGGGTCTGGCTTCTTTCATTTAACATAATGTTTTTGAGATTAAACTGTGCTGTTTCAACTACCAACAGTTCATTCCTTTTTATGGCCGAATAGTGTTCCATTGTGTGGTTATGTCACTGTTTATCCATTCTTCTGATGATGGGTACCTGGGATGCTCCCAGTTTGGGGCTATTAGTTATGTTTCTTTTTAATAAAACAAAACCAAACTTGTGCTCCATTCATATGAAATACTGGTAGTGTTTATATCACATGAAAAAAGTTTAATTTATTGAAAGGAACTATGAAAGTACAGTCGATGTACAAGTGGTAGATGCTACAGTGAAATGTTAATGAGATAAAGCCTATTTGTAGGTCCTTCATTTCTTCTAACTGTAGCTATATGAGGGTTTTCTTCTCACTTCCCCTTTTTAAAAAAAAGGATTTGATTTATTTATTAGAGAGAGTAAGCGAGAGAGAGAGCA
Organism: Lontra canadensis; assembly: GCF_010015895.1. Classification (NCBI taxonomy): domain Eukaryota; kingdom Metazoa; phylum Chordata; class Mammalia; order Carnivora; family Mustelidae; genus Lontra; species Lontra canadensis. The sequence goes on from NW_022631042.1 coordinate 9,602,577, forward strand.
CAAGTGGGGGGTGGGGGAGCAGAGGGAGAGGGAGAAGCAGACGCCCTGCTGAGCAGGGAGCTCGAAGTGGGGCTCGATCCCAGGACCTGAGCTGAAGGCAGATACTTAACTGACTGAGTCACTCAGGCACCCAGTCACGTCCCTTTTTCTGGAGGTCGGGTGATGGCTTCTACGTGAATAAGACACTCCTGATCCCTTCCATCATAGTAACACACTTGAAATGATACTGGAGACTTGTCAGCAGTGCTGATACTGCTCCTGCCCCCTCATGGCTAAGGACACATTCGAATGGATGAAGTCACCATTGCTGTGTAGAGGTAGACTTCCACGTGGACCGACATCAGGGCACCCAAGAAGTGAAGAAACATAACTCTCAACAAACCTGAGCCACCGCTATATTCCCCTGAGGGGGCTTTGTTGTTCTCTCCCTTTGTAACTTGACTTGTCATCTCCCATTCAAACAAAGCAATCAGAAGTGCCGGGGAGAGGGGGTGGAGTGGGGGACTGCCGCTTCCCTGGCAGAGCCCCAGAGATAATGGGGGAACAAAGCAGAAGGACGAGACACTCTGCATTTCGGGGAGGTAGAAGGACACAAGCTGCGTGACAGTGTACCGGAGCACAGTGTCGCCAAGATGCCCGGGGGCCCAGATCCAGGAGTGGCAGCACAGTTTCCTGGTCCTCAGCCGGCATCAACGCAGAGCCCTGCCCTGAACGAATGGGTAGGACGAGGACAAAGGCTGTCTGTGTGGACCAGTCACCAAAGACTAGATGAGACATGGAGACGCCATGGATATCAGCAGGAACAGATGACTAGGAGGCCAGAGGTACACCCTCATACCACCCCCGTCTTTGTGCCAATAAGTCCTCTGAAACTTTCTTACAACATCAGGAAAATGGAAGAGGGTTAGCCAAAGGTGACTGAAGTTAAGTTTTCATCACTGGTAGGAGGTGGACAATAAAAAGAAATTAAGTTGGGTTATGAAAGAGTAAAGAATGTTTTATTTCTCTGATGCCCAAGTTTGTGGAGAGAATTTGTAACTGCTGCACTTGTGTAAGCATAAACAATTTCTGGAAGGACTGGCAGAAATGGCTAATAGTTGTTGCCCCTGGAGGAAGGGAATATAGGTGCTGTGTGGGAGGAAGGCTTATTTTTATTATTTAATTTTTTTAAACATGATTGGACTTTTTGCCAAGTAAATTTATTATTTTTTAATGAAATCTAATATTTAAACTAAATATATAAAACATTCAACATTGAATCGATGGAAAAAAAAGTTTCTTGGCTCTATTCCAACTGCAGCCAGACACTTGGAATAGTAACTGGGCTGTTATGTTCATTCATAATAATAGTCATATTGTTTTATGGTTCTTGTTTTTTATGTACAGTGTTTTGTACATGAGATAATAAACTTGGCTATCAAAAATTACATGTAATGGAGTGAAAAAAATTGATTTTATTAGATGAAGTTAATGGAAGCAAATAAGTTGTGAGTGGTTAATTTTTAAACGGCTCTACCTCTCCCTCACTGCGCAGACATGACTTCAGTTTCTTAATTTATTCTTTAGCTTGTCCTTAAAAATTAAAAATTAAATAATGCTTATGATGATTTTTAAACCCCGGGGCAGAAACATGCTTATAAAAGCAGTATGTTTTTCTCTTGTGGCAAATTCCCCAGTGATGTACTTAGTCATGGGAATTTGGCCAGCAGCCATGCCCCAGACCCTCTGCTCTATGTGGTAGGAGGCACAGAGGCACAGAGTTCCAGACTGGGCAGCAAGGTTTTCTCCTTCCCACATTGTCCAAGTTGCCCAGTGATTTCTAATTCTGCGGGGTCAGGGGGAGAGAATCAAAGACAAGATCACAGAGAACAAAACTCATATGCCAGTACGCATTCTTAGAAAAGGGATTTCAGGAGAGTCATAACTGCCCATAGAAATCCAAAAAAGTAGGGCTTCCTTACGTTACTTGAAAAATTTGACTGGGATGTCTGATTTTATTGGCTGCTGGTTTCTGACTTTAGGGAGTTTACATCTATTTTTAAGGATTCTGAGACGGTGTCTATCATCTTTTTTCTCCTCTGTGATTCTACTCTATTTTCACAAACATATGACCCATATATTATACAATACAGATGCATTTACTCTGATGACTGTTTTTCATCCAAATGTAATGAGGGAAGACTTGAGGACTCATTTAAATAAATTGCCTGAGAAATTTTTTAAAAAGATTTTTATTTACTTATTTTTCAGAGAGAGAGAGCATAGCTAGGGGAGCAGCAAGCAGAGGGAGAGAGAGAAGCAGGCTCCCTGCTGAGCAGAGAGCCAGATGTGGGGCTCAATCCCAGGACCCTGGGATCATGACCTGAGCCAAAGGCACTTAACCGACTGAGCCACCCAGGCACCCTGACAATTTTTAAGCTAATAATGATTTGGGGTCCTATGTGGGCTTAGAGGAGGCAGGGAGAACATTGCACAAATCAGCACAGGAGGAAGAAAGGAAGGAACAAAGAGAAGGAGGGAGAAAAGGAGAGAGGAAGGAAAGCAGGGGAAGAGAGCAGAGCAGGTAAGGATGAGACAGAGAAAGAAAGAGAAAGAGGGAAAGAGAGAAGAGAGAGAGAAGCAAAGAGGGGAAGGAACTACATTTTCTGAGCACCTACGATACCAGGCTTGACGCAGACCTTTGCAGCCAAAGGTCTCATCAAACTAGAATGAAGCTGTAAAATCAGTATTTATCTCACTTTTACTGACCAGGAAACAGGCTCAGTGCGGTAAAGGAACCTTGTCACTTTTCTCAAGGTACCCAGCTTGCCCATGGCGAGCTCAAGAATCAGAGGAGTCACACCTGACATCAAAACCTCTGCCACCTTTTTGCTCAACAAAATCATCTCTCAAATGATGAGAGGTTCATTGTTGGGAGTTTTTTGTTTTGTTTTGTTTTTAAATCTTAAAGGGACTACGTGAAGGAGACTGTGAGCAGTAAGGGTTAAAGTAAAATTACTCTAAGTATATTTGATAGAAAACAGAAGTACGTGGCTTTTTAAAGTTAACAAAAATTTTTTTTAAGTGGGATAAACATAGCTTAAGTGAAAGGGACACAAAATCCATAACTTCGGTCAAGGAAGCATATATCAGATCAGTCATGAAAATAGGTGAAGCAAAATCAATCATGTTTTATTGATTTCAAAAACAAAAGAATTTGAACCACATAAAAGTCACATTTTGTATCTGTCAAGAAAATTTGGTGAAGACAATGAATTAGCTTGACAGAAATGAACTTGCCTTGAAAGAAACAAATCATCTGATAACATCTATATTAATGGAATATAAAAAACCCAAATGTCAGGGGGAGGAAGAACTTTTCCTGGGTACAAGCAGTGCTTAGAAAGTTTCATTGGCCTTTTCTTAATAAAGATTTTCAATTTATTTTAAGAAACTTATATTTAGGATATGTTCACAGGGAAGTGAAATTTTATTGGTAAATTATTTCTTAAATGGCAGATAAATTATGAGACTTTATGACTCTGTCCAGTCTGATTTTTATTCTATAGTACATAGATCTTTCTAGAAGACAGAAGAAGAAGAAGAAAAAAAAGAAGACATTCCTCCATCTAGTATTGAAGCACCAGCCCTCTCTGTCATCTTCAACCCTCAGCTCAAGGGTTACTTTCTCCAAGAAAATCCCACCAGAGTCATCTTTCTCTTTTTTGGAACTACAGTACCTATGCTAATTTGTACCCTTCTATGATACTTAAAGAATTTCTATCCTGGATCATAAGGTTTTTAAAAATATGTTCTTAGTATATCTTCTGCTAAACCGTAAGCTACTTGAGAAGAGGAACTATATGTCTTCTTAATTTATTGTTATCAATAAAATGATTATTGCTTAATATTTGTTGAACAGTGAAAATAAAGAAAAACAGACATGAACATCATGTGCTGACTTTTGAGGATGGAATTCTAGTCTTTTTAAAATTCTTAAATTTGAGTATAGTAGACACATAATGTTACATTCATTTCAGGTGCACGACATACTGACTCAGCTTCTGTATATTCACAGTTCTGCTCACCACAAGCATAGCTAGCTACCACCTGTCACCATACAATGCTACCACAATATCACTGACTATATTCCCTATGCTAGAAGGAACTGTATTCCCATTCCATAGCTAGAAGCCTGTATCTCCCACTCTCCTCCACCATTTTGCCCAGCCCCCCTTCCCTCTGGCACCCATCAGTGTTCTCCGTATTTATAGGTCTGATTCTGATTTTTGTTTATGATTCGTTTATTCATTTGTTTTGTTTTTTTAGATTCCACATATATGTGAAATCATATGGTATTTATCTTTCTCAATCTGACTTATTTCCATTAGCATAATACCTTTTAGGTCCATCCAGGTTGTTGCAAATGACCAGATCTCATCCTTTGTTGTGGCTGTGTAATATTCCATCACTCACTGTCTCTCTCTCTCTCTCTTTCTCACACACACACACCCCTTCCTTATCCATTCACCTATCAATAGACATTTAGGTTACTTCCATATCTTGTCTATTGTAAATGATGCTGCAATAGCATTGCATATACAGTTTGAATCAGTATTTTTCACTTTTTTTCTTTGGATTTTGGTTGTAACTCGAAAGTTCACATTAGAGCTTCAAATTTATTTTGAACTCTCGATTGTGTATACAAAAACATTTAGTGTCCTAGAAAATCCACATTCAGACATTCCCAGAAATTACACAGATTGATTATAGCTCTAGGTTGACAGACCTATTTCTCTAGTCAGCAAAAGTATGACAAATTGCCAACAAATTCATGCATCCATTTACGTATTCAACAAGTTTTTAATGAATGATTTTGGTTCATTATTTATTTGTCCTCAAATATCCCACAGAGTTGAATCTAAGCTGCCTTCGAAGGAGACAATGGAGTATAAATAATGAGGTGGTCGAAAAACTTAGAAGTTATTTGTATGACTCAAATCACCTGTCATTTCAGACAGACCACTTCCCCTCTTCCGCTCAGCATAAATACAATTGTTAGACACACTAAAGCATAGTTTTTTCTACATAAAGAACTTGTACAACTGAAAAAAAAATCTAACCATACACATGGCTTTGAGGTGGCACCTATATTCAGCTCTTAAAGAAGTCACAAAATAGACACCATGCAGTCTACACAGCTCTGCTTCCTAGGTGAACAACTCACAACTCTCACTGATCCCTTATTGCTAACATGCAACTTAATGTTATGAACTGCTCCAAGGGAGCAGTCAGCATCATGTTTTCTTGGCATTGAAAAAACACACTGAAGTGAGGCACATTCCTGTAACTTACCATATATTTGGATTCAACTCTAGTTGGTGGTAGGAGTCAAAGTCATCTCGTAGGATAATGCTGTCACTATGTACTTCAGCTAAAAGAAAAATAAAATACTTAGAAAAAAATTACACTAAACAATAGATTCAGCTACATGAAAGGGTCAATGTGCTGCCTTTACAAGGAATAACGATATTTTAAATTAAAGCTGAATTTTAAATGAGTGGTTGATGATATTTGCTTTGTCCCTAAACTATGAAGGGAAAATGGTAAAGGTTCTGCTGTGGAGACACACAGAAGTCTGGAAACCAGAGTCCCCAAAGAGAAATTCTACCAAATCGTCACCCGCTAGACGAGGGAGGAAGGCCAAGGTCAGTACTAACCTACAAAGAGAGGTCATGCAAGACTTGCCTCTGATAGTTCTATATGCTCAGAAAAGATCCAGTGTTAACTCACTTTACAGTGTAGAAGGAGATGGAACATTCTGGCTGTTCACTGTTGGCTAATATGTTTGGTATTTTACCCATTTCCTCTTCTATTTCCTAGTATCCCTCTGGTCCTGACTTGTTTTCTCTCATTCTCTATAGTCACTCATTTTTTAATTTAATGTGTTGCAAATTGTTAACATTTCTTCCCCCAGAGCTGCACTGGAGAAATGATCTACATGAGTCCATGAAAGTCCCAAGTAAAGTCATGTTAAAAGTCAGAAGGAATACCAGGGAACCATCCATAGTTTAAAGCATGCCATCGTTACACTTGAGCTGGTATTAAGTACCCATTTTCCAGCTTTAGAACAACTTGAGCCATTCTAAGGGCAAAAACTGTCCTCATAAACTGTAGAATATGTGCTTTTTCCACTGAATAGAAGGCGGATAAGTAAAAAAAAAGTCACGCCTCATTTTTAAGATTGTGTGAGAAACTACCACTAGTTCTATTCAAGTTGTAAAAAATGAATTTAGTGCTTAAAAACCCTCTCTCATCCAATTCCCGTGGTCTGCTTGGGAAAGTTGTTTTGGCTAATATAAGTTCTCCAGGCTTGTATAATTTTGTTTGAACGAGTTTACACACACTTTTTGGAAAAAATTAAAATCATAGGATATGATTAACCAAAAAAAAGTAACAAAAAATTTTATTATCAATTTTATATTTTTATTTATATTTTAAAAATATATTTTATCATATATATTTTATTTTATATATATATATATATATATATATTTTTTTTTTTTTTTTTTTTTGGCTCACTTGAAAATAATTTGTTAACTCACTGGGTAATTAAAGTCAACTCCAACTATCCGGAAGCATACTTCCAGATTCTCTTTGGTGACACGGCCACCCACAGCCACCCTCGCTCTCTTGATTCCAGGTACGCCAGCAGGTGAGCACATAACGACGTCTGAGCAACCAGTGAATCAGCACGTATTCAGAGCAATGGCTGCTCAGACTCGAAGCCTTAGGCAGGACAACAGGGAGAATATGGATTTCCGCTGGAGAGAACGCTGTGATGTGTTCTGTGCGTGGGAGTGATTTAATGATTCCTCTGAGCCTTCAGATGCGGGGCCTGAATTGCCTGCAGGGTCCAGCTCTCCCAGACACCTAAGCTAGCTGAGACTCAGCTGGGCCACGGCGGGTCACCAGCCTGCCTGGGCTGCCAGAAGGCAGGCTTCTAAGCGCTGGCATTCGTCTGCCAAAGAAGAAGGGCCCCAAGCCGTAGCATTACATGAAAGTCGAGCTTCTCGAGGCAGATTCTCCAAAGATAAAAATAAATTAATTGGGTTTGTATGTTGAAAGGAAAAGCCCGAGAGACAAATAACTGACCCATCTCCAAGTCCCAGCATGAGAGACATCGGAAAAGGCCAGAGCCAGCTGGGATGACTTATTCTTCATTCTTATGACATATGTAGTGTAGGAAATGGCTTTTAAAATAAATCTTCACCAACACAGATGAGAAACTCTTAACTCTTAAAGATCACTTGTTTTCTAGAGAATGTTTGACAAAGGTGAGGGTAAGCCTCAATGGTTCTTGTTCACGTGTTTACTGCTTTCTAAACACTATTATGTCATTGAGCACTTTACACAAAGGAATTCATTTCAGCCTCAGGATAACCCTAGGAGGTAGGTATTATTATGACTTCCACTCTACAGATGAGGAAACTGAGGCCCAGACAGGCTAAGTAACTTACTCCGTGTACGTGGCTAGCAAGTGGAAAGGTGAGATGAGCCGAGGTAGCAGCTCCAGAAACTATCCCCTTAACTACTATATAACATTGCCTCGCACAGCCTTATGGAAAGAACATGAGAAAAATGAGAGGTGGGAACTTCACGTGGTGCCTTGAAATAAAGCTTACAGCTATTTAAACAGCCTCATTTGAATTTTAAAAGAAATGACCAAACTCCTTCTCTTTTTGCAACCCAGCACTGGTCTGAACAGGTATCTGAAGTCTGAAATGATCTCCATCCCTCCATCCCCTCCTTACCACTATGCCCATGATCTCCTATTTGTGACGGGCAGGAGCTCTGGGGAACATTTAGCACAGAATACAGGATGAAAAGGTCACAGTCAATAGGATCCCGAGGCTGAACGTACTAACAGGTTCAAAAGTCCCTCCATAAGCCCCAGCTGGGCAGCATGACCGCCGCCATGGTGAAGTCCTGTTTCAAGCATAATCTGAACCTAAGACTGATTCCAGTGAACGATCAGAGAAAATCAGAGAGGGCAGGAAGTTTCCTCACCTCTGTATCATCTGCCCACACAGACAGAGGAGTGAAACATGCACATCTAGGACTAACATTAGTGACTTCAGGGTCTGACCACTTACCTAGATGTGGGTGCATCGTGGCTTCAGTCGGAGCTGGACCGAGAGAGAAAATGGGAAAGATCATTGATTAGCAATGAAAGCAAAATCTGGTAATAAGCAAATACAATGACAAAACTTAGGATAGTTATGCTATGGATAGTTGTTTATTATATAAGCTCAGTCAGGTATCCCTTGAAACACAGTATCAATGCGATGTGATAGTTAATGGATATGCCAAAACTCTTTCCGAGCACCCAGTACCTGTCAGGGGCTGTTCTGGGTGATAGGGAAATAGATAAAAGCACCACCTCCGCTCTCAAAAGAGCTTCCCATCTGGTAGCTTAGAGTGTAGTGTAGTAAGGGCTATGGCAGTGTGTCTGGAGGAGGCTGGGGGGCGATAGAGGACAAGGAAGGGATACTAATGCCAGACTGGAGAGAAGACGACATTTTCCAGAGAAGATGATTTCCCTGCTGAAGGATTTTTTTTTTTTTTAATAGTTTTATTTCTTTATTTGAGACAGAGCCAGAGCCAGAGAGAGAAGCAGACTCCCCACTGAATGGCGAGCACTACTCGGAGCTCGAGCTCTGTGATCATAACCTGAGATGATCAACCAACTGAGCTACCCAGGCTTCCCCTCTGCTGAGTTTTGAAAGATGAGCAGAAGGAAGAGAGGTGGTAGAAAGGGGAGCAGAGAGGTGCTTCTTTCTGGAATAAAGGAAAATGGCATAGAGAAGCAAAAAAGAGCGTCACCTGGGTGGTGCAATCTATTAAGTGTCCGACTCTTGGTTTGGGCTCAGGTCATGATATCATGGTTCCTCCGAACTTGGGCTCTGTGTTCAGCAGGGCGTCTACTTGAATTTCTCTCTCCCTCCCCTCCTCACTGCCCCCACATTGCTTTTTCCCTCTCAACAAATAAATAAGTCTCCAAAGAGAGAAAGAATGGCTTTGGGGGAAACTACAAGAATTTCAGCATGACTGGATGAAAAGTTTAAGAGGAAAGAGTAAAAAAGGTGATATTGGGAAGATCGAGGGGACAAGAACATAGAAATGAATGTCAGGGAATTTGGACTTAGATCATAGAAATGAATGCCAGGGAATTTGGACTTAACCATGAGAGCTTAAAGATTTTCTGGGCATTTACGAGCAAAGGAGTGGGTGTTAAAAATATTCATTTTCAGAAAAGGCACTTTGCAAATAAGGGACATGGCCCAATTAATACTTTGGTTATTTTTTTTTTCTTGAAGAACTACTGAATCTATAAAGAAATGTTGGCAATTCACTATCTAAAAATTAGAATTTACGACACAAACATTTTTAAATCTCTTACATCAGTTTAGGAAGAATTTCAGTTAGACATGAAAAAAATTAGTTTCCACACAATGATGGAGTGCTTCAGCTATGTTAGGTGAAAAATCCAGACTTAACAGAGTTTTAAAACTATAGGCTGATCTTTGTCTTATGGCTTCATACCAATATATTATACATATTGAAAATTCCTATGTTTGGTTTTTTGAAACAGACTCTATGGTAAGTGTCATGGATACAATTGTTAGTACAGAGTTAGTACATACATGCAAATGCTCTGGCTCATCACCAGCTTATGATACTCTTGGAAAAAAAAAACACAGAAGAAAAATGGAATGATCTCATGTTTTGTTTTTTTTTTTAAAGATTTTGTTTATTTGTCAGAGAGAGAGAGTACACACACAAGCAGGCAGAGAGGCAGGCAGAGAGAGAGGGGGAAGCAGGCTCCCCGCCGAGCAAGAAGCCCGATGCGGGACTCAATCCCAGGAGCCCAGGATCATGACCCAAGCCGAAGGCAGCGGCCTAACCAACTGAGCCACCCAGGCATCTCTGATCTTGTGTTTTGTGTTAATGCTTATTGGTTACATCATAGAATAGTTTTACAAAGATTCACTGAACTGTTAACTCTAATTTAATATGTTCTTGAAACAGGAGGAATAATTGCTCATTAACCAATAATCAATGACAAAAACACGGTACAATGATGCACGTTGCCTGACCAGTATCACACTGCAAATGAATGAGCTGAATTTGGAGCTTCAAGGAAGGCAAGAGTTTATTTGCAAAGTGGTTGGAAAAGTAAGAGAACTCATACTGAAAGTAAAATCTTTAAAATACAAATAATAGTGATTTTATACATTGTCTTAACATGAATCAATAAGCAGAAGATTTTAATTGCAATTGACAGCATTTTTTAATTGTCTGCAAAAAGACTCCAAAAATATTTAAAAATGTCTTGTTGATATGATAATTTTGGAGTAGGTTTCTGATTTAGGTAGTATCCCTATGAAACTCATGTTAATAATGCTAGGTTGACATAAGAGGAAATAGATTTACTTGGTCAAACATAGTTTTGAAACTGATAGGCCTTTATCAAAGTTAAATCATCTCTTCTAAAAAACATGTACTCAGTTCGTTGGGTAACTGCCTTTGGCTCAGGTTGTGATCCTGAAGTCCTGGGATCAAGTCCCGCATCGGGCTCCCTGCTTGGTGGGGAGTCTGCTTCTCCCTCTGACCCTGCCCCCCTCTTGTGTTCTCTCTCTCTCAAATAAATCAATAAAATACAAAAAAAAAAAAATTTGTCAAGGTGGATGTGAGTATTAAAGAAAAATAATTTTCTGATATTTCATTCAGTTATTAGAAAACCTGTAAGTAGATATGGAACAACTGGGTTCATGAATCTAATTTTCAACTCTAAACTTTACAGAATCTCAATACAAAATATTCCAATATGTAAGATGTACTCTAAGTGTAAAGTACATACCAGATTTGGAATACTTAGTACAAAAAATTATGAAAAATATCTCATTAATAATTTTATATTGACTATATTACATTGAAATGTTTACTATTTTATATATTCCATGTTGAATAAAATAGCTTATTAAACTTCACCTATTTATTTATTTTTTTTAAATGTGGCTACTAGAATATGGAAGATTTTACATGTGGCTTGCAGTATACTTCAACAGGACAGTACTGAACAGGAGCTGGAGGGAGATCTGTGCTGGGTATCATCAGGGAATCATTACAGCGCAGGAAGTGGTGGAGACACGGAAAAAGACTGTGTCACCCAGAAAGAATGGCATAAAAACAGAAGTGAAATGAAGAGGTAAAGACCCATTTAAGGGATTGGCAGAAGAAGATGAGCTCGTAGAAGAGACGGAGAAAGGCTAGATTTCACTACGGAAATAAGGAAAAGAAAGTTTTAAGAGAGGAGGGTTGAATCAGAGTAAGATAATCATAATAAAGATGCTATCTATTGAAACTACCCTCTTAGCAAGGCACGGCCAAGCAGAGTCTAGAGATGAACCCAGGGAATTAGGCTTCAGAGGTCACACTTATAACTACAATGCAGACTGTTCTTTCAAGAAAGTTGACTGCAAAGGAAGAGATGAGATTTTAATACCTAATGAGGAATGAGGACCAAAGAAATTTCGTTGTTGTTTGCTTTGTTTCTTAAACTATGATAGTTGTTCACTATGCCTAACATCAGCTACTTTTTAAAAAGATTTTGTTTATTCCTGAAAGACAGAGAGAGAGAGAGAGAGAGGTGGAGGCATAGGGAGAAGCAGGCTCCCTACAGAACTTGACCCCAGGACTCCAGGATTATGACCAGAGCTGAAGGCAGTTGCTTAACAGACTGAGCCACCCAGGTAACCTAAAATCAGCTATTTTACAAAAGGGGTACTCTGTGTTCACAGGATAAATTCTGAAGAGGGAAGAAATAACACAGGTATCTATAAAATATGTAACCTCAAAAAGACCTGGAAAATAAGTGTAAAATTTATAGCAATTATCAATTAAAAATACTTACTGGTCAGTACCATAGTTGGATAAGTACAACAAAATATCTGCAGAGACATCAGAACCTACTTGACTTTATATGACTGGTGATTAAGGCCTGAACCCAATAAAAAATAAGTTATAAAATGTTTAACCTACTGTAAGAAGTCTATCCATAGTAATAGCTGCCTCTCCTACATTATTCTGGCACGTGGCATCTTACACTGAATGACCTATAACATCATCAGGGGAGGGCCAATTAGAAAAGACCCACTGAGTCAGAATCTCTGGGAGTGGAGGTTTAGATTTTGTTTTTGTTTTTTTGTTTCTGGTGTGTGTGTGTGTGTGTGTGTGTGTGTGTATGTGTGTGGTGTGGTGTGGTGTGGTATGGAACAAGAAAGGTATTTATTTCAGTGAGGCCAACACCAGGAAGACAGCAGACCAACGTCTCAAAGACTGTCTCCAGATTTTGTATTTTTAAAAACCTTTCCTGCTGATTCTGATAAGAACCATTGGTCTGAATCATACAATCCAGCCCTTATTTTTATAGTGTGCAGAACTATTCTCTGTCTTAATTATGTATCTTTTCTCCCAAGAAAAAAATTAGTTCCTCAAAGGCAGAAAATATGCCCACCCAAGACACCCACCTAAGCTGCCAATTGGTTCTCAATAAATACTAAATTAAACTGAGAGCTACTTCCGTGCGTGTGTGTGTGTGTGTGTGTGTGTGTGTGAAGAGGGAGAAGGAGAAAGAGAATCTCAAGCATGGAGCATGGAGCCCAACAGGACTCAGTCTCACAACCCTGGGATCGTGACCTGAGCCAGAAATCAAGAGTCAAACACCTAGGTGACTGAGCCCCCCGGCACCCCACTACTTTTTAATTCAAATATATTTTATGAAATTTTGGAAAATGAATAATTGACTATCCAAACCTATGGGGGAGAAAAGCCCAAATGTATTCATAACATTGTGAAAAATTCCTTTAGTATAACTGTCTGGGTAGTTTAAACCCCCAATAAATATACAGCTGAATTTAAACAGACTCTATGGTAATTTAACAAATTTAAATCATATTTTAAATCACTAGTTAGGAAAACCCAATTCAGTATTTTAAACAAAATCCACCAAGATAACGAAACATTATTTCATCAGAAAGAGAAACCTAGTATGCATTAAACTTGCCGGAAGGACAAGTACAAATTTCCTTGAAAAATATTCATCCACATATGGTGTAAATACAGTCCAAAATCTAGTCAAGTACTGGGCCTGCGAAGCTTATTTTAACCATCTCTCAATAAGTTATTATATCAGTCTAGTTTTATAAAGCATAAAAAATTTCTGAGCTTATAGGAAGTTCAACCTTTTTCCCCCACATTTATTGGGGTAAATGTACCACAGAAAAATCAGAATAAGTAGCCTGAGGAAGAATAATGTAGTTTAACATTATTTATTACACTTCCACTGGGACAGTACCTGCTTTGCCTCATATTAGTAACATGGATGAATTATGTGAATCTGGTATTAAGGCCTTTGCTCTTTCCTTTATTAAATATAACATGCAAGCCTTATAATCTGTCAACTTTCCAAGTGCTTGCCTGGTACACCACATCTCCAGTTACATATACCACATGTACTTTCTTGCTCCTTTGCCATTGAACTAGTTCTGACTCATCTTTCTCGATTGCTTGAATTTTTTATCTCAACTTTTTGTTGGTCTGTTACTGCTTCTCTGCCTCTCCAAGGACCTTAGACGGCCCCCAACCCACCACACCCACCTTGGTCCAATATCCCAGCTCCTCTGACCGGAAATTGCATGACCAGCTCTAGCTATCACATCAAGTTGCCGAATGGCTTAGAATGGGAAGTTTTGTTCTGAGAGAGAATAAAAATATTCCTAAAGAAGCAGGCTTTGGCTTTGGAGAAAACAGGGTAGGACACATCTTTAACAAAAGTGTAAAAGACATCCCAGTTCTTTCCAGGTATGTCTCTCCATCAGGAGAAGAACACCAGGTCAGACAATTGACCAGGTATGTAGAGGGGAGGATGCACTGAGGGTAGAGGTCCTGCTAAAAATGAATGAGAGACAGAAGAAGACAGCTGGAAAGCCTTTGTACTCAAAGACATCACTGAGGGGACCCTTCATAATAGGGTCCTGATTTAGCTTCACTGGTGAGTCCCATGAGACATTCAAGCCTGGACAGAACTTTAAGCTGTGGGAACTCACTTACTACCTTAACCCAAAGCTGTTAACAAATTTGGATAGTCCTAGAGTCACAAAAATGAGTAGTTGTACATCCTCTACTACAGAAAAAATTCACTTCTGAGAAAAATACCAAAAGTTCACTTTAGTTTATACCAACACGTGATTACTTACTAAATCATTTATCTTCCCATAAATGTGGGGGCAATTCCACTCAATAAGGAAGTTTCTAACAATAATTTATAAACCATAAACAATGCAAGGGTTAAAGGTCAAGCTTTGAATGACGTTTAAAATCAAAGTACAATGATCATAGGATACCATAACTTACAGTTGGAGTTTATGGATCATTCCACAGAGATCCATGAGTATTGGCCATGGATAAATAAACCCAACTTAAAATTTCGAGTATCTACTAACTTGTTATTAATCCTACACAAGATGACAACACTGTGTTAACCAGAGGATAAAGGTGTAAATGAGTTTATGTTTCAGTGAAGTTGATGTCATTCAAAATAATCATACATCTCTGTAATCTTTACCCACAGACTTAATGTCATTTAGATTTACGAAAATTACAGAAGGGCCACCGACAGAAGGGCTCAGTCAGTTGGGCATCTGACTTCTGATTTTGGCTCGGGTCATGGCCTCGTGGTCATGGGATCAAACCCTGTGTTCAGCATGGAGTCTGATTTGGAGTCTCTTCCACTCCCTCCTGCTCACCTGTTCTCTCTCAAACAAATCAATAAATAAAATATTTTCAAAAAGATTACAGAAACTATATCCTCTGTAAAGCTTGATCAGGTTCAGATAATTGGACTGAAATGGAAATTGAACTTAAGTTGTACTGTGATATTGTGATAACATCAAGAATATGCCAAATGTCATCAAAATGAATCAACTTAGTCAAAACCACAGATAAAATATTACGTGCTAAACAGGCTAGTTAAAAATGGACTCTCTACTTTGCTTAAAAAAAAAAGTAAAAATAAGTCAACAGAATGTAAGAATCATGATCGAATTTCACTAAAACCTCCAATGTTTTTTTAAAAGTCTATTTCCTTAAAAGGATTAAGAATGAAGGTATGGCATACTATGACTTGTTTTTAGTTGAAAAAAGCCGAACACCTTTAAAATGTTTTAATTATCAATGCAATTTGGTAGCAGTATCACCAGGAAAGCATTAATAAATGTGGATGTATGAAATTTCATTAGTCAAATATCTCCCAAGAGCAGTTAAACAAGAAAAAATAATAGGGAATTTTTAGAGTTTTATGCATAATACAATCTTTTCATACTAAGTAGGTAATAAATGTTGTAAAGAGTCTCAAAGTCATTCATAAATATGCACTTAATTTTCTCAGATTTCTGTTGATGTTTGTGATAGTGCCACTTAAATATAACTTAAAAATTATTTGTACTACAAATTCTCCAGCAGGACCCACCCAGATTATTCATGTTGGTAGAATACAAAGCTTTAGATCAATAATTAAATGGTTTAGTGATAATCTAGGTTTTGCTTAGCCAAATGTTTTCTTAGAGGCTAGGGTATTATTAAATGACCTGAAGATTAGATGTGTAATTTTACTAAGATTTTATAGACTATGTAAAGAGGACAAGAGTGAATTCTCTAAAAATATTTTAAAAATTCAACTGCGGTAGAGTTAACATTCAATGTTATATTAATTTCAAATGTAAAATATAGTTTTTCAGCAATTCCATACATTACTCAGTGTTGATCGTAGTGAGTGTACTCTTAATCCCCTTCACCTATTTCACCTATGCCCCCACCAACCTCCCATCTGGTAACCCCCAGTTCATTCTCTATAGCTAAGAGTCTGATTTTTGGTCTCTTTTTTTCTTTGTTCATTTGTTTTGTTTCTTAAATTCCACATATGAGTGAAATCATGGTATTTGTCTTTTTCTGACTTAATTTTACTTAGCATTATTCTCTCTAGATTTATTCATGTTATTGCCAACAGGAAGATTTCATTCTTTTTTATGGCTGAGTAATACTCTATCCCATTCCATTCCAATATTCTACTGTAATAAAGAATATCACATAGTCTTAATCCATTCATCTACTGATGAACACTTGGGTTGCTTCCATAATTTGGCTATCCTAAATAATGCTGCAGTAAACATAGGGGTGCGTGTATCTTTCTGAATTGATGTTTTCATATTTTTTGGTAAATACTCAGTAGTGGTATTACTGGATCATATTGTAGTTCTATTTTTAATTTTTTGAGGAATCTCCATACTGGATAAGAGGGGATTTTTAAAAATTGATAAGCTAATATAGTTGAAAATATAAGAAACCTGAATCACTGTTTTTATTTTATCTTTTTTAAAGATCTCATTTATTTATTTGAGAGAGAGAGAATGAGAGAGAAAGAGAGCATGAGAGGGAAGAGGTGAGAGGGAGAAGCAGACTCCCTGCCAAGCAGGGAGCCTGATGTGGGACTCGATACCAGGACTCCAGGGTCCCGACCTGAGCCGAAGGCAGTCGCTTAACCAACTGAGCCACCCAGGCGCCCCTGAGTCACTGTTTACAGAAGGTACTTTAAGATACGCTTGAAAAAAAAAAATTCTTTGTAGAGCTTCCTTTTTATTCAGCTGTGCTATTCTTGAAATGGTTTACTAATCTCCATGAGCTGTTGTAAGAACAAGACTGGAACTGCCTTGAATGAATACAATGAAATCTGTACTAATGCAGATTTTATAAAGACAGTTGTGGCAGAGAGAGTGAAGGTGAAGGATTATTATGTGACACACTTGTAAAGAAAGGGACCCAATTCACATGAAAACAAGCAATTCCTATCATAGAGACTGAATAGGCCTAACGTGAAAACAAGTAAGTTCTGCAGCAAAATTTTCAAAGAAAAACATGTTTCTTGGCTTCTTTAAACAAGGTTACCATTGAATTGTTTAAAATCAAGTAGAAAAAAATGTGTACTGATACTTTGTTGAGTAAATGGAAAAAACACTTAGCCCATATATGTTCACGCATCTGGGTGTTGGCGTTGGTTCTAGAATCACAAGAATTACAGGTTCTCTCCTAAGGAATCTCTTCATTTGTGGGGGGGTGGTGGTGGAGATTTTTAATAGCGTATTATTTTCCAATCACAGTGAGTTGGTTAATCTGACCTTCACCATATTATGCAAATAACTACTTATCAATCCCTTTCCAAACATTTAAACACAACTGATGTTAAATACCTGTCTGTTGCTTGGCTCAGAGTTACTCTGTGAACTCTACCTTTCACTTTGCTAAATACCTTTTCTCTATTATCTCCAACTATTTAGAGCGCCTCACAGCCTGTTACAATTTGTCTTATGACACTGGCAAGAGAGTAGCAGTTGAGCTTTCTTGATGGAAGTGGAAGATCAGGGGTGCTGGGTGGCTCAGTCGGTTAAGCGTCTGCCTTTGGCTCAGGTCATGATCTCAGGGTCCTGAGATCGAGTCCCACATCAGGCTCCCTGCTCAGCAGCAAGCCTGCTTCTCCTTCTGCCTGCTGCTCCCCCTGCTAGTGCTCTCTCTCTGACAGTTAAATAAATAAAATCTTTTAAAGAAAGAGGAAATGGAAGATCAGAATGCTTTGATAAACTTAAAAGGCAGTAAACATGTCTAATTTCATATTAGTTCCTATGATTTCATTTGGATCCGTGACCACACAGTCATGCTGTTCTTAATCATGTTCCCATAGGTTACATCTTTGGGTGTTCTAAAGTAAATATCATAAACATGGATCATTACATGGTTTTTCAATATTAAATTGAAGCAGAAATTCTTCCCATCAATTTGTCTAAGAGACATATTACATGCTGAAAGAAAAGCTTCATTTCTTAAAAAAGCATTTCTGCGTTTATGCTTTTGCAAAATTGAGAACACCACATCTCACAAGATCACAGCAGCCTAGAATAGGCACATTAGAAAGAATGAGGTTACGTTTAACTCACCCAAAGGTTGTTCTTTGGACAAAAGTGTTGATGTTTCAACTCACTTACGTTGGAGGGAAGCTTCTAAGTAATGTTACTTCAAAATGTTTCTGCCAATATTTTCAACAAATAATTGAGTGCAAAGGATAGAAATTTCAATATGCCGAGAAGAAAAAGGAAGTGCTGTCCACAAACAAATTGAGGGGGCGCCTGGGTGGCTCAGTTGGTTAAGCAACTGCCTTCAGCTCAGGTCATGATCCCAGAGCCCCGGGATCGAGTCCCGCATCAGACTCCCAGCTCCACGGGGAGTCTGCTTCTGCCTCTGACCTTCTCCCCTCTCATGCTCTCTCTCACTGTCTCTCTCTCAAATAAATAAATAATCTTTAAAAAAATAAAAATAGAAAATAAAAATAAAAACAAATTGAGGGAGTGGTTGATGAGCTTTGTGTTAATATTATTGATTACTTAAAAAAAAAAGCCTTTGAGTCTGGCAACCAATATACATGTGATGACAGGCACTTCTTACAAATAAAGGTATTATGTTATAGGAACTATATCTCCCGGATCATTTTAGAATTCAAAGGCCCTAGGTAGTTTTGCCTCAGGTATCTCTTCACCTAATTTGAAATTCAAATGTATGAAATTTCCAAAGCTAAATATGACAAATTAGACACGGTCTGTGAAGTTACCATTTAATGAGCTATGAACCTAGACTTTCATCTCCCCAGGAATAATTTCTTTATTACTTTTGTATTTTATTGCAATAAAGAACCATTTGACCTTCAAGTATGATAATTAAGCTTCCAAAAATGTTATAAATTCAGAGTGAAAATAGTTCTCTCTGTGTTCAGGAATAGACTTACGATCAGTATAAAAAATTCCTTAATATTTAAAGACAGCTAAATTATACACAGAACCAGCAATATTAGGAGGTATTTTTCTCTTCCCCTCCCCCCCATTTCCCATTTCAATTTGATTTGTGTCTCATAACAACTTATCATCTGTCATATTGTAAAATAAATGGAATAGGAGAAAAACTAAAATATATCTTTATAATCTGCAAATGGGGGAACAGAAAACTCTGTCAGGTAAGATTTATTCTACCATAAGCTGTCAATAATGAAATCTTAAATACTCACACTTGTGACTCCTTGTCTTGCTACGCTCATGCCCTGAACTTTTCTGGGGGAGATAACCATACATTTTTTAAAACTTTGCCTATATGAATAAAAGCTTAAAGTGAAAAATCAGAATACAAAACAATATACCATCTGAATTGTTGGTAAATAGTTTTTTAAAATTTTTTCAAATCACTGTGTAATAATTTTTTTAAAAACATCTTAAGACCTTAGAGAACTTAAGGAGATGAAGTTCATGGATGGGGCAGAGGAGAAGAAGTAGAGCTAAAAATTGACCTGTAGGCTGAACGCATATGACTTTTAACTAATAATCAGAGATAGGAAGGAATAGTATTAGGATCATCACCATCATTATATAATTAATAACAATTACTACACTACTAATACCACTACTACTAAGAAGAAGAAATCTTGTTGCTAATGTGAGAAGAGCTTTGCCAGAGGTCTGCCAACATCTGTTCTCCTTTTCTTTGTTTTAAATGAACTGTGGCCCTCAGCTAGAGGTATCTACCACACTGTCCCCTGCAGCGTCCTGTGACAAAGGAATTAAGCTCTGATCATAAGGAGGAGCAGAATTGACCTGGGTCACATTCAGGGATGGGTGATGCCCTCTAAAGGAATGGCCATGCTTCCCTGGCCCTTTACCCTTCCTTCTAGGACATGGTAAGTGCTGGAGCAGCCAGCTTGGGCCCCCGATATGGAATCACAAAACCACTCCACCAGCCCCGGCTCACCTGCCTCCAGACTGATTTATGATGGAGAAATGTACGTCTAACCATTTAAGCCCGCGGTTGAACGCACTTTGCCATAGAAGCTCTATACACTAAGTGAAGAGTTAACTTCCTATGGGTTGGGGAAGGGGTCCATTTGGGGGAAAGGTAATCCCTCTATATCTCACAATCCTAGAAGCTGGAGTGGAAATGAGGGCTGCTCAGATTGTGAATTTGTATGGCTAGAGAATGTGTCTTGTGTGTCTCTGCATCCTCTGACTAGCACGTCGGGCACGCGGCTGCTCCAAAGATGTGAGTTTATTGGGTAATGATAACACCAACAAGAGAGTAATTATTGGGCACTATTAATACCAGCAAGACATTGTTGTTAGGAAATTTTAATGTTCTCTGTTCCCTCCTGTCTTGGTCACATAAATCTCTGTTATCATCTTCATGTTACCTCACTTCTCACTTTCCTTTATACATCAAAGGATACACCGCAAAATTCACCTTGTTCTAAAATAGATATAAGGCAGTTTACCAAAAAGCACTCCTCCCACCGAAAAAACCCCAAACACCCAAAAGCAAAAATCACAAGAAAACAAAACCTAAAAGTCCAATCAAACAAGTTAATAAAGGGGAAAACACAAAGACGATGACAAATGAGGGTCAGAATAAAACTAAGTCCAGGTGAGATGAGCAAAGTGCATGTTCTGAAGTCTGAAGTTTGGTCCTGCTATAAAGTTATAGAGGCTATAAAGTTACAGAAATTGAAGGGTTCATAAAGTGAAAATTAAACACATTGCTCAGTAGTAGGGGAAGTGCTTCCCCAGATTTGGGGAAAAGTCAAGTTCAGTTTAGAATATATTGAGTTTAAGGTACCTAAATGGACCTAAATGGCATCCAAATACAAATATCCTAGTACTGGGGCGCCTGGGTGGCTCAGTGGGTTAAGCCTCTGCCTTCCGCTCAGGTCATGATCTCAGGGTTCTGGGATCGAGTCCCACATCGGGCTCTCTGCTCCGCAGGGAGCCTGCTTCCTCCTCTCTCTCTCTGCCTGCCTCTCTGCCTACTTGTGATCTCTGTCAGTCAAATAAATAAACAAAATCTTTTAAAAAAAATATCCTAGTACTATGTAACCTAGAAACTAATGACAGTTAACATTCAGTGAGTATTCTGTGATAACCACCATCCTATGCACATCACTTTTGCATTTAACCTTCACAACTTGACCATGTTCCTTTGGGCACAGAATATTATGCCAGCCTCTTGGGAATAGTACGGGACACAGCACAGTATGTATTAATTAATATTAGTGAATTCCAACTCTTAAAAACCTGATTATGAAAACCCATATTAACTATTACACTAAACAACTGAACCTTTGAATGTAAAATTACGGTTGGATTAATAGGTTGCATGAAATAGTATCTTGCAATCCAAAATAAAATTGTAAATTATGGTGTGTTCAGCCCAGCTTTGCTCCCCTCTAGGCTTTTTGTCCTTCAGAATAGGGGGAAATCCAGCAGATTATATAGCAACTTGAGTAGAAAGTGTACTTCTCTCGATCCAAAAGAACTCAATGTCAAATTCTTCTTGGGCATAAATCCTGGTGTTTTGACTTTGGACTAGATAAAGCTGTCAAGTGGCAATGTATATAACCCCGAGAACTGAAAAGAAGGACGTTTAAATCTAGGTTCAATCATCTTGGGATAAACAGCACCAGTTCAAAGCACCATTCTTTAGGAAATTAAAAAAGTGGTCAGATGCACCTAGGGCCAATAGCAAGAAATTTTACTGTGGCCCCATGAGTCAGCTCTTTGATGTTGCTTTAAATCTTATCTGTCCTCAGGATTGCTTAGGAAAACTTTTTGCCTGCCCCATCCCCAAGGAGGACTTCAGTTCCTCCCCTATTGGTAGTTTGTGAGACCCTGAAGCAAGAGTAAGGTTTCCTGGATGGTTTTACCAAAGTCTCCTAATTCAGCTCTCTTCGTTTGTCAATTACAAAGGCAGGATGTCAGGAAAAGGCGACTGTAACTGCAGAACGGAAATGTAAACTCTAGAATAGCCATGGGGAAAATAAGCCTTTGAAAAGCAAAAACTTAAACACTGGGCAAATTCAAATGGAACGCATCATTAT
This sequence comes from Lontra canadensis, assembly GCF_010015895.1. Taxonomy (NCBI): domain Eukaryota; kingdom Metazoa; phylum Chordata; class Mammalia; order Carnivora; family Mustelidae; genus Lontra; species Lontra canadensis. The sequence continues at coordinate 9,624,631 of NW_022631042.1, forward strand.
TTTTCACTTTAACTATTAAAGTAAATACAGTTGAACCCAATTCTATTAGTTGATTCTGACTTGTGTAGTATGATTAATAAAAAAAATTGCATTTTAGGGTATTGGAAAAACATTTAGTAATATAAGTTACCAAATAAGCAAGAATAGGCAAGGGAAGATTTTGGTAGATCTGATTAAAAAAAACTCATACCATGTTTGGTTATAAAAGGTATTCTTTTTTTCCAGCTTTATTGAGGTATATCTGACAAATAAAAATTGTATCTATTTAAGGTATACAATTCAATGTTGTGATATATGTATAGACTGTGAAATAATCACCACTATCAAACTAATTACCATATCCATCACATATTCTTAATGTGCTGAAAAATATCTAGGTAATTTAAATCCCTCTTTCACTTTATGGACTCATTTACTGAACTTTTTATCTCCCTCCATCCCACAGCTCAAATAAACGTTCATCAGTCCTCATAAGAAAGAATTTAAAAATTTCAGTTCCCAAATGAAGTAAATTCTCTGTCCACCGTCGGGGTCCGGCAGCCCTTAGAACGTATAGCCCCTCTGTCTACCCCTCTGTTCAGAGTGATGAACAGCAGAGCAACTGCTGAGCATGGCAGAAAGCAGCCAAGGTTTTTGTCTCCAACTATACGCCTGATCCCTTCCCCTGACATAAAACATTTGCCTTTGGTTATAACCACTTCCATCAACCCAACAACAGAGAGTTCCAGCACGGTTTATAAATGGCATGCATCCTTTGGGGGCACTACAGGGCATGACTGCCGTCCGCCCTTAAGCCTGCCATCTGGCCTTGCTAAATAATCAACGTGTGTGTTTGAACGGGGTATGCCAAGAAGCTCACAGGCCAGTGAATATACATGATTCCCCCCGCCCCACCAACACCCAGCCCCCACTGGGACGTGTGCACACTGTGGGACCAGCAGGCATGTTGAAAACACCCACATCAGCTTCACAGTCACCACCTCTGTCTTACAAGGGCTTCGGAAAGTGTGTATTCTCTCCTAGGTGTTCAGGGAAAGGTGGCAATGGCAATGATTCTTATTTACTGAAGCTGGGGTTCCACAGGGTTTTAAATGTCTACTTGTTAAATGTTAAGAATCTACTTTGTATAATGAAACCGACATTGGGGGGTGAGCCCTGAGGTTTGGATTCTAGTCCAGCCATAGATGAATAGTGTTTATTTAGTCAAGCTAACTTGCTTGGCTTTGTTGCTAATCTACAAGGAGGAACTGACAGGTGCAGGGTCAGAGCATAAATTCAAATATGCCCTCATCTCCAGTTGATACATTAACAAACCACACTCATGTCAACATTTTCTGTTTATTATTATTTTTTAAAATTTTTATTTATTTCAGATGGAGAGAGGGTGAGCATAAGCAGGGGAGAGGGGAAGAGGGAGAAGCAGACTCCCCAGGGAGCAGAAAGCTTGACACAGGGCTTAATCCCAAGACCCTGAGATCCTGACCTGAGCAGAAGGCAGACACGTAACCCACTGAGCTCCCTAGGCATCTGTCATCTCAACATTTTCGACAGGACTCCTGATAGGTGATTCTGAGGGATATGACCTCGGTCTGCAGCTCTTTCTGTATTGCTCAATAGTAATTCCTGTAAAAGACTGACCGTCCCTAATTTCTTTCTGGTTTTCAGTCTATTCTGAAGTTGCCTATTACTCTCATCACCTCTAACAGTAGTTCACAAAACACTACTATGTTTGTCTTTAAAATCACTTAGTGGCAGGGCAACTGGGTGGCTCAGTCGGTTAAATGGCTGACTCTTAGTTTCAGCTCAGGTCATGATCTCAGGGTCCTGGGAGTGATCCCTACTTCAGACTCCCCGATCAGTGGGGAGTCTGCTTAAGATTCTCTCTCTCTCCCTCTGCTTACCCTCCCCCCACTCTTTCTCTCTCTCTAGAATAAATAAATAAATCTTAAAAAAAATAAGATAATATCACTTAGCGGCATTTCAGACAATCCCCCAGAGAGTTGTGTGGCTAGCTCTCTTACCTGGTCTTCGCTCTACTGTCACCTTCTGGGTGAAAACCACCTGACTTGGTTTCTACCTTAAAATTGTAATCTGCCTCTTCTCTTTCCACCCAACTGTGTCATCTTATCCTGCCCCATTTTTAGTTTTAGTTTTTTCCTATAGCATTTACCACCTCCTAACATGCATCATGTCTGATGATGTATTATGTCTCATATTTATTCTTTCTTTCCTCTCCACTGCAATATAGGCTCCAGGAGAGCAGGCACCTTTGTTCACATCACTGATGTGTCCCAAGATCTAGCCTGATACAGTGCAGGGCCCACGGAAGGCATTCCACAATCCCTGTTGAGTACTGAATGTTCAATGAATTCAGTTCTTTATTGTCTACTGCTGGTGAATGAACCTAAGCATTTTCCACTTTCAAAACAACCTAGCACCTCCCCACCCCCACCCAGACTGAAATGAGAACTCTCTGGTTCCTCAGAAGCACTGCGACCCATCAGCAGAGCTCAGCTAGAGATGTGTTTGTAATTATTCAGGAGTTCATGATTCAAGGTGAAAACCTGAAACCTCTGAACTTGGAGTATGTTCCAAGAACACTGAAGGGACCCATCAGTGTTTGGATGAAAATCTGTGAATAATTTTCTGATTTCTAAAAATGGGGATGTATACATTTTTCAAACTGAGGTCAGTGTAAAGGACATTCCTTAGGGACACTCTTTCTGTTACAGCCACACTGACTCATGGTGTTCTATGGCTTAAGGTCAGGGTTTTAAAGGAGATTTTTCAGGAAGGGCAGTGATTTTTCAACTGCAAAACGTTTAAGGTGATCATTCAGCAAACATGTCTGCTTTTATGCCAAGCATTGTTGGGTGTTCAGAAAGACAAAAAATCAAGTCATGGTTTCTGCTCTCTGAAGCTTTAATGGGAGGGCATGCACAGTTAAATAAATAATTATGACATCACCAAGACCAATCATGTTAAGAGCATCAGGCAAGTCCTCACAAAGGAAGAGGCATGGGAGTTGTGGTTTAGAATTTTCCTGCAGTTCTCAGAAGTCCAATAGAATCATCCCTCCTCCTTGTTAAGTATAACTCTATATTTGTTATTTGGGGGAAGGGGAGAGAAACTTTTGCTATTTCCTTATAACCCAAATAATATAAGTTCACTATAAAAAAATTTTATAAAATACAGTTAAGTTTCAAGAAAAAAAATTAAACATCCACAATCTGACTACACTGATCTATTTGCTCAGACTTTTGATTTCACACTGACTGACCTTGAATAAAAGTTTGCTCCAGCAAGATCCCTCCCGCTTTATCATTAACTGAGCTTGTACTCTGTGTCCAGACTCTGAAAATAAGGTTACCCAGAGCTTGGGTCCATTCCAAAGTCCTGACAAAGCCTGAATCCAGAAGTAAATGACTGTGCACTAGCACTCTCTCCTGGGCCTCAAGAAAGGAAAAGCAGCTCCTGGCATCCAGGAGCTGGTCTGGTGCTCACAGCTGGGTCTTGCTGTTCTCCCAATGAACAGAAATGATTTCACAGGGCGCCTGGGTGGCTCAGTTGGTGAAGCGTCTGCCTCCTGCTCGAGTCATGATCCCAAGGTCCTGGGAGTAAGTCCCTTGTTGGGCTCCCTGCTCAGTGGGGAGCCTGCTTCTCCCCCTCCCTCTATGTGCTGCTCCCCTTGCTTGTGCTATGTCAAAATCTTAAAAAAAAAAAAAAAAAAAGAAATGATTTCACAGAACATCAACTGCAGACCAAAGCCACTCTGGGATCGTGATCGGTCAAGACTGACACAGGGCCACTTTGTAATTATACCCGAACACAGACCTACTCAGAACACTGTCCAACTCACAGTCCACCAAGCATCCCCTTCTCCTGGCGAACAGTGGTGACTGTACTGTCTTTTCACCAATTACAGCTTACCCTCACTCCAGTCTGCCTTCCCTACAGATAGGATTTATGGAGATCCCTAACCAGAATTCCTGGTTAGAGCATCCAATATAGAGCAAAGCCCCACTTCCACAAACCCTAGCAAAAGTCATGAGATAGAGGCCCTAATCTCATTCCTTGGTAACATCCTTTTATTGAGATGCCTCATGGTTGCATGGCATGCCTTCTCCATCCTGGAACTAGCACTAACCCTAAACTGTCAATTCCAGGAGTGTTCCTAGTGGTCTTTGGCTACAAGGCACTGGATGGTCATAGATATGTTCTGGTTCTACCAGGGGGTGTGGGAGGGAAAGAGAGAGTGCTCACCCTTCCCTTGAGTCTGCTTTCCCCTCCACTTGCCCTATCTCTCACCTTCCCATTAACTCTCGATTTTTTTCAAAGCCTCTACTTTAAACACTGCTTCACATTTACTTCTCAATTCACAGTAATCTTTCTTCCCTTGCCTGTATGTCTCCAAAGCCTGGGCAAGAACTTCCCAGACTTCAAGGCAGCTTCAGGTGGTCCAGCCTCTCCTGAAACCATCGCTAATGGTTTATAGTCAAATTGCCGATGACCTTCTAACTGCAAAATCTTAAAGGCTTTTCTCAGACTTCAACTTCTCTGTTATTTCAGAAGCCTTTGTCCCTGTTGAACACCTCTACCACGTTGAGATGTCTTCCTTGAGTCTCCAGGTCTCCCACGCTGGTCCCTTCTCCAGAATTCCTTTTTCTTCCTGCTCCTGTGCTATCACCAGCCTTCCACACTGGGGCCCTTCCTCCCTTCTTCTGAGGAGCTCCTTGGATGAGCACATTCCATCCTAAAAACCAGCATGCTGGCTGTTCTCAGATCAGCCTCTCGTCCCAGCAGGTTTCTTGGGAGAGTCCTGCAGGGTGGAAAGCAACTTCCTCCGGGACAACGTGTTGAAGTTCAGTCCTTTATTTTCTCTTCCAAACACCTCTAATGTTTCTTCATTTCTTCTCTCAGTCCCTGGCATCACTGGCCACTGAATCACCCAAGCCAGAAACCACAGAATCACTCTGGAGCCTCTTGTGCCCTTATTCCCTACAATGATCACATCTTCTCCGAAGTCCCTCTATCATATCCCCTTCTTTCTAGTCTCCAAGACCCCAATTTTTTAGAAAAGATCTTATTTATTTGACAGAGAGAGAGAGAGAGAGAACACAAGCAGGGGGAGCAGCAGATGGAGAGGGAGAAGCAGGATCCCCACTGAGCAGGGAGCCCAATGCGGCACTCCATCTCAGGACCCTGGGATCATGACCTGAGCCAAAGGCAGATGCTTAACTGTTTCATTTAGCTTAAAATTTAGCTCTCACCTGGGTGACACAGCAGCCTACTACTGTGTTTAGCTTTCTCCAACTCCTATCTCTGCAACCCATCCCATGCCCCATCCCCAGCTTTCTTACAAAGACACAGACTGCTCATGTCACCCTCCTATTTCCAACTTGCCCACAGAACAAGGTTTAAACATCTGAGCAAATAGAGGGCCCTTTACAACCTGTTCCACTCACCTTCCCAGCTTAGCTGTAATGACCTGCTGGGTACCTTCTTCTTTCCCGTATCTATCAGACCAGTTTGATTCAACTGTTCATTCATTCATTCAGTAAACATTTACTGGGTGCATAGAGCCATTGTGTGAGGCTTTAGCAATTCGGTAATAAAAAAGCACAGTCCCTGCCCACAAGGAGCCTGTATCTGATGGCAGATGAGGTACCTGTGATCACGTTCTTATTAGAACATGCATTAAATAGTTGTCAAGTTAAATGAGTGCATGCTGAAGTAAGTGTTCATTGGAAAGGCGGTGTCACGTGAGGGTCAATATCATGGGCTACTAGCCCCAGCTCTGCCAATTTCCAGCTGTGTGACCTTAAGCAAGTTATCCTCACTGTGTCTTTGTTTCATCATCTTTAAAGTGGAGGTCAGAGTAGTTCCTTCCTTAGAAGGTTGCTGTAAACACGAAATGAAGCCATGTGTGTAGAATGAATGGGGAGAGTAGAGTCTGGCATTTAACAGTGCTGACAGTGTTTTCATTTGTATTATTATTGTGCCTTGAGAGGTATGTCCAAGGGTTATGTAACCATGTATGAGACTCCAGGATCAGCTTCAGGAGGAGCCTGAGGGAGATCAGAGATGTTTTTTGTCAGGAGGAGGCAATCCCCAAGCAGGGTCTGAAAGGCTGAGTGATCCAGACAAGCCACATAAAGTTGGTCCAGCCCAAGAAGACGGGAGGCATAGTGTGTGTAAATACTATGAGGGTGATGGAGTGAGGTGCATTCTGGGAATTTTAAGGTAGAACCAATAGGATGACAAGAAATGAGGCAGGGAGGGGCACCTGAGTGGTTCAGTCGGTTAAGTATCTGACTCTCGGTTTCCGTTCAGTCATGATCTCATGGTCATGGGTTTGAGCCCTGTGTCGGGCTCTGTACTCTGTAAGGGCCTGTCCAGCCAGAGCGGCCCCACCCGGTTGAATGGCCATTTTGTTGTTTATGCAGTAAAACTTAAATTGACCCTGACCCACGCCCCCAGGGGAACTTACTTAAAAGCAAGTCGGGGGAAACCAGTCCCAGGTAACAAAGCCCAAATACAAGGGTGGGTCAGGTCAAGTCGAGATAACAGCCTGAATTCAGGGATGAGTCGGGTCAGGTGGAGACATCCAATCAGTAAAGCGAGCATACTGTCTCCCTAGCTACCAAGGAATGTGGGCCCTGCTACTTGGGCGCCAATTCTGACCAAGGTGATAGGCTAGTTCAAATATCTTCTAGGGTAAATTGTAATTCAATTGGTCACTTATGTATGACCTAGCATGACTGTGCAGTTTTCTCTGTGTGTTACAATTTCATTGGCCACCTGTGTGTGGCCAGGCCCAACCACATGGCCTTTGATCTATAAAAGTTAGTCTGTGAGGCAGGGAGGGGTTGCCCTCTCTGTAAGGGGCGGCCCCGACCGGTCTGTTTGATTCTTGATGCTTGGCGTGAAATAAAGCTTTGCTTGACCTTCACTTTGTATCAGTCGTGCTCCTTTAATCACGGACCCATTATTGGGGGACCCAGCATTGGGGGACCCAACACACTCAGCATGGAGTCTGTTCAGATTCTCTCTCTCACTCCCTCTCTCTCTCCCTCTCCCTCCCTCTCAAATAAATACATAAAATCTTAAAAAAAAAAAGTAATGAGGTGGCGGAGGCAAATTGAAGCCACATTGTAAGGGATTTTCTTTGTATGCTGTGATAAGCAGTAGAGATTTTTACCTTGAAGATAAACTATTGCCTCCAATTGAGATATTGAAGGGTTTTCAGAAGGGACATGATAGATCACGTTTCCATCTTAGAAAGCTCATTGTTGCAGCCCTGATTAAGGTGCTGGGAAAGTGGGAGCCGGAAATTCCGAGAGGCGGCTATGAAGCAAAGCCCCAAGGAGATGATGGGGTTTGATCCAAGGTGGGTCAGTAGAAATGGGAAGGAGATAGATGGAATTCCTTTCCTTTTTTTCATAAACTGCTGCTGACCCTTCAGGACTTGCTCCCTGAGGAGCCTTTTCTAAAGCCCCCAGGCAAAGGCAGCTGATCTGCCATTTATACCCCACCCCTCGGGAACAGAAATGGGTCTTCCTTTACTTTTATAGCCATATTTAGCACTGTGAGCGGAGAAAGGGTGTTGGAGGTGTTAGATACACGTTTACAGAATAAAATCCTTCAGCGAATGTCTTCTAAGGAAAAGGATCGAGATGACAGATCATTCAAGACTAGTATGTTTTCTGATCTTTTACTTTGTCGATATGCCTAGCCACCAATACATTCTTACAATAATAGCTGTCCCCAAGCTCCACAAAGCAAAATTTGCTTTGTTTAAATTGTTTAATTTAATTAAAATCAACAAACCTACTGACAATGTTGTAATTGAAAGGCACGATGCTTTGATATACACTGATTGTCATTTTTTCCTCTCTCATAAATGCATTAAATATTCTCTAACCAATGCATAGGAAATTATAACACGTTAAATTTATGCTATTTTATTTAAGGAGATAATTAATGTTCTAATTACAAGTAGATAGGTCCAAAATAGATCTATGGTTTATAGCACCAATTATTTCCCTTATTATTCTTGACAGCAGGAAGCCATCACTCTTGTTAGTATTCTTTCCACCGTATCTTGGATGGATTGATATGATTTCAATTGATTAGGTGCTGTTGAAAAGCTCAGTGTTTTCCTTTGGTCCTGGGCTGAATAGTATTTTTAATAATATGCACATCTACCATTGTGTAAATCATATTCGTGTGCAATCTGACTACATAAGGCTTTTTCCTTCTTCTTTTTTTAACCCACTGGTTGAGAATTTTTTTCCCACTGGTTTTTCTTATTTTTTTCTTTTCATTTTAAGTGAACCCAATTCCAACAATTCATTTACAAAATAAAAGACTCAAAAATCCAAAGCCTAAAAGAGATCAGCTTTTAAACAATGTTAAATGTTAATAAAATTAGACATATCTTTTTCTGACACTATGCATTTTTCAGAACATTAATGTTCACTGTGTTATACAGTGTTCTATATTTTCAGTATTGTGAACATTCTCAGTCTGGAAAAAGATCTGCGTTGTGATAGATATCTTGAGCTTACTACAAAGGCTATCACAGTTTTGCATTCACAAAATTCACAGTAAAAATCTGCTCAACCCAAGAACCCTGATAATATATTTGAAACTATAATTAGAATGAGGTTTTCTGAATCAAGAATTATATATGTAAGCAATCAGGAGTTTACCAGTAATAATCGCCCAGTACCATTACCTAGGTAAAGCCATATTGAGGATGTATGTATTACTACCAATAATGAATGGCATTTTTTTAGGCCTTTCAAAAACCAATATAATTTTCCCTCATTTCTTTCCTAGGCCCATTAGATTCTTTTTAACAGAAATAAGACTGTAGAAATTTCCTTTAAATTCAAAAATGTAATTCTTAAGCTAACAAATTTCCCAAAAATATCATTGTGTAAATAAAAATGGATATTACACCTATGATGATGGTGAAAATGGCATGACATTAAAAAAGACTGGCTTGAAATGTATTCATTGTCAAACGTTTAATCAATGAATAGATGAATGGCTGAGAAAAACTTATATTCAGTCTATCAGCATTTTTTGAATAGTCATATGCCAGGTTCCAGGGAACCACAGAGCTCTAAAGGCATATAGTTTACACTTGAGAAGCTCAGTCTCTGATGGGTAATACTCATTTTTTTTCAGAGGAAAATTCTATGTGAAGCAGTAAGTGCTACAATGAAGACACAAATGAAGTCAGGTAGAAGCCCAGGAAGCAAAGTGAACAACTTTGTGTTGGGGCGTGGATCCTGTTTCCACCCTTTCATGGCATGCGTACATGTGTGTACCTGTGCATATATGCATCTGTGTCTGGTATAGGTGAAAGTTAGGATGTGTATGAGGCACTCACAAAGTAGAAGTCATTGAATGTGACTACTTAATGTCCATTAGTTAATGTATCTAAAATGATACAGTATCTATTCACAAATCTGAAATTAATGGTGCACACAATTGAAACAAGAACATAAATACTGAACACAAGGGCATGTTTAAAAGCAATAATAGAAACATTTTCAACAAATTTGCAAGAAATTTAAGTGGTAAATTGAGCAGATATGTTTCTGTAGAATTCTAAAACTCTAAGATTTGTATTTCCAGGGCAACTAAATGTAATTAGTTTGAGAAAAAATTAGTAAAAGAAGATAAATTTTCTCTTGGTTCATTTTGTTCACACTTAGTATTTTCAGAAGTCTACAGATATTTATCAATGACTAAATATGTAATTCTTAGGGATATGAAGGGATCAATAATTCCATTTTAAAGCATCGTGATCAAGTAATAGTAATGAAATACTTACTCAGTACATAGAATATTGGGCCTACCACGAATAATTTTGACATGACCAACATAGAGGAGTCAGAGATGATTCTTACTTACCTCCTTGTTCACACAGCTGCTGGGCTAAAGCATCTTTGAAAATGATCTGGCCCCTGTGTGTCGCCGTAGCCCTGAAAATGAATAGGAAAGATTAAATTAAATCTTATGATAAGTTAGGTGATATTTGAATTGTATTTTTAAAGCTTTTTGAAAAACCTCATTTTTAAATGTTATTGTGTAGATACGCTCTTTTAAAAAATGAGTGCATTTGAACAGAGATACAAATGAACAAGAGATAAGGCTTAGATGAAGGCCCTTGGGTTGAGAAATATCTTCTGTTTTCCTTTGTAAAAATATTGTAACATTTGTGGGCTTATTCTGAAAGTAGATGTGAGCAAATCCTGGGTAGGAGAAAAAAGTATGGAAAGGATGCTTTTTAAAGTGTTTTCCTCGGAAGACTGACACAAAATGCTTTGTGAAACAATGATTCTGTTACCACTGGAGAAAGGTGCTCAGAATGTACTTTTTTCTGAAATCAACAGTCACCATAACACATAGAGAAGTTAGAGAATTACATTTTCTCAAAAGCATTTTTTTAAATGGGGCTATTCAGAGCTTTCATAATTACAAACCTGTCATAATAAAATACACCCTTTCTCCCTACAGGGTCTAACTCACCATTTGAAGTAGATGTGTATCTTTCACCTCTTCTAATCAGAGCTATGCACATTTATTGGTGAAAAAATAGCACGCTTGCAGTGGATGTATTACTCAATGGCTATAACAGGAACAGTTTTATTAAAGGAAGACTTACTTATGGCTCGTGTTTGATGTATGTTTCCTCAAAAAGAACTTTTCGGCACAAAATGCATTGTTTGAACAAATTTAAAAGAGAAAATCATGCCTCTTTATGAAAATTGATTTAAAAAAAAAAAGCCATACACAAATCTTTTTAATAATGAAAGCACATTAAATCTCAACTTCAGTTCTACCAAAACCACGTGAGGACAAAAAATTATTTGACTTAGCCATCGTTTACTGAAGATGGATTACGTACAAGGCACCGCGTGCTAGGCCACCAGTGGGCAAAATCTGGCTTCTGCATTTCCCCCTCCACTTGCGTATCTTTCAGTCAACAGCTTATCCTTTGTGGGGCCCACAAGACCTCCTTCCTCCCAACATTCCCCACTTCAGTCTCTATGTGGATGTCCTTTCCACCTCTGCGCTGCAGACCTTTCCCATTTCTATTTCCCATTGAATTGTTACTGTCATTGGCATCAGCTGCCAGGACCCAACTCTCCAAACGTAATCTGACAAACGAAGCCACACTGGAGTGTTAACGGGTGATGCTGCTCCAAGATAACGAATTTCAGCAGTGAGACAGAAAATATTACACTTTAACACATGCGCACGCGTGCGCGCGCACGCGCGCGCGCACACACACACACACACACACACAATGGCACGATAGTGAGAGCTCCGAATGGTGGAAGGGAGACAGAATCAGAGAGAAAAGTCACTGGGAAGCCTTCATCTCATACTGCATGTGAAGTTTGTAAGGTAATCCGCCCTTGTTTTTGCATAGTAATCATTATCGAAATTACTGATAAACTGACGTTACCACACCATATACTCACATACGTTTCTAGGTTTTCCTTTGCTTTTAGCAAGCTGACAATGAAGAGAACTAAACATAGGTCCAATCCAAGCCATAACTTTGGCCTACGGGCTCAATAATCCATTACAGGTGATATGCCCAGAGGGCACATGGAAACTTGACTGACCTAAACACATTTCATTGTCAACTCTCTATGGAGTCAAGAGCTTCTGAGTTCACATACACCTCTAGCAGCAACATAGCAATCGTAAATGGAAAATTGTAATTTGACATTTGCTTTGGCAGGAACATATTTTCTGAAATCACTAACCACCAAGAAAAATCCCACAACATAACAATGTAATTGTTTACTGTAGTTGTCTTCTGAGTCTAAGTGTAGAATATCCTTATTGTGATATTCCTCATTGATCCACAAACTTAATTATCATCGTGCCAGTCTCCATTCCCATAAACACAATGAGACCAAAGGATCTAGATAAAACTCAGGCAACAGAGGTTTTGTCTTTTCCCTGAATATCAGAGATACGGAAACAGCCTGGTCACAGCACCTTTTGACTAGTCCACACGGCTTGCCCCTCACTCGGTCTCATCAGATTCAGTACTTGTTGCTTTCATCCGTGTTCTCATTTCTGTTCCTTTGGTTCCATGAGGGAATAGGGAATAACTGACACTGAAGGCCCTTTGATCATCTAGTCACAATTTCTTGAGCAGCGGTACTCATTCTTCAAACAAATACATGAAATCTCTGTATATTCCTCTCTTCCTAGCTATTGAAGTCTCTGGGTTCCCTCTGCTCATACAGCTTGTTCCTCGCCACCCATTCCCCAAAACTTCTTGGGACACACTTCTTGGGAACTCTTAGGGCCTTAGAGTGGCAGTGTGAAAACTACTGAACTCATCTAACTCCTTACAGTGCCCGGATCACAGAACCGAGGCCATTGAGAACATGCTGAAGGGTACATGGCCTGGTAATGGCAGAGAGGACCTGATTCAAGGTCTTGATACCAGGCCACGGATTCTTTCCAAGTTTTCAAAAAGTGCTCCATGGTGATATCTTGGGGTTTCCGTGGGAGTCTGAGAGAGAGGCAGCGGGCACCCCCATTCCAAACCAGAGCACCTGTGCTTTACGTGTTCTAAAATATTTGATGTTTGAAGGAAGGGCTCAGCAAGTAGGAACTGGCTTAAGAAACACACCAAATGCCCAATGTTATCATCTGAAATCCTCTGCTTGGGAAAAGTCAAAATAGTAATAACAATAATGTGACTGGTATATGTTTATATATATAAACCATTTATATCTGTTTTTATATGTGTGTATATACAGACATACACACATATATTTATATATACATTTAAATACACATACATATATGTATATATAAACACATATATACCATGTATATGTACACGTACATATAATTGTTGTTATTATTATTCTAACACCTATTAAGAAATGAAATCTACCTTTTGCAAAGTACTATTGTAATGGCTCTAAATAAATTAGCTCAATTAATCTCGACAACAAGTCTACAAGGTAGACAGTATTATTCCCATTTTTCTGGGACAGAGAATTATTGTGATTTCCCTAATGTCACATGATTGATTAAACTCAGGCAGTCTGAGTGTAGGGTCCTTGCTTTTAACCATTAAAATGTAAAATTTAATGTAAAACCATTACATTAAATTGTCTTTGATCTGGATCAAAGATTTGAAGGTAGCTTTCACTCTCTGTTCAGAGTGAAGGCCTGCTTTCAGGGCCTGATCTTTAAATTCATGTGGCCTATGGCTTGGGCTCTCTACCCCATCCCTTTCCTTTATAGCTAAGCCCTTTTATTTAATCCCCTTTGGGACAAACTTCTTTCTGTTTCCAGTTGGAAATATGGTCACGTGGCCAGCAACTCCACAGGATTTGCCTTTAGGATTTTTTTTTAATTTATTTTTTTTTCAGTGTTCCAAGATTCATTGTTTATGTACCACACCCAGTGCCCCATGGATTTGCCTTTAAAGACAGCATTCCTCTCTCTTTTAAATTTTAATTCCAGTATAGTTAACATGGTGTTATATTGATTTAAGGTGTAAAAATTAGGATAGGCCATGGTTATGGCTTGGGTTGGACCTATCTCACAGTACTCTGTGAGTCCCTTGGCTTCTGATCAGCTTACCAGAACCCCCTTCCAACTCTGAGCCACATTTGCTCCAAAGGCCCCACCCCACCCTTCATGCTGTCCTCATCTCTACCAAAGACAAGAGCACTGGATGCCAACTTCATCCACACCACTACCCAAACTGGAGGGACACAAAGGACACAAACACATGTTGAAGACAGTTATCATACGCATGACTTTCTTTACAGACCCTTAAACCCCTTTGATAACATTTTAGTATAAAGGTGCCCAACCCTCTGGTAGATACATAGCTAATCATTTTAAGGGCCTGCATATTCACATCTTCTCTTGGGGAAAAGAAAGAACAGAATCCAGGTGACCAGCAAGAACACAAGTTCTACTGCTTTGTACCATGAGATGTTGGCCCCACACTCAGGCTACAGCTAATGTCAGTAATGGCAAGCCTACTTTAAACATATTTAGAACTATGAAATAATTCATGGTGGCCTGCCTACAGAATTATAGCATGTACTTCAAAAACTTTATGACTATCTATACTTACATAATGACAAATAAATATAAATATATCTAAATATATAAACACAAATTTATACATTTAAACAGAGAAATATATTTATATACCCTACATACTCAAAAATTGTTAATAGCACAGTAAGTCAGAATCTAAAGTCTCAAGCACTGTCTTCCAGTTTTTAATCCATACTATATTTTTCTTTTTGTATAAAAATAAACAGCTGTGTTAGATGGTGACAGCCTTATCATTCTCAGAATTACTTCAGTGTAATTTACAGCTTTCCTTCAGGGGCACGCCTATCAAATTTCTGGTGCTAATAACTATGTTGGCACTACTTCTACTTAATTTCCTCTAAGGAGCTGTAATTGTTCAGAAGAGGTGAGAAAAATCCTCATTGTTCCCTGTTCCAAGGAGTAGACCAAATTTCTCCAACAAGTTTCTAGTAAGTACTTCTCATCTCCTTGGGAGATACAGATACTCCCAGGGCAAGTTTGCCAACAAGAATCCCTATTAAATAAGTAATTTTAAAATTCCTTTGGGCTGTTAAGATCTATAATTTAAAAGCTCTGTAGATTTCACCAAATGAAGAAAGTTCATTATGATCATCACATTCAGAGCTCGAAATAGCCATTGTTATGAATTTGAAAGTACACTCCAGATTCTAATTTTAAGTGAACTCCTAGAGCAGCTGTGTGCCCCAGCCATTTAAGAATTAGTGCATATCCAGGGGAGGCATGATGTTGAAGCTCAGTGTCTAGAAGAGCAAGACCAGCGTTTAAACGCAGTAAGCTGCACTTACGAGCTAGCTGAGTTTGCCCAACTTCTTTGATTACACTAGGATTCAGAATCCCTACATAAAGACAGGGCTTGATAATAGCAATTATTGTTGAAAGATATTAATATTCACTCTTCAGATACTTATAGTCTGTCTACCTTAATAGATTTCAAGCTTTCTGGAATAGTAGGCATAGTGCATTAAAAAGAAATATCCCCCATAAGGCACATGCCATAACGACTTTGACATTTGAAGGAATAAACACTAAGCTTTCCAGTTCCCAATTCATTTGCAATGTGCAATACTGTCATCCAGTTTCCAAAAACGGAGTAAGACAGGTGTTTAATATAGTTGTTACAATGCCTACCCAAATGTATTGTTTATTTCATGAATCGTTTTGCTCACAAAGTACTTAAAGAGTCATTTTTAAACCCAGGGCAACCCAGTAGTGGGTTACTTTTCCCAACATTTTCTCCTGCTTTACCAATGAGTTATATGTTACTGTGCCTAGTCCATTCACAGTTGGAAGGTCATTCATTAATCAGCAATCTCATGTTAACCACCCACCAGGAAATGTTACTAAATATGTGGAATATGGGAAAGGAGAGAGGTGGTCTGAATTTGGTAAATTTGATATTCAAAGGAATCAGTTCACTTGAAAATATTCTTGCCCCCTCTTCATCATCAAAATGTTGTACTTGGTCATTAGGTTGTGGACACAGCTTAACCCTTATTAAAACAAAACAAAAAATACCAAATTCTTAAAACATATGAAAAGGAGTAATGAATAACTTCAGGGAGAAATTTTTTATATTAAACTCTCAAACTATGCCTAGGCCATCACAAAATGGTAAAATTGTGTATGTTTTCATAATGCTTTTGTTTTTCAAAGTTCTTACTGCTCTTTTTAATTACTTTTTATTTTTAATAATTTTTTAAAAAGATTTATTTGTTGGGGTGCCTGGGTGGCTCAGTGGGTTAAAGCCTCTGCCTTTGGCTCAAGTCATGACCCCAGAGTTGTGGGATCAAGCCCCACATTGGGCTCTCTGCTCAGCAGGGATCCTGCCTCCCTCTCTCTCTCTCTGCCTGCCTGTGCCCACTTGTGATCTCTGTCTGTCAAATAAATAAATAAAATCTTTTAAAAAAAAGATTATTTGTTTATTTGAGAAAGAAAGCGCACACGCACCGGCATGTGGGCGAATGGAAGAGGAGCAGAGGGAGAGAATCTTCAAGTAGCCTCCCCGCTGAGTGCAGAGCCAGACACAGGGCTGGGTCCCACAACCCATGAGACCCTGAGCTGAGCCAAAACCAAGAGTTAGATGTCCAACTGACTGAGCCACCCACATGCCCCTGCTCTCTTTTTTATAATTACATCTTTTATTACTAAGCCATACTATTTTTTCCAACTGTCAAATGTATAAATATTTCCTTCCCCTTAAAACAAGTTTCAGCATTAATGTTCACTATCCAGTAATCACTCTCACATTTATCCTTCTTCTCCATCTCCACAGCCACTGTTTTAATTCAGGATTCAATACTTTGTCATCTGATAAACTGCAATCCTCTCTTGATTGGAATCCCCCTCCAGACTGACCCCCATCCCAATGCCAATCCAGCTTCCACATTGTGCCAGTTTTCTTGCAAAAATTGCTTGAAATCCTCCCGTGGCTCCCTATCACTTAAAGGATTCTGTCAAATTCCTTAGCGTGGCTTGAAAGGTTCTTTGGGATCTGTTCCCTGCCCACGTGTCCAGGCTCATCTCTCACCACACCCTGCAACTGAGTACTATAGTAGTTCTCGCAGGTTCCAGAATGTATGACTTCTCTCATGCCCCCGAGATTCTTCATGTCCTGTCCCCTGTGCATGGAAGTCTCTTGCCAAAACTTTGATTCTTTCTCTAAAATTTATCCAGGAATCGGTCAGCCAGCTATCTTTCTCAGGATGAAACTGACCCAGAGGAAAAGGAGCTAAGGCCAGCACAGCCCGCAACTTGCAGACCCTTATGGAGCCCTGCATGAGTTGTTCTTCCAAGCTCCCTCTAGCTTGGAGCTTATGCCGGTCCTTCCAGAGCATAGGGAAACTCCTTGTACCTTCATGGCCTTCAGAATGCCTCCTCAGCTACACGGTGTGTGAGACAATGAAGCCTGGGAAGCAAGAACAGCCGCCTGAGTCAAGGGTGGAATGTACTCCTTGACCTTGCCTGAGCCTGTGGCTAGTATGAAGTCTCTTCCCCCAGTGTCCCCATTCTAGACATGTCTAGAAGGTGCTGCCATGGCAGATATCACTAATCAAGAAAAGCATTCATTGTAATGGAACCCAGACACAGCCTACCTCACTACCCACAACCCTAGGCTTTAAGCAGCCCCTCTGTTTATTTATACATAACATATAGCCTATAGAATTTCTGGCGTAAGGACACCTCAGGGGTGACAGGACCTTGGCAGAACCCCAGCACAGACAGAACAATCAAAGGGGAGGACCCAGTCCTGGTGCTGGGAAGCCATGATCTCTTTGAGGACTGACATATACCTACCTGATGAAGATCAAACTGTATGTACTATTGGGAGAATACTGACCTAGGTAGTAAAAGAAGAGCAAAGTCAAAAGAGGAAAACCAAGTGTTGGGTTTGAAGTGGTCACATGTGAACAGAATAAAGCAAAAGACAGTTATTAAATATAAGTTTGAGTGTCATTTTTTTAAAAAGGGGCTGCTTTTATCTCTTTAAAGAGAGAAGTCATTGGTCTATAGTTAGATTTCTGGGATGAATTATAAGCACTGATTTAAAAGCATAAAATACTTTTCTAGAAAATTCAGCAGAAAGCACTGAAAAGAAAGCTTATTGTTTGTAACAGGAGTTTAATCTCCATTGAAAAGTGAGCAAGGCATCACTGAAAAAGATGCCATGAGTGATCTTCCTTACCCAATTCAGATTTTTGGAGGTCTTTGGCATACTGAATCAGTAATGGGAATTTTCCAAAGGATAACTCCAACTTGGAATGCAAATTGAAGGTCCATGAAAAAAACAAAGAAGAAGAAGAAAGGAAAAGAAAAAGGAAAAAAAAAGAGTCTGGGCTTATAAGAAAAAAGCCATTTTCTGTACAACTATCATTAGATCCAGCCCATGCAGAAAAAACTTCTCCCAAAAGGGTATTTGCAATATAGATTTTACACCTTTGTGTTTATACATAGTAGTTTTAAAAGTATGCATTTGTGTTCTATTGTTATAATTAATTTTGATATTTTAGTGTGTGAAAGAGATTTCAGGCATGGAAACTCAACCAATAACTTATGAATTTGACTGGAGATAGTTTGATTTGACACCAGGCCCAAGATCATAACTCCCTTTCCTCTTTTCTGAAATGGATCATTTTTCCACAACAATTTTCTGTTTGTGATTTCTGGGAGTGTCTTCCTATACATGTCAAAAGAAATTCACTAGGTTCCCAGAAGAGATGTGGGTCTCGATATGTGACCACTATTGCCTGCACATGTGGAAATCTGGCAATGCATAGATGGTCTACATTCATCTGGCCATCAAGCTGAAGGTGAAGTGGAGGTCAGAAAACCTGATCCAGACACACAGCGATGGTAGCCCCAAGGCTTGGAAGCTGGGGCTGGAGGCCCAGCAGATACCGCAGGACGGTAAGACCAAGATTGACATCATCCGCCTGCATTTCCACCAGGCACTGGAGGCGGGCCAGCTGGAGAGTCAGACAGCCCCAGAGGAGCCCCAAGGGAATCTAGACATGGGGGCCATAGAGCTGCTCATTCAGGACCTGGGACAGCACTTCTGAGGAGAACATGCGGTGGCCAAGGGTACCAAGAATCACGGATGATACTGTCTGCATGCAGCCAAATGTAGCTGGAACTCTGATTCTCACACAGTGTCTTCAGTAATTACTATGTGATGCTGCATTGCAATAAAGAATAATCATTTTGGTGAAAAAGCACTGATAGTTGCAGGATAGATAACATGAAAGAGGCGAACATTTATCACTAGCAGAGTTTTTATCTTTCTTTGCTTTGCAAATCAAAGACAAAGCGGATCTAGGGAGGGAAGACACCCCCAAGCAGATAAAACCGTGTTTTGTTTTGTTTTGTCACTGTGCAAGAGGATAGCTCTCATTAACTATTAAAAGAAGCAGAAATGCCAAATTTCTCAGGAGTGATCAGAGAACTTTAGAATAAGGGAAGGCTGATTGGACTGATTCATGTATCAAGAAGGATTATACCCAGGTGCCAAGTATCTGTCAAAAGCTCCCAACTCACATGCTAGGTTTCTAAAACTGAGAGGAGGAGTGTTATATGCCAAGATAAAGGACTTTTTATTGTCTAATTTCTAAATAGCTTCATATGAGCATTATCAGCAATGTGCATGGTTCATAGATCCTTGATTAAAAACAACAAAAACCATGTACAACTTTTGTTATTAAAAAGATCGTGTTATCTCTGCCTCCACTAAATAATTCAACAAGCCCTTAAGGATTATGAATCTGAGGAGGTGCCCATGTATTAGCCTGCTCTAAGTGCTCACATTCCTTAGTCTGACTCTGTTGACAGAGGATAGGGGTTCAGCAATTTTTTTTTTGGTTAATTTGGAATGTGCCTTTTTTATTATTAATTATTTTTATTAACATATAATGTAATATTTGCCCCAGGGGTATAGGTCTATAAATCGTAGGCTTACACACTTCACAGCACTCACCATAGCACATACACTCCCCAGTGTCCATAACCCAATGAACTGTGTCTTCTAAACAAGGCTATATGTACCCTAGACTACGGATTTTTATCCATTTTTTTTCTATATTGGTACTCAGGGCTTGACACATGGTAGCCTCACAGCAAATGTCTGTGGAATACATGAATGATTAGTCTGTGTTATGCTTACTATATGATGTTAAATGCTTTAATAACTAATGAGTAAACTATCACATAAGAAACATTTTGAAAGAGACGATTGTATGATAATAGTAAATGGTCAAGATAAACATTATTATAGGCAAGATTTATCTCAGAAATGAAATCAGTTAGCAGTAAGAACAAGGAAAGTAATTAATTAATGCATTTGCTTGGCCACTGCAAAATGTTGTTACCATTTAATACCTTCCAGAGTTTTCTTAAACCATTTATATCCCAGAAATGCTGTCCAAAACTTCACAGTAAAAATAGTTTTCATATCTCCTTTTTAAATCACTAAAATTCATCAAAGAAATGTACTTGAGTGACTCTACTCTTTTAAATACCTTTTTTACTAAGTAAGCCTTGTGTTAATTTGCCTCAGAGGCATCCTTAGGCAAGACAAGGACAAAACTGATAATATAGTTCATCAATTCCAAAGAACACCTTAGTAAAAATTATGTTATCTACTGGAGAGTGAATTAAAGAGTCTGCATATTTGTTAAAACACTAATGCAAAGTATTTAGGTACCACTTCTGAGCGGACTAACAAAAAGAGTACAAGTTTCAGATATAAAAGAATGGAGATTGCAAAAAAAGAATGGAGATTGCATTCTAGGTCTGGCATTCATTCTCTCCATGACTTAGGGCATATCATTTAACTTCTGTATGTCTAATTTTCTTAATCTATTATATAACTTGATTGCCTTGGGTAACTTCTAACAGTAAATCCGGAATCAGGACTAACATTTTGGGTTAGCACTACAGCTCAAGGGTTTATGTTGACCTTATCTAAGTACTTATTTTTTAAAAGAGGACTTTAAAATTTGCACTACCTATTTTTCAGGGCTGTGGTGAAAATCAAAAGAGCTCAACTCTATAAAAAGATTGGAAAAAAATGTGAAGAATTATAATGATGATGTTCTGACTGGTCATTTCAGAAGGTATCCGCAGAAACATGAAAGGGGATTTTTTGGGGTGCCTGGGTGGCTCAATGGGTTAGAGCCTCTGCCTTCGGCTCGGGTCATGGTCTCGGGGTCCTGGGATCAAGCCCCACATTGGGCTCTCTGCTCAAGTGAGGAGCCTGCTTCCTCCTCTCTCTCTCTGCCTGCCTCTCTGCCTGCTTGTGATCTCTGTCTGTCAAATAAATAAAAATCTTTAAAAAAATAAAGAAAAAAAAGAAAGGGGATTTTTCAAAATCCCTCCACTCTCACCACTTTTATTCAACACGGTACTAGAAGTCCAAGCCACAGCAATCAGACAAGAAAAAGAAATAAGAGGCATCCATATTGGTAAAGAAGTTAAACTGTCACTATCTGCAGATGACAAGATCCTATTCACAGAAAGTCCTAAAGACATAAAAAAAAAAAAAACCTACTAGAAGTAATAAACAATTTCAGCAAAGTGGCTGAATATAAAATTAATATCCAGAGATTGGTAATGTTTCTATACACTAACAATGAAGTCATAGAAAGAGGAATTAAAACACACACATACACATACACCATTTACAATTGCACCAAAAGTAATAAAATACCTAGCAATAAATAAAAGAGGTGAAAGACCTATACTCCAAAAACTATGAAACACTGTTGAAAGAAATTGAAGATGACAGAAATAAATGGAAAGATATTCCATGCTTATGGATTGGAAAAATCAATATTGTCAATGTCCATATTACCCAAAGCAATCTACAGATTCAATGTAATCTCTGTCAAAATACCAATAGCACTTTTTTCACAATACTAGATTAAATAATACTAAAATTTGTGTGGAACCACAAAAGACGGCAAACAGTCAAAGCAATCTTGAAAAAGTACAAAACTGAAGGTATCACAATTTTAGATTTCAAAATATACTACAAAGTTGTAGCAATCAAAAAAATATGGTTCTAGCACAAAAATAGACACATGGATCAATGGAACAGAATAGAAACCCCAAAACTAAACCCACATTTACAGTGTCAATTAACCTATGGCAAAGGAATGCTCGTTTAGGCAGCACATATACTAATCTATGGCAAAGGAGGTAAGAATACACAATGAGGAAAAGATGGACTTTTCTATAAATGGTTCTGAGAAAACTGGCCAGTTACATACAAAAGAATGAAACTGGACTACTTTCTAATACCATACGGAAAAATGAACTCGAAATGGATTAAAGACCTAAACATGAGCCCTGAAACCATAAAAATCCTAGAAGGGAACACAGGCAGTAATTTCTCTGATGTCAGCTATAGCAACACTTTTCTAGATTTATCTTCTAAAGTAAGGGGAAAAAAGCAAAAATAAACTATTGGGACATAGCAAAATAAAAAGCTTTTGCACAACCTAGGAAAACATCAAGAAAGCAAAAAGACAACCTACTGAATGGGAGAGGATATTTGTAAATGATAAATCCAATAAGGGGTTATCATCCAAAATATATTAAGAACAGATACAACTGAATACCAAAAAAACCCAAACAATCTGATTAAAAAATGGGCAGAGGACCTGAATGATACTTTTCCAAAGAAGAAAGACAGATGGTCAACAGACACGTGAAAAGATGCTCAACATCACTCATCACCAGGGAAACGCAAATCAAAGCCACAATGAGGTTTCACCTCAACCCGTTAGAATGGCTAAAATCAAGAAGACAAGAAACAACAAGTATTGGTAAGGATGTGGAGAAAAAGGAACCCCTGTGCACCGTTGGTAGGAATATAAACTATATAGCCACTGCAGAAAACAGTTTGGAGATTCCTCAAAAAGTTACAAATAGAAATACCATGTTATCCAATAATTCCACTATTTACCCAGGGACAATGGAAACAGTAACTAAAGATATATGCAACCCTATATTTATGGCAGCATTATGTACAATAGCTAAGACATGGAAACAACCTAAGAGTTCATCAATAGATGAATGGATAAGGCAAATGTGGTATATGTATACAATGGAATATTACACAGCCATAAAGAATGAGATTATGACATTTGCAACAACATGGATGGATCTAGAGGGTATTATGTTAAGTGGAATAAGACAGAGAAAGACAAATACCATATGATTCCACTCATAAATGGAATCTTAAAAAAATGAGTAAACAAATGAAAGCAGAATCAGAGAGAACAAACTGATGGTTGCCAGGGAGGAACTGGGCAAAATAGGTGAGGGAGAAAGGGAAATACAGCCCTCCGGTTATGGAATGAGTAAGTCACATGAATAAAAAGCAGAGCATAAGGACTATAGTCAATGATATTGTAATGGTGATGTACTGGGACAGATGGTAGCTCTACTTATGGTGAACATAGCATAATGTATAAACTTGTCAAATCACTAAGTTGTACACCTGAAACTAATGTACCATCATGTGCCAACTATACTAAAAAAAAAAAAAACAAAAAAACAAACCAAAGTATTTAGAATGAAAAGTCACCCCCTTACCCTCAAAAAATAAGGCTATATTATGCCTCCATCAGAAAGGATGAATACCCAACTTTTGTAGCAACATGGACGGGACTGGAAGAGATTATGCTGAGTGAAATAAGTCAAGCAGAGAGAGCCAATTATCATACGGTTTCACTTATTTGTGGAGCATAACAAATAGCATGGAGGACATGGGGAGTTAGGAGAAGGGAGTTGGGGGAAATTGGAAGGGGAGGTGAACAATGAGAGACTATGGACTCTGAAAAACAATCTGAAGGGTTTGAAGAGGTGGGGGGGTGGGAGGTTGGGGGAACCAGGTGGTGGGTATTAGAGAGGGCACAGATTGCATGGAGCACTGGGTGTGGTACAAAAACAATGAATACTGTTAGGCTGAAAATAAATTTTAAAAAATGATTAAAAAAATAAGACTATAAACTCTAAAATGTTTTATGACTCTGACAAAGCTCATGAAAGCTCTAAGAAAGGAGAGGATATCTAAACTAGTTAATTAATCATAACAAATTAGGACAATATTGGTATATTCTTGTAAAACAATTCTGAAGAAGTTTATACAAGGCTTACTTTGGAGAAAACAAGTTTTTAATTGCTTTTTCTGTTACATAAATAGTTTGTGTATTATGAGAATTTAAAAATATACAAAAGTATTAGTGTGAAAATAAAATTACTCATATTCATACGCAGGAGAGATAATCATTATTAACATTTTGGTAAACTATATTCTAGCATTTTAAATTAATTAATGAATATAAAGTTTTTAGAAAATTGTTTGCCTAGGGGTGCTGGGTGGCTTAGCTTGTTAAGCATTTGCCTTCGGCTCAGGTCATGATCTCAGGGTCCAGAGATCGAGTCCCTCATCAGGCTCCCTGCTCAGTAGGGAGCCTGCTTGTCCCTCTCCCCCTGCCCTTCCCACTGCTCCTTCTCTCTCTCAAATAAACAAGTAAAATATTTTTAAAAAAATGAAACTTGCTCGCGTAAAAAGCAGGTTTCTATTCCTTTATATTTAATATTTATTATAAATAGCTCTTATATCATTAAATATTTTTAGAACAAGATTGTCAAAAGCTAAATAATGTTTCACCATATAGTTTAACTATTACACTGTTGTTGGAATTGTATTTGTTTCTACTTTTTTGAATGTTTTAAATAATGAAGTATATAAATATCTGACCCTGTCTTTAATTTTCCCCCAGCTTTACTGAGATATAACTGACACATAACACTGCATAAATTTAAGGTGTACAACATGTTGATTTGAAACATTTACACACTGCAAAATGATTACCATGATAGCATTAGCTAACACTTCCCTTCTGTCATATAATTACCATTTCTTTTTTATGTTGAGAACATTTAAGATCTACACTCTTGGCATCTTTCAAGTATGTGATACAGTATTGTCAGCTGTAATTACTATGCTGTACATTAGATTCTCAGAACTTGTTAATTTTATAACTGGAAGCTTGTTCCCTTTGGCCTATATTTCCTCATTTCCTCTACCCATCGACCCCTGGTAATTACTGCGCCACTCTCTGTTTCTCTGAGGCAGACATTTTGTGCCTATCTTCTATTTCAAGACGGAATTCCAGGACTGGGATAATGAAATTCAGGGCATAAACACAAAGGCCATAATTCTAAGCAGCATATAAGGAAAGGCAGGTTTGGTCAATGTTGTACCAGAGAGCACCCACCCCACAATAGCCCTGGTGGCACTGAGTGTTAGCAGTATGGTCTCATTCTAAAGGTGTCAGATTAGTTTTAATTTCTATCCCACTGATTATTAGTAGGATACTTCACATGTTTGTTGGTTACATTTTTCAGTTGGGGGAATTAACTATTCATGTCCTTGCCCATTTTGCTATGGCTTTTAATGTTTTTTTCTAACCAATTTATAAGAACTCTTTAAATGTGAAGGCTATTAACTCTATGCTATATATTTCTTACCAATATTTTCTATGCAGTTTATAATCAATCTTTTACTATATTTATGGTTTTTTTAATAAAAAAAATTAAATTTTCATGTGATTAAATCTTTCAATCAATTCCCTCCTAATTTTTTCCAGGCTTTTCATGCTTAGAGCCCTTTCACCTTCTAAACTCAGTTGAATAGATACATACATGCATTTTCTCCTGGGAATTTTTTTCTATTCATCTGGAATTTATTTTGGGATATGGGCATTCAGTGGATATTTAAATCTATTTTTCTCATTTATTAAAAAAATTTCCTTACATATTTTATTGAATTCTTTATAAACTTATTATAGAATATTTCCTTTATTATGTTTTCAATATATATCACAGTTATTTCCTGAATTATCTATACATTTCTATTGATGTGAAAGGCTTCAATAAATTTCTACACTAAAGACTTTCCACAATAAACTCAATGATATGGATAGGGTAATCAGGAAATTGGGAATAATATTTTTTCATTATTTCTAACTTTAATAGAAATAAAGAGTCCTTGTATTAGCCATAATTAAATTAGATACATGAAGTAGAAATGCATAGTGAAACTTCCAAAATCTGTAGATTATGCTTATTTTTAGTTGTTCAATATCCATTGATTCAGATAAGTTTAGGCAGTTTGAGAAGACATATTTGTCAGCTGAGCATTTATGTGGGTAAAGTGCAACGAATTTTGGGGAAATATAATAATTCTGAGTGTTCTTCTCTAAAAACACTGAATCAGGGGTACCTGGGTCATGCAGTTAAGTAAACCACCAACTGTTGGTTTCTGCTCAGGGTCGTGATCTTAGAATCATTGGATCAAGCCCCAGTCAGGCTCTGCCTTCAGCACAGAGTCTGCTTAGGATTCTTTGCCTTTTTCCCACCCCCGCCACTCTAGCTCTCTTTCTCTCTTGTTGATTTATAAATCAATAAATCTTTAAAAATAAATAAATAAATAAATAGAAATACTGAGTCAGAGAGGGTCTGAACTTGAAATATGAAGTAAAATATGGGGGGCTAAAAACCAGAAGATGGAGAGAACACCTCTGCCTCCTACTTCCTGTGCATTAAACACATTGTCAAGAAATTGAAAACCAACAAGCATGAAAAGAAGATCTTAAAAGCTTCCAGGCAATGAAAGTACAATAACTTTCAAAATATGAATAAAATTGTGTCATTTTCATGTTCTCAATTACAGCATGGAAAGCCATCAAAATTTTCAGAGAGTACTATTTTTAATCTGGAATTCTATTTCTAGCCAACCTATCAACAAATGTAAGGAATCAAACATTGTACTTGCCAGGTATAATCTCTCAGGAGGCAACTGAGAAAGTGCTCCAGGAAAAGTAACAGAGTAAGTTAAGAAGGAGAAGAAATAATTCAAAGTGAAAAGTTGCTCAAGAAGGAAAAATCATAGTACACCATTTGGTTCTGCAGTGAATAATATTTATATAATCATTGATCGAAACACTGATGACTGATTTTATTTAAAAATGTGATATATTTATATTGGGAGGATATGGGGATGAATTTGTGTGTCGGAGGTTAATGGCATAAAGGAAGTATATCTTCTACTACAATATGAAGTCACTTGCTTTAAGTATATTGTTTTAAAATATGAACATCAATACCAGAAGCAGTGGATAAAATGATGACAATAGCTTAGTCTGGGAGTGTTTCTGGAAGGAGCAGAGATGGGAAGTCTTCTATTTTATAAGACTTTTCTTATGATATTTATTTATTTATTTTTTAGGATTTTATTTATTTGAAAGAGAGGGCATGGGGGGTTGCTGGCAGAGAGGGGCAGAGGCACAAATCTCCCTGCTGAGCAGGGAGCCTGATGTGGGGCTCGATCACAGGATCCTGAGATCATGACCTGAGACAAAGGCAGATGCTTAACTGACTGAACCACCTAGGCATCCCTTATTATATGACATTTAAAACATCTTTTTCAAAAATAATTTAATTTAAAAAGAAATGAACATCAAGTTAAGTAAAGGAAGGAAATAATAAAGATTTTAAAAGATATAAATAAAAAAGAGAACAGGGGCGCCTGGGTGGCTCAGTGATTAAGCCGCTGCCTTCGGCTCAGGTCATGATCTCAGGGTCCTGGGATCGAGTCCCGCATCGGGCTCTCTGCTCTGCAGGGAGCCTGCTTCCCTCTCTCTCTCTCTCTGCCTGCCTCTCCGTCTACTTGTGATCTCTCTCTGTCAAATAAATAAATAAAGTCTTAAAAAAAAAGAGGACATAAAAATAATAGAGAAAATCAATGAAAGCAAAAGTGGGTTCACTGAAAATAAAACAAAATTGACAAATCATTTGGTAGACAGACAGAAAGAAAATCAGTTTACTAAAATCAGGAATGAAAGAGGGCACATTACTATTAACTTTGCAGAAATAAAAAGGATTTTAAAGAAATACTATGATTGATTAATAGCCACAAACTGGGTAACAAAGATGAAGTGGACAAATTTCTAAAGAGATATAAAATACTAAAACCGATTCAATAAGAAACTGAAATTCTGAATAAAAGTATAACAAGTAAACAGATTGAATTAGTAATAAAAAACTTGCCGCAAAGAAAATCTCAGGTCCAGGTAGCTTCACTGGTGAATTCTATAAAATGTTTAAAGAAGAATTAACACCAATCCTTCACAAATGCTTCCAAAATATAGATGAGGCAGGGAACATTTTCCAACACATTCTAGGAGGCCAGCATACCAAAGCGAGGCAAATACATCACAAGAAACAAAAACTATGCAAATGCCACTTAATGAATATAGACTCAAAAACTATCAGCAAAATATTAACAGATTGGAATCCACCAACATATTAAAAAGATTATACACCATGATCAAGCAGGACTTAACCCAGAAATGCAAGGTTCAACATACAAAAATCAATCAATGTAATAATACCACATTAATAGAATACAGGGGAAAAAACACAATTATATCTTTAGATGCAGTAAGATCATTTGACAACTTCCAATATGCTTTCATGATTTAAAAAAAAAAACACGCAACAAACTAGGATAATAAGGAACAGCTCGAAATACCATCTACAAAACACTGATAGCTAAAAGCATACTTATTGGAGAAAAGGAAAGTTTTCCTTCTAATACTATGAACCAAATAAGAATGCTGCTCTTGCCACTTTTATTCAACATTGTACTGAAGATTCTAGCTGGGGATATCAGTCAAGAAAAAGAAATACAAGGCATCCATATTGAAAAGGAAGAAGTAAAAAATACCTCTATTTGAAATGATAATGGCATAATGACATAATCTTGCATATAGAAAATATTAAAGAATCTACAAGAGAATTATTAGAGCTAATAAATAGGTAAATCCAGCAAGGTTACAGAATAAAAGACCAATACACAAAAATAAGTCATTTTTCTATATGCTATCAATGAATAAACTGGAAATAAAATTAAGAAAACAATTCTAATCACAATAGCATCAAACAGAATAAAATATTTAGGCATAAATTTAGCAAAAAAAGAGCAAGAATTGTATATGACAAAATACAAAACATTGTTGAAAAAACTAAAAGAAATCTAAGTAAATGGAAAGAAATCTCATGTTCATAAATCAAAAAACTTAATATTGTCAAGATGGCAATAATACCAAATGGATCTACAGATTCAAAACAATACTTATCAAAGTCCTCAGTATTTCCCAGAAATGCACAATCTGAACATAAAATTCAAACAGAAATGAAAGGAGTTAAGAAAGTCAAAATGATCTTGATAAAGAATAACAAAGTTGGAGGATTTGCACTCTTGAAACAGACTTACAGTAACTATGAACTTACAGTAATCAAGACAGTGTGATATTGACAGAAGAACAAACAGATCAGTGGAACAGAAGTGAGCTCCAAAAGGAGACTTTCACACATTACGGTCAATTACTTTTTGGCAAAGGATCCAAGATAATTCAATGAGATAAGAGATCTTTTCAACAAATGGTGTCCAGGCAAAGGGAAATCCACATGTAAAGAATGAAGATGGGGGAACTTCCCCCACAACAGTCTGCGAAAAGAGGAACAGGAGCTGCGTGGGCCATGCCCAGCAGTGTGCTCCTTCCTGCTCCCCAACACTGGCCTTGGCTATACACTAGCTGTAGAAAATGGTGAAAGAAACCACTTACTATGATGCTGTGAGGGTCAAACCCAATGGCCCCCAGGAAGAAGTGAAAAAGCCTTAAAGGAGACTGGCCTTGAAGTACCACCTTGCTAAGAATCCAAATGAAGGAAATAAGTTTAAACAGATTTTTCAAGCTTATGAAGTATTCTCTGATGCAAATAAAGGGAATCATATGGCAAAGGAGAACAGGCAATTAAAGAAGGTGGGGTTGGTGGTGGTTTTGGCTTCCCGATGGACATGTCTGGTATGTTGTTTGGAGGAGGAGGAAGGATGCAGAAAGAAGAGGTAAAAATGTTGTGATCAGCTCTCAGTAACTGGAAGATTTATTTATATGATGGTACAAAAAGAAAACTAGCTCTGCAAAATAATGTGATTCGTGCCAAATGCAAAGGCCAAGGTGGTAAGGAAGGAGGGGTAGAATGCTGTCCCAGGTTCTGAGGTACTGGAATGCAAGTAAAAATTCATCAGAGAGGACCTGGAATGATTCAGCACTCAGTCTGTGTGCATGGTGTGTCAGGGCCACGCGGAACCGATCAGTCCTAAAGATAGGTGTAAGAGCTGCAATGGAAGGAAGATAGTTGAAAAGAAGATTCTAGAAGTTCATATTGACAAAGGCCTGAAAGATGGCCAGAAGATAACATTCCATGGTGAAGGAGACCAATAACCAGGACTGATATCATCATTGTTTTAGATCAGAAGGACCATGCTGTTTTTACTCGGCAAGGAGAAGACTTTATCATGTGTGCGGACATACAGCTGGTAAAAGCACAGGGCAGCTTTCAGAAGCCGATATCTACTCTTGACAATGGAACCACACTGCTCACCTCTCCTCCAGGTCAGACTGTCAAGCATGGGGATATCAAGTGTGTGTGAATGAAGGCATGCCAGTTTATTGTAGACCATGGGAAAAGAGCTGCCTAATCATATTTAAGATAACCTTTCCTAGGAATGGCTGTCTCCCTCCTGACAAACTCTCTTTGCTGGAAAAACTCCTCCCTGAGAGGGAGGAAATGGAAGAGACTGATGAAATGGACCAGGTAGGACTGGTGGACTTTGATCCAAATCGGGAAAGATGGAGCCATTACAGTGAAGAAGCATCTGAGGACCATAAGAATCACCCAAGGGGTGGTGTTCAGGGTCAGATCTCTTTATGGGGCCAGTGAGCAACACTGTTGCCATTTTATATGTGGTAGTGAATGAGGGAAGGACTAGAATCATAGCTCACTATTTGCTATTGTTTTTAATATTCAACTACAGTAGTGTTTTAAAACTTAAATGAAGGATCACCTCAATTATGAAAGCTCTGACTTTGCCCTCTATATATGGTGACTTGAGTGTGCAAGGTAAGTTTAATACCTGTAAAAACTACTTAAAAAAAATCTCACACCTTGGCAGCTTCAATATGCATCTGTGTTTGTAACAAATCAATACTGTTTTAGTATTAAGAGTAGGCCACAGAACAACAGGAAATTGATAAAAGTATATATAAATATGCTATCAAATTAATAAGCTCTGTTGGAATATGCACTTGAGTACTAATAAGTATGATATCTGAAATTACAAAAAAAAAAAACTTGCCTAGCATTTATTAAGCCATACCTTGTCACTGATTTCAGCTCCATGTACATGAAACAGCTTAGACCGAAATGCTAGGTGTCTGTACTGACTTTAGTATATGACCCTTAATTGTTTTGTTTGTTATTTAAGTAAGCTCTGTACCCAGCATGGGGCTTGAACTCATGACCCTGAGATTAAGAGTTGCACGCTCCACCGACTGAGCCAGCCAGGCGCCCCACCACCCTTAATTGTTAAGCTATGAAGTTAAAACTTGTACATAACTGGCAATCTGACAAAGAACTTAATTTGGAGAGAAGTGCTGGTCTGCAGTTATATTAAGTGGGATTCATTGTGATGCCTCTGCATTCATTCTCTTGCCTCACCTGTTACTTGAAAATGGCATGCTATGTAATTTGGCCTGTGGTAACAGTGATAGAAATGATTCGTTTCTAAAGAAGGGGTTTAGCATGATACACTGCTGCTTGAGGACTCGCACTTGTAGAATTGAATTCCCTTCTGCTGTGTTATTTTTTATTTTTTAGAAGACTTTATTTATTTATTTGACACAGAGAGAGAGAGAGAACAAGCAAGGAGAGGGGCAGAGGGAGAGGAAGAAGCAGACTTCCTGCTAAGAAGGGAGCCCCATAAGAGGAGGGGCTCATTGTGGGGCTTGATCCCAGGACCCTGGGATCATGACCTGAGCCGAAGGCAGACACATACCAACTGAGCCACCCAGGTACCCCTATCTTTTTTATATCTATTTATCTATAGAGATAGATAGATATCATATTACATATCATATATATATATGTATGTATGTATATATATATATATATATATATATATATAATATCTCAATCCTGGTTATACTTTTTTCCCCCTTCTCTTTGGACCATAATAAGCTTCAGAGTAGTGACTTCAGGAGCAGGGCAACTTGGGAGTGAGGAGACATGAGAAGTAATTTGCATGTATGAGATAGGAAGTTGTTTTTTAGGTATGTTACAGGCTTACTTTAAACCATTTAAGTTATGCTCTGAAGTAACTATAATTTAATGTTAGTAGGATAGCAAATTATGATGCATAGCTTTAGTTGTTTAAAAGTCATATTCACAGGCTTAAAAATCTGGGTATCAGAATAAAATTCTTGAAATGTATGAGTGTCTCCTTAATATACTGATTACAAAGCAAAAAAGAAGAATGAAGTTGGACCCCTACCTAACATCAAATACAAATATTAACTTGACAAGGAACACAGACCAAAATGTAATAACTAAAATTATAAAACTCTTAAAAGATAAGAGGTGACTCTTCATGACATTGTATTTGGCAACACTTTCTTAAAGACAACATGAAAAACACAAGCAAAAAAGAAAAAGTAAACAAACTGGATTTTAAAATATA
The DNA here is from genome assembly GCF_010015895.1 of Lontra canadensis. Lineage (NCBI taxonomy): Eukaryota > Metazoa > Chordata > Mammalia > Carnivora > Mustelidae > Lontra > Lontra canadensis. The sequence goes on from NW_022631042.1 coordinate 9,656,921, forward strand.
TACATTTTTGTGAAGCAAAAGATACTATCAAGAAAGTAAACAACAACCCATAGAATGGGAAATATTTGCAAATCATATATCTGATAAGAGACTTGTATCCAGCATGTATATATGTTTCTATGTGTCTATGTATGTATGTATGTATATACATCTACATCTCATATATATAACTCAAAACAATAAAAATAACCCAATTTAAAAATGGACAAAGGATTTGAATAAACATTGAGCCAAAGAAGATATATGAATAGCTGATAAACACATGGAAAGATACATATCATCCTTCATTTGGGAAATACAAATAAAAACCACAATGAGCTATCACTAGACCAATACCAGGATGGCTACAATAAAAAAGACAGACAATAGTAAGTGTTAACGAAAACATGTAGTAGTTAAAACCTCAGATATTCCTCGTGAGAATGTAAAATGCAATCTAGCCACTTTGGAAAATTTGGCAATTCCTCAAAATGTTAAATATCAAGTTACTGAATGACTTAACAATTCCATTTCTAAATGCATACCCAAGAGATTTTAAAACAGAAGTTCACACATAAAAAAACATGTATACAAATGGTCCTAGGAGCATTATTCATAATAGGTCAAAGTAGAAACAGCCCAAATGTCCCTTAGCCAATGGATGCCTAAATTAAAACATGGTATATCCATACATTGAAGTATATCATTCAGCCATAAATAGGGATAAAGTACTGTTCATGCTATTCACATGGACCTTTCAAGGATGAACCTTGAAAACATGCTAACTTTAGAAAGTCATCCATCAAAGGCTACATGTTATATGATTTCATTTATATGACATGTCCAGAATAGGCATTCTATAGAAACAGGAAGTAGATTGGTGGCTGCCAGAGGATGGGGGAAATGGGAACTAACTGCTCATGTGTGCAAGGTGTCCTTTGGGGACGATGAAAATGTTCTGAAAATTTTGATGATTGTATAACCCTGAATTGTGCTAAAAAACACTTAAATTGTATACTTTAAAGGGGTGAATTCTGCATGTGAATTATAACTCAATGAAGCTGCTATCAAAAAATAAAATTGGGGGGGCGCCTGGGTGGCTCAGTGGGTTAAGCCTCTGCCTTCAGCTCAGGTCATGATCTCAGGGTCCTAGGATCGAGTCCCGCATCTGGCTCTCTGCTAGGCAGGGAGCCTGCTTCCTCCTCTCTCTCTCTCTCTGCCTGCCTCTCTGCCTACTTGTGATCTTTCTCTCTCTGTCAAATAAATAAAATCTTTAAAAAAAATAGAATTCCTCATATCAGAGAAATCATATGATAACTGTCTTTCTCTGATTGACTTATTTTGCTCAGCATAATATCCTCTAGTTCCATCCACATTGAGAGACAGGGTGGGGGTTTGTGGGGCTGGGGGAGGAAAAAATGAAACAAGATAGGATCAGGAGGGAGTAAAACCATAAGAGACTCTTAATCTCACGAAACAAACTGAGGGTTGCTGGGGGGTGGGGTGAGAGGGTTATGGACGTTGGATGGCTGGGTTATGGACACTGGGGAGGGTATGTGCTATGGTGAGTGCTGTGAAATGTGTAAGCCTGATGATTCACAGACCTGTACCCCTGGGGCAAATAATACATTATATGCTAATACAAAAATAAAATAAAAATAAATAAAATAAAATTGAAATATATTCTAGAAGGCTGTAGATAAGCTAATAGTATATAGGCATACAATCATTATTAAGGATGGTCAGGAATGTTTGGGGGTTATCTCTATCTTCTTTCAAATGATGATATAATGGACAGAAAGAAGTGCTTTGTTGCTTGAAACATACAGAGAAAGAGCTAATTTAGTATTTTTTTAATGTTGCCATCCTTCAATGCTTCATTAAAAATAATGTAGTAGGTGGCCCAAGGAAACTATAAAGCCTCAAACTGCAACCAAATTTCAATTAAACCAAAGTTTAATTTCTGCATATTATATGCAACTGTGAGCCCAGGGAGTGAATAATCTTTCTTTTGCAATGTATAAGTAGTGCTTCTTTTACCTGCCTCAGGACCCACTTAGATGAAAGAAAACACATTAAATTATTGATGTAATGATTAATTGAAAGTCCCCTTAAATTATCTAGCATATTTATAGCAACATCCTTTGGCCCCATGCAGGCAAAACTACAACTCTTACAAGTATGTTCAAAATCAGTCATGTGTACCTTTCCTTCTTCCTTCTTTCTTTCTTCTTTTTTTTTTTTTTTTTAGATGAATTACCATATTGAAGGAAGCAGAATGAATGCTTAGGATGTCGTCTGGATAATGGCTGGTGTTTTCTGTGCCTCCTCACATTGAACTACACTCCTTTAGCTTAATATAGAACCATATTTGGACTCAATCTCCTTAGTGTTTCAAGCCAACTCCAGTGCTTCCCATGGTGCTAGACAGTGTCCAGGTGGGATTTCTGATAGTATCCCCAGTTCTGTCACTAGGGAGTCTGATCTTGGGATAGTAATATGGATAACAAGAGCCATTTACTAGCCTATGAAAAACAGACAGTGGCTCCCGTGAAGCACACGTAACTCACTGCCAAGTGTAACACTCAGGCAGGTGTATTTTCAGGGAACTGAAGGGGGATGGAAGGTAAGAACAGAGTGGTCATCAAGGGTAGGACAAGTGAACATCTTGCTAGACAGATAATATTTTTATTCTAAGGGTATTTTAAAGGTTAATTCTAAACCATCTTGACTAGAAATTGGAAACTTAAAAATATACAGAATGCCAGTCCCTAACCCCAATCAATTTCTTCAGAATCTTGGTACAGGGCTTGGGCACACATGGTTTTACTTGTAGCCAGGCTTTTAAAAACTACTAGTCTGAACAGACACACAGTTATACCTTCTTCCCTGAGTCAGAAATGTTTCATCATCCCTCTTAGTAACATCTTCTACCCTGGTAACAACCACCATCATCCATAAGTTATTTTATTCCTTCCTTCTCCAGCCAAAGACTCTTTAGAAAGGATTAAAATTTATCCCACAGACTCTGGCAAGGGATTGCCCCTCATTTCTCCCTTGATTTTTCACTGTCTTTGATAGATGAGAAACACATGTATATTTAACTCACAACAATAGCAACAGTTAGAGGAATTTTTCAGTGAAGTAGGACTCCCTTATTAACCTAAAGGGACACTGTATGAAATGATGCATTTTCACAGTTGTCTCTGGTACTCACAAGCTAGTGTGTGGAAGGATTTCTCAAGCTTGCTCTACTGACATTTGACCTAGATGTGTCCTCAGCATCCCTGGTCTCTAACCTCTAGATGCCAGGTGTGACAACAAAAAATGTCTCCAGATGTTGTCAAATGCCCCCTGGGAGCAGACATAAAATTCTGGTTGAGAATCCTTGGTGTATAGTATTGCAAGAACTTAGCCCCATATTGAAATTATAATATTTACACTAAACCTTCTGTTTACTACATTGAATATCACTCACTTTGACATTTATATGATGAAAAATACTTCAAATTTGGCTCATGTCTAGGAGTCTAATTATATATAATATCTCCTAATGCCGAGTAGCATTTTCTGTGGAAGTCAATTTCTACAGCACAGTCATAACTGGATTCCTGCATTGCTCTAGGCCAAAGAGAAAAATAAGATCACACACACACACACATTTTGCAATAGATGTCTGTATAAATGTCCCTTGCTGGCTCGAATTGAGACTCAGTTTTAGGAAAGCTGTTTTGTCTAATTAACATTTTCTGTGAGTTTACTCTTTGACTAACAATAGCCCTTAGGGTTAGGGCAGTTGAAGTGTCTAGTATTTTTGTTTAAAAGGCCTTTCTTGGAATTGAACACAATATTGTTAGAGAAAACCCAGTATGGATAAATGGGAGTGAATGAAAATACAAGGTATAAACATCAAAGTTCAAAGTCAAGAGCATACCAGGGATTTCCTAACAGAGCAAAGAAGATTGAGCTAATTAACTAGAAAATTAGGTATTTTAGAGTTGAATTATTTGCTTCATGATTTTTTTTCTTCCCTTTGCTGGGAAGACATGAACAAATCATCCAATTCCAGAAACTTAGCTAAAAGAAAGCCTTTATTGCAAACAAAGGCAGAGACAGTGTAGCTAAAAGTAAAAAGTCATGGAAAATGAATATTTTAAAATTCCTTTGGAATTACAAGGCACAGCCCCCTGACTAATAGCACAGAAATGATGACCCACACTTACAATTTTTGCCCTAGTAAATGAACACTATTTGCATTACATTCAGGATAAAGTAGCAACAAGGAATACCATTTTGACACAGCTTGGTGCTTATAATGTCATTCTTTGCCTTCCCGTGAATATTCCATTTTATACAATGCTAAAGAAATCACATTTTCATTTTTCTGTAGTTCATTATGGCTCATTGCTGTGGCAACTGCCAAACCAGTTCATTTGTATAAATAATAGAACAAGCTTCCATTGTCTCTCCTCTGACACAGTGCCAACTAGTTGCTCTACCTTTTCCAAGAGGGAAATCATATTTTTAAACTCTTTATCTAATTTTAATGTCCCTGGAGTTATACACAGTAAATTCTTTTGGAACCTTGAACTGAGGGTATGTATTCAAGCGCTTATTCCTTTAAATTAGGTCATATCAAGACTACTCATTCCCATGTTGCCATTAGATAAAGAACAAAACCCTATGTGAGTATTTGAAAGCCCAAGTGAATTTGTTTTCCTCCTGATTTTTTGAAACAGTGCCACTTCGGTGACTTTGGTTTTTCTAAATTACTCATCTCCCAGCACATCAATTAATGTTTGCCTAGTTTAGGTTTCTTGAACAAATCATACCTCCCTGAAGAAGTAAAAATGGCTGTGTGCTTCCTGGGTGACAACTTTAATTCTCAGCTTAGTTTTTGTCTTTCAGCAACAGCAGTGAGTATATCGATACAATCTTCTTTCTCTGCATATAATTCAAAGTATCCAAAATTTATGAAACAGAAATACTGAGTGCTTAAATAAGTAAGGGTCTATAAAAGTGAATGAGTAGGGGCGCCTGGGTGGCTCAGTGGGTTAAGCCTCTGCCTTCGGCTCAGGTCATGATCTCAGGGTCCTGGGATGGAGCCCCACATTGAGCTCTCTGTTCAGCAGGGAGCCTGCTTCCCCTCCACCTCTGCCTACCTCTCTGCCTACTTGTGATCTCTGTCAAATAAATAAGTAAAATCTTAAAAAAAAAAAAAAGTGAGTGAGTACCTAGCTACAGAGTCATCCTAACATACCTATAACCTACATGCCTAAAATTCTTAGAGATTTATTCCTTTGAATAGCAATTCATCTCTCTTAAAAATCCCTTTTGCTACTTTAAAAGTGTTATTTGCAGATGATTTTAGATTTATGGAAAAGTTGCCAGGACAGGACAAGAGAGTTTCCATATACGCTTCACTCAACTTCCTCTAATGGTAACTCCTCACATAGCCATGATATGTTCCTCAACATAAAGGATTAACATTCAGATTTTACCAGTTTTTCTGATGATTCCCTCCCCCACTCTCCACAAGTATCCAATCCAGGGCACTACATTACATTTAGTAAGATTCTTTTTATAAATACAAAAATTTCCAGGCAGTGTAATTTATTAAATTACCAACCAACCCTATTATGAACTTATTTATTACATCAATCTTCTGGAAGGAAAAGATAAGGGCAGCATAAAAATCCCGGGCATGTGAGGGAATTGTGAAGGAAGGGAAATGCTGCCAAGATAGGAGGTAACAAATCAAAGCCAAAAGACATTCAATTTTGCCTGGGGCAGGCCCTGTGCAGCTACGTGTAATTAGCTTCCTCAATTACTACATCTGACAAACTAATTTTCATTTGAGAGAAAACAACAAATCATTAATTATGGTAATAAGTCATGGATTAAAATCTTTGTGTGTGGATTCTACATGCTTTGTGATTTGTGCCCTTGGTCAGCCGCCATTTTGCTTCTTCAGCGTCTCCAGCACTTTGTTCCTGGGAATCCCATGTGCAGACATCTCCAATGCCCAGCCCTGGACAGAACTGACTCTGGACCAACTCTGCTATTGGATTTACCTCCTTGTGATGCCTTTAGTACTACAGTCTTGTTCTGACAGCTACTTGAAAACGAAAGATGTACTTTTAGAAGCAGCAAAGTTTTGTGATTAAGGGCATGAATTTTGTAGTCAAATTTGCGTTCAGATCGTAGCCACGACTTAACAGTCTTGATCTTGGTCAAATCAGATGACCTCCCCAAGCCTCAGTTTACTCATCTGTAAAACAGGGGCGATAATGGGACCTCGCTATTTTTAACAAGGAGCCTGAATGAGATGATCTCCATGACTATGTGCTTGACATATTAGTCATCCCTGACACCTTTAAGGTCAATCTTATCTTTGTTCATAAACCAGTCCTAGAGTCAGGAAGGACAAAGGACATTGTCTCAGTCCTGCTGTCCAGGGAGGTTTAGAATTTACTTGTTTTATCAGATGGAGGATGTCAGGGATCGGCCATGATTCTTGAGAATCTGTGTTGCTTTCTATAGCTCTTTTACTGCCTGGTTGACCTGGGATCCCTTTCTTGCATGAGCATCCTGAAGGCACCCCCTTCCACATTGTCTCAGTGGACTTCAGACTTGTACCTAAGCACTTGCTAACAAGACCTCCTGGTCATAAGGCTAAGCACTATTTAAGGCACTCAGGATAAGGATAAAGCAGTGAACAGAAGATGTTTTACACCAAAAAAAAAAAAAAAAAAAAGAAGAAGAAGAAGAAGAAGAAGGTGTTTTACACCAAGATTGACACTACAGTCAGCCACAGCTGGAGTTCTAGATACAAACCACCCTTTATCTAGATTGACTGGGTTGGCTGCCCAGATGTGTCACTGGACTCCAGTTAAGGGAAATTCTAAAATCAGTTTTCCTTGGCCTAAACTGTCTCCTACCTGGGCCAGAGCCTCTAGACATTCTCTGCTGTAGGGTCAAGTTTGTGAGCATTGGTGTCAGACTTATCCCTCTCCTTTCTACTTGCTTTCCATATGTTAGGGGTTGCCTAACATATGCATAGAGTTTCACTTTACAAGAGCAATAAGAATATCCATGAGGTTACAACCTTACTAGTAACAATAAACTGAAACAGTGTCAGAATAACCTACCTTAAGTAGCTGGTTTAGAGATTCAAATACTTCATATTTTCAGGTTTTTTTGAATCTTCAGTAGGAAACTTGTGGGAAATCACACAGCTAGTGATAGTCCTCATTTCTAATCCTGCGTTGTCTATCAATAATATGCATTTTTGTATGAATAGATCTGGTTAATACAGAAGCAATTACATTTAGAACAATAGCAAAGTTATATTGTTCTATAAGCTGTGCCTCTATGGGAAGAGACAAGTGCCTCTGGAGTACACGCTTCTCCTCAGTATTCCTTCATCACCTATTACACTTTTAGTCTGAGGCCTGCTTTCAGTTCCTCTGACCACCTAACCATTTCCTACCACAGGATATTTGCATGTGCTGTGCAATTACACTTAAGGGAATTTTCTTCCAGAGACCAACTTATAAGCAACCTTAAGGTCTCATCTTAAATGTCTTCCTCAAAGAGGCTTTCTTTACTTTCTAGATTAAATCAAATTCCTTGTTATAGCTACTCATGATAGCTTTCATTCTTTCTTCATGGCATTTGTTACAATTATAATTATTTTATTTGTTGACAGCATACTAGAGTAATCAAGAGCACAGGCTCTGGGTCTGAATGCCTGAGTTTAAATCTAGTTTTAGTACTTCTTAGGGTAAATCACATGAATAAATGACTTAATTTCTCTATGCCTCATGAATATTAGTACTTACCTCATAGAGTTGTGATGAAGATTTAAAGAACTTTTCTACATAAAACACAGGGTATGTTATATAGTAAGCCCTCAGTAAATGCCAGCTACAATAATTATGATATAATAGAATAATAGCAATAATAATACAAGTTCTATGGCAAAGACTACTTCTATTTGTTACTGATGCATATATATATTTTTAAAGATTTTATGTATTTATCTGACAGACAGAGATCACAAGTAGGCAGAGAGGCAGGCGGAAAGAGAGGAAGGGAAGCAGGCTCCCTGCTAATAGAGAGCCCGATGCAGGGCTCGATCCCAGGACCCTGAGATCATGACCTGAGCAGAAGGCAAAGGTTTAACCCACTGAGCCACCCAGGCGCCCCTGATGAATATATTTTTCTTAAGATTTTATTATTTATTTGAGAGAGAGAGCATGAGAGAGAGATCACAAGTAGGGAGAAGGGGTAGGGGGAAAAGCAGGCTCCCCGCTGATCAGGGAGACCAGTGTGGGACTGGATCCCAGGACCCTGGGATCATGACCTGAGCTGAAGGCAGATGCTTAACTGACTGAGCCACCCAGGTGCCCAACTGATGCGTATTTCTAAGGCTTGGGAAAATCTATGGCACATAGTGAATGATAAATAAATAAATAACTGCTGAATTACTGACTAGATGAGAAACAAAAATAAATATAAATCAGGTTCCTCTTGGTCAGTTTACTGTTTAAATATAAGGAAATATTGTTTGTTGATGAAATTTAGGTAAGAAAACAAAGGTAAGAGCAATAGGAGAGATCAATAACTTTCACAAATTCAGATGGAAAAAAGTAAAGGAAACAATTTACTATATTCAAAATTTAGCAACAGACTCTTGAAAAACTTTTTAGAGGGAAAAAAAATGATCAAGTGCTAAAAATGACCATTTTCAGTAACAAAACTAATTAAGATATAATCAAATAAACAGAAATTGATATTTACTTTGCATGATGCTATGTGTATGTTTCTGAAAGGTATATGAGGGCATTCAAAAAAGGAACTGTACAAATGGAAATTGCTAGTTAAAGGATTACTACTGTGGTGCCTGGCTGGCTCAGTCTGTAGAGCATGTGACTCTTGATCTCAGGGTTGTGAGTTCGGGCCGCATGTTGGTTGTAGAGATTACTAAAAACAACAACAACAACAACAACAACAAACTCTTAAAAAAAAAAAATAAAGGATAACCATCATAAAACAAATCCCAATCCTTTAATTGGTCTTTTGTATAAACTTGGATTTTCATACACTGAATTTAGTCTTAGACCAAGGTTCACGAGAGCTTAAATTAATTTAAATATAGATATACTATAAAAGTCACATAAATTCAAGATACCCAAATGTGAAATTTTGAAAAGCATTTTGTTTAGTAGCAAAGGATAATATTAGCACTGTGCATTAAATCCCTAGGAAAATAAACTAGGCTTCTAAGTACCAATATAATTACAACACTCCTTATGAAATCAGAGTGCTGGTTCCATTTATAGATTGGGTTTGGCTTCAGAGATAGGTATATAACTACAACTGAAATATCCAAACAGGGATTTTAAAAGTGTATCTTTCATATAAAGTATAAATACAAGAACTCCAATGCTTGTTTTATTAAAACAAAAACAAAGCCTCAGAAGTAACCACGGTCACAATACAAAACTATTTTTTAAATGCTAGCATTTTTTAAAAAAAGATTATTTATTTATTTATTTGAGAGGGAGAGGGATAGAGGAAGCAGTGGGGAGGGACAGAAGGAGAAGGAGAAGCCAATTCCCTGCTGAGCAGGGAGCCCAACACAGGGCTCCATCCCAGGACCCTGAGATCATGACCTGAGCCGAAGGCAGATGCTTAACTGACTGGGCTACCCAGGCTCCCGTGGCATTTTTTAAAACAAAGTAAACGAACAGTATTTTAAACTAGGTAATACAAAATTATCCTATAATACATTATTTTCATATTTCCAATTAATATATAGGATGAACATTCCCAGGACCTGTTTCCAAGTGCATTTAAATTTGGTCAAAATGGAATCATTCACACAGATGTATATATAAAATAAAGTTTTAAATCTCTCTCATGGGTCAAGAATAAGCTCCCCTTTCCCTAAAACCTTTTCTAGTTTTATGACTGCAATGCTAAAATAATCCATATCTTTGCTCCTCCTCAAGCTCATACTTTCTAAACACATTTTCATTTGCTGCTTTTCACCTGCCATCTCACTAAGGCATTTATCTTTGGTCCATACTAATGTACTCACAATGATAATGATTAAAACACTCTAATACATCCAGTGCTTTCAAACACAGCATCACTCTTGACTTGTTTAATTAACTGCCTTCATAGGCTAGGGTGTCTTTAATTTACTTGGCATTCTTTCCTTATATAATAAATTCTTAGAGGCTGGGAATCAGATGATTAACACAGTATTAGATAATAAAAGACACCTGATTGGAGGGAGATAATGGAAAACCTTTGAGACTAACACCACAACTGCCTACTACCCCAAGGGCTGACTCAACAAATACTCTTCCGCACCTTCTAAGTGTGAGCCTTTATGTTACGTTCTATGGTGGATGGATGCCCAAATTTTGTTATCAAATTGCTTAGAGACTGCAGTTCAATATCTAGCTTCCAAGGCTAGAAGGAACTTAGAGAAATACAGGATTTTCCAGGCATTTCTGCAAATTTTAATGGGTGACGATCATTATGAGACTGGGTGACAACCTTGGCTCTTGCATTTCCAGAACAACAGAAATTGGCAAGGTTATAGATCTTAGGATGCTGTCATTTTTTTTTTTTTTTCTGCTCCTCTCCTAGCAACAGATGCAGTTACAGGAAAAGCTTTAGAAATTGGGGTTCATTAGCTATTTTAAAAGGTGGAAATTTTTATAAAGGGTGGAAATTGCACCCAAAAATATCTCGAGGCTATGAAAAGCACTCAAAGAGAATCTTTGAGTTCTGGGTTTAAGATCTTCAAATGATGTGTAATCGGAAAGGAGACCTCCATCATATAATTAGCTTCACCTTCACTCCTGCTGAGGAAGACAGAGTTTATCACACCCATTTATTTCCCCTTCTTGTAGGGGAAAAAAAATTCCTATGGCTGGAATATTTTTAAAGTGTTCCAATCTTCATCTTTGAGACTTGTATTTGCTTATTGACAGTTTCATAAAAGTTGATTCCATTAGAAGAGACAGGTTATTTCAAGGACATACAAGAATTGTCCTAAGTTATATCTAACGTAACCGTCAAGATTGCTAACAAAGCCAAAATATTAATGAGGAGAAATCTCAAATTTCATCTGAAGTTGCCGGACATCTTTTCTATTTCAAATAGGATGACACTACGTAGTAGTCAGAAAAGAAACCTGTAATTTATGCTCTGAATCTCTGACAAATTGAGAGTAATGTCTGTTACACTATGCAGGTCACAGCCTGTCAGGTAAGCATTTCTTACTGTGTGGCAGCGACAATGCATATATTAGCTATGTAAATGGGAGACCTACACACAATTTCCAGGTTAGAATATGTTTAAAGAATATGGTCATAAATAATGCGTAGTAATACCATCCCTGATTCTGCAACGTCTGGGCATCTACAAATTATTCATAAGGAATAAGAAGCAAATCTTTTAGACAGATCTAATGAACTAATACATGATATCACTAAGAAATGATGTAGACTACAGTAATAGGTTATTTCTTGCTAACAAATGAAACTCCTAAATCTTAGTTACAAAATTAGTTAGGAAACAGCCTGCCCCACTTACTCAGTGCGGGGTGTATTTCTTTCCGTTCTTTTGTTAAACATCACATCACGCCAAGACATTATTAATTTGGGGGAACGAACAAACGATCATGGATGATCAAGACAAGCAACACTGCTGGTCAAGAGGCCTGGCAGGGACTGCCTTCCACGAAAGAATTTAAAAAGGCTACTCAGGTGTCTCATACCTATATTCCTCCAGGTTGAGCAAAATAATACCTCAGTGTCAAGAAACAATTCAAAATCTAAGCAAAAGAACACCAGACTCTATTCTCAGTTTTGCCACTAATAGTCTAGGTGGATGAAACCAGGGAAGGTCATATAACCTGTCTAAGCGCCAGATTCCTCATCTGTAAAATGGAGACAAGGGCTGGGCTGACCATCTGACAGGGTGGGTGAAGATCAGTTAAGACAACAGACGTGCAAGCATTTTGTGAGAGCTAGAAGGCTTACTGCACAGAGAAAATTAACATCTAATCTCAAGAACCAATGTTTTTTAGACCAACACTAGATACCTGAATGTACGTGGTCCGTGAGTACATCTGAGGAGAGCGTATACCCAGGAAAGCACACAAAAGTCTGGGGTAGCCAACTCTCAGATTTGTAAAACTGTCAAAGTCTCAAATCCTCCTGAATATTCCAGTCACCTTCCAGCTGTTCAGATTTTAGTCTAAGAAAAGATTTTAGTCTTCTATTAGCCAATGGTCTCATGATGGTTTGATCTTGGGGGTTGTGAAGATTGTTTATACCTCCCTGGGTCACAGGCTCTTTTAACTTATCAAGAGGTGCTTTCACTGGTCACAGAGCGACTTTTAAAATGAAGAATAAGCCAAAATGACTGGTTTATCCTTACAGGACATGTGGCATATCGTTACAGAGAGAGCAAGGAGGGTCTAAAAGGGACAATGGACTGTTGCCAACAGCCTTTCTTATCAGATACTCCATGGGAGAGAACACTGACACACTATGTTTGAAATAATTTTTTTTTTTTTTTAGTTATGAAGAGAAAATATACAGAAGAGAAAATGTAAATTTTGAGTTGCTAAGTAAGGAGGAACCAAGGTTTCATATCTGCAGGGAGTTTTTAACCCATCTTGAGAAAAAAAGTCCTACCTTTTAATAAGGAATATATAGTGTGTATTTTTAGAGAAATTTAAGTAAAGTCAAGCTTAATTTTTCAGATGAGAAGGTCACTGTACTACAATATGTATTGAAAAGTAGAGAAAAAAAACCAAACATTTTCTTAACATCTGAGGTAAGTGCTACCTAAATGTTCTAACTATGAGTACTGGAGAGAGGGAAGAGGGGACTTAGTTTAGTCACTGGTTAAAGCAATTAGTCTTGGTATTGAGGGGAAATGGCGCTTCCTGTAAGTATTTTCTTACAGACAATGATAAAAAATAAGTTGCCTCTCTCACATTCTAAAAGAAGAGGAAAAACAAACAGTGAGCTGAGTAACTGTCAGGAGAATCTGAAAAAAATGAATTAAAAACTTTTTTGTTTTTAATTTAATTTATTTAATATTTATTTTTTTATTTTATTTATTAAAAAAAAATACCCAAAAATCAATTCATCTTTTTCTTGGCCTTAAAAATCAAGTACCACTGCAACTAAATCCTTAAGAGTCAGTATAATCTCTTCAGGATAGATGGAGTCACTTAAGTATTTCCTCTTTAGTATCCTAACATCTAAGCTCATTCATTCATTAGCTTCATGTAAGTGCTGGGGACAAGACAAATAATACACAGCTTTCAAGTGAATGACCACACAGACTAATGGCACATGAAACACATGAAATGGCCATTATTATGAAAGGACCTACATTCAATAGCAGCACCAAAAAAAAAAAAAAAAAAAAAAGAAAGAAAGAAAGGAAGGAAGGAAAAGACTCCTAATTTGAAGGGGGAAGACAGAGAGGCTATATCTGAGATATCTGAGCTGAGTTTTAAAGTAACTGAGAATTCTACCAAACCTTCAAAGAAGAAATAATACCTATTCTCCTGAAGCTCTTTCAAAAAATTGAAACAGAAGGAAAACTTCCAGACTCTTTTCATCAAGCCAGTATTACCCTGATCCCCAAGCCAGGCAAAGACCCCACCAAAAAGGAGAATTTCAGACCAATATCCCTGATGAATATGGATGCCAAGATTTCAACAAGATCCTTGTACATTAAGAAGATCCAACGGGATCCAACAGTACATTAAGAAGATTATCCACCACAATCAGGTGAGATCCATCCATGGGATGCAAGGGTGGTTCAACATTCACAAATCAATCAATGTGATAGAATAAATCAATAAGAGAAGAGAGAAGAAACACGCGGTCCTCTCAGTTGATGCAGAAAAAGCATTTGATAAGATACAGCATCTGTTCCTGATTTAAACAACTCCAAGTATAGGGATAGAGGGAACATTCCTCAACTTCATAAAATCTATCTATGAAAAACCCACAACGAACATCATCCTCAATGCGGAAAAGCAGACAGCTTTCCTTTTGAGATCAGGAACATGACAAGGATGTCCACTCTCGCCACTGTTGTTCAACATAATACTAGAAGTCCTAGCAACAGCCATCAGACAACAAAGAGAAATAAAAGGTATTCAAATTGGCAAAGAAGAAGTCAAACTCTCTCTCTTTGCAGATGACATGATACTTTATATGGAAAACCCAAAAGACTCCACCCCAAACTACTAGAACTGATAAAGCAATTCAGTAATGTGACAGGATACAAAATCAATGTACAGAAATCAGTTGCTTTCTTATACACTAACAATGAAAATATAGGAAAGGAAATTAGAGAATCGATCCCATTTACTATAGCACCAAGAACAATAAGATACCTGGAATAAACCTAATGAAAAAGGTAAAGGATCTGTACTCGAGGAACTACAGAACACTCATGAAAGAAACTGAAGAAGACACAAAAAGATGGAAGACCATTCCATGCTCTTGGATCAGAAGAATAAACATTATTAAAATGTCTATACTGCCTAGAGCAATCTATACTTTCAATGCCATCCCGATCAAAATTCCACTGGAATTTTTCAAAGAGCTGGAACAAACAATCCTAAAATTTGTATGGAACCAGAAGAGACCCCACATTTCTAAAGAAATACTGAAAAAGAAAAAACTGGTGGCATCACATTGCCTGATTTCAAGGTTTACTACAAAGCTGTGATCACCAAGACAGCATGGTACTGGCACAAAAAGAGACACATAGACCAGTGGAATAGAGTAAAGAGCCCAGATATGGACCCTCAACTTTATGGTCAAATAATCTTCGACAAAGCAGGGAAAAATATACAGTGGAAAAAAGACTGTCTCTTCAATAAATGGTGCTGGTGAAACTGGACAGCTATGTGTAAAAGAATGAAACATGACCATTCTCTTACACCATACACAAAGATAAACTCGAAAGGGATAAAAGACCTCAATGTGAGGCAGGAATCTATCAAAATCCTAGAGGAGAACATAGGCAGTAACTTCTTCGACATCGACCATAGCAACCTCTTTCAAAATATGTCTCCAAAGACAAAGGAAACAAAAGTGAAAATGAACTTTTGGGACTTCATCAAGATCAAAAATCTTCTGCACAGTAAAGGAAACAGTCAACAAAACAAAGAGGCAACCCACGGAATGGGAGAAGATATTCGCAAATGACAATACAGACAAAGGGCTGATATCCAAGATCTATAAAGAACTCCTCAAACTCAACACACACAAAACAGATAATCACATCAAAAAATGGACAGAAGACATGAACAGACACTTCTCCAAAGAAGACATACAAATGGCTAACAGACACATGAAAAAATGTTCATCATCATTAGCCATCAGGGAAATTCAAATCAAAACCACATTGAGATACCACCTTATACCAGTTAGAATGGCCAAAATCAACAAGACAGTAAAAAACATGTGTTGGAGAGGATGTGGAGAAATGGGAACCCTCTTACATTGTTGGTGGGAATGCAAGTTGATGCAGCCGCTTTGGAAAACAGTGTGGAGATTCCTTAAGGAATTAAAAATAGAGCTACCCTATTACTCTGCAATTGCACTATTGGGTATTTACTCCAAAGATACAGATGTAGTGAAAAGAAGGGCCATCTGTACCCCAATGTTCATAGCAGCAATGGCCACAGTCGCCAAACTGAGGAAAGAACCAAGATGCCCTTCAATGGACGAATGGATAAAGAAGATATGGTCCATGTATACAATGGAGTATTATGCCTCCATCAGAAAGAATGAATACCCAACTTTTGCATCAACATGGATGGGACTGGAAGAGATTATGCTGAGTGAAATAAGTCAAGCAGAGAGAGTCAATTATCATATGGTTTCACTGACTTGTGGAGCTTAAGGAATAACACAGAGGACATTGGGAGATGGAGTGGAGAAGTGAGTTGGGGGAAATTGGAGGGGGAGATGAACCACTCTGGGAAACAAACTGAGGGTTTTGGAAGAGGGGAGTGGTGGGATGCGTGAGCCTGGTAGTGGGTATTAAGGAGGGCACGTATTGCATGGAGCACCGGGTGTGGTGCATAAACAATGAATGCTAGAACACTGAAAAGAAATAAAATAAAATAAAATAAAATAAAATAAAATGGAAAAAAAATAAAGTAACTGAGAAGTCCTCAGGTTTTAAAGATGGTAAATTGAATGCAAATATCAACTTCCACTCCTTCCTGAAACTTCACTAAAATACAGTCTTTTAAAAAGGCATAAATCCAAAGAGCCAAGAGGACAGGAGAAATGACAATGACATCAAAATATGGGAAACTAGAAAGCATATGGGTGAGTCACAACTAACCCAGCGCACATGGAAACACTGAGTCCTAACCCAGCAGTGGGTTAGGCTGGAAAGATTCAGAAATTCGAAACATGAAGTGCTTTTTGAAGTGAGGATGGAGATGAGACGGAAAACAGAGACTTTGTTGAAGCCTATTTAAGAAGCTTTCCTTAAGAGCTCTTCTCCCTAATTCTATGAAGCTCAGTAAGACCTTCATAACAGCTAAAGATTGGAGGTTTATTTTCCAGAGACACCAGCCACATCTGAGAGCAGCACACACGGCACAAGTGAAAGTTTACAGACTGAACGAGACACCCCAACCATTCTTTCTCCTCTTGGCTCCCATAAAGCTGGAAACTAGGTTTGTACCCTCCAGCAGGAGATTGGGAAATCCTTTTTGGAGACTCTATCTTGCCTAAGGGGAAAAAGCTAAAGATACTAAAATCTTTGACCTTCCAGGGAATCAGTCAAGTCAGATGAACCTACAGTGAAATAACTACCAACTCCCCTCATTACCCCCACACTTCACCTACAAGACATCCAGGTGGTTTTGCAGGGTAGTGCAGACAAAGATCACTGGACTTCTGATAAAATTCTCTGTTGGGAAAGAGAGACCAAAACAAATCGGCAAGAAAAAAAATAAAGAAAATAGAGATTATACAGAGATACAAAAGGTAAAAATGGTGCTATTAAAATATTTTTATTAAAAAAGGAATACCCAAAAGGAAAAAATGCATTAGAAATTTGAAATATTATAACAGAGCTGAAAGGAAATATAGGATTTAGAAGATAAAGCTGAGAAAATCATTCAGAAGGTAGAGCAAAAAGATAGACACTCTAAGAGGAAAAAGAAAAAGAAAACTAGAGAGCAAAAAGGAAAAGAAAACCAGTCTGGTTCAGAATGACTAACGTATGATAGAAGAATTTCAGAATGAGAACAGAGAAAATGGGGATGGGAATGGGATAAATCCTTAGTGAAATAATTCAATACAATTGTCTAGACCCGAAGACCATGAATTTATAGATGGAAGAGCCAAGTGAGTTCCTAGGACAGTAGGTAAAACAGAAACATAAGAGTATGTATCAATGCACAAATTCCACATTCCACACATTCCACAAATCCTACAAATTTATACAGAACAAAAGTTTTCCTAGGAAGTGTCAAGAATCAGAATGACTTTGGTTCTATCAAGCTGTTATGGAGGCTAGAAGGCCCTGGAACATGGCCTTCCAATTCCAACTTAGAATTCTATACACAATCAACCTATTAATCAAGACATTTTCACATCAACAAAGTCTAAAAACTTTTTTTTCCTACTCAGAAAGGTACCAGAGCTGTTCACTTTCAAACAACAGCAGCAACAAAGTCAAAAGTGGGGGTGTGGTTTCAAGGAATGTATCCTGCAGAAGGAATATGTGAAATAAAGGAAACTGGGATCCAAAGCAGGAGCAAGGGAGAGGGAAATCCCAGGGTACCAGCTGTGCAGCAGGGTTAGGGAAAGCCAGTCCAGATTCCAATAGGTCAGAGCGATCCAGGAACACTTCCTTCAGGAGGTTCAAACAGATGGAAGGAAAACTTAATGGTTCTGAATGTGTTGAGAGAAAGTTTACACAAGTAGGAGAGAAACACATACTTAGAAAATAAAGCAAATGAAAAAACCAGGATGTTATTAATTCCTGCGTAAACAAAAAGCCAAGGAAAGAAAAGAAATAACAGTGCTATGTATGACTCAGTTGTGAATGGAACTGACGTAGTCAATATTACAGAGTGTTAAGATTGGTCCAACCAAAACCGCAAAAATAACGGTCAAGCTTTCCATTCAGGAAACTCAATAGATAATGTTTATGATAGGAAAACCAAGATTGGGAAAAATAAAAATGTTACATAGTAAACCAGTGTAACATTCTGAAAGAATCAGCTAACAGAGGAGCCCCGTTGTGACGACAAACAGCAGAAACACACACAGTGGCCGATGTGTGACATCCATGACTTCTTGAATGAACAAAAACAGACGTATTTTTTTAAGACACTGAAAGTCAGGTTTTCTCTTGGTGTAGGTGGAGCCTATTCCTAAATGATACAAATTCTAGGAAGCAGATCTTCCAGTTGATAGTGTTTACAGAAGTTCGCTACTTTTAGTGAATTTTTAATCTCACAATTTATACATAAAGAACTACTTTGATTATCCTGCTGTTACCAACCACCCTCCTCTAGTGATTTTTCCCCCTCTGAGCCATTCTACTCCCCAACGCTGCTTGTGTGCTTTCTTTCCCCTCCACTGACATGCCTGGGGCGTCCTATGCTCTCACTGCGCGCATGTACCCAGCCCTTTGCCCCGAGCGTTATGAAATCAATTACTTATTACTCTACTAAGTAATGTCATTTCCTCTCATCTTTTTGTCACTCAGGCCTTGAAAGCAATAGCTCATCCATCTTCTTTTCAAGCAAGGCCTGACTAGGTGGATCTTCCAATCATCAGGACCTCAAGCTCGGTCTAATCAGCAGGAACCAGAGGAAGCAGAAGACATTTGTGTCAGTTTCTTGCATATGTTGGAATTATTTTCTTTGGCAGGAACATGTCACATTCTTTCTTTGTGACAGTCAGCGGAGGGGATCACGGGGCTACACAGCGGGCCAGGGATGAGGCTCAACAACCTGGCAATCTCGCCATTATCCCCGTGCCCTGGTCGCACCACAGCTAGAGCTAGATTACCCTTCTCACCAGGAGAAAAATCCACATCTTCTGCGTGGATTATACTGCCCTCGCACTGGTTCAAAGAATCAGTATCAGTCATCGTAGTGATAGTAACAACAATACCAGTAAAATTCTTGAGGACAGTTAAAGTTTCCTTCTTAGAAAACCCGCACATAAATATACCTTGAATTCTATTCTGTGGAATTGTTTGCTTCTAAACAAGCAAGAGACTGACTTTCCTTGTTGTATATTAACTTGTCATAGTTCCTATTTCTTGCACTGGATTAATAAGCAAAGATAACCAAGCCCATTTTCTGAAAGTTAATCAGGCATTTTTCAAGTTCTCACTGAAAGGAAATTTTAAAGGCTTAAAATAAAAACTATTTTGACTCAGCATTAATGTCCACTTATTCTAGTTTTTAAAACCTTATGCTTAAAAAAGATCCAAAAACCAAATTATAGGTATTAATTCATCCTTAAGTACTTAAAGAATACACAAGAATTTCAAATGCGAAGTAACGATTCTCTCATTATACCTCTCTCACTGTTACTCTCTAAAATATATCCCGCTTGTGGGACAACAATAGAAACCAATCGTACCTAAATAAAAATAAATTGCATTTATCTGAAAAATGGCATAGCGTAGAGCAACCTATTATTTTTACCTGGTATATAAAGTCATATGGAAGGGCTTGGGTTTAATCACAAGAGGTACTGTAAAACACATTTGTGACATCCTCTAACCTAACTCACGCCTACATGAGAGATTGGTACATCTTATGAATTAAACATAAGTTCTGATTTATGTTCAGTTATCCCTCATATCAAAAACTACAGTAGCAGAGCTGTGTCACTGTGAATTCATTTACTGATATTGATGAGACAGCCAGCACAGAGATTGCAAAGTAACCGCCAGTGCATAGCTCGGCCCTATAAATCACTTCTGCAGAGTGTTTGAGAAATAAATAACAAGTCATTAATTCACTGTAAGTTATGCTAAGAAGCTCAAACTACATATGTACCAGACTGTAAATAAACACCTCTGGTAGAATATTTGAAACAGGCAATGTTTAGCATTAAAACAATTTTATAAGAGCAAAAAATTCATTGAGCAGATTTAATTCATTGTGGATTTCCCTTGGCAGGCATAAACCAACACAGAATTAAAAAAAAAAAAAAAACACTGCCCCCTGCAACTTCTTTAATCCAAAGGGAAACACATTTCAGTTATTAAATCCAATGTAACTTTTTTTAGTGTCTGAAATTATGAATCTATCCAGTGAATGATACAATGATTCTGCCATAAAGTCCTCGAAAAAGCTTATAGCATTTCTGTAAAGAATAAACTGGTGAGAATGAGGCTATTTATTCAAACGGTTTGCCTTGCTGCAATCACAGGACCAGCAGAAAATGGGTAGCTGTGGCCATAGCCATTTTGCTCTCTGATGTGAATCAGAAAACATTTAAGTTCAAGTGACTTTCACTGACCTACAATTATCACTATCCGTTACCACCTAGTAAGTGCTCCCTAATCACACCTTCTCCCCAGGCCCTTGGAAACGGAGTCCCTCGAGAGGCCCAGGGTGACCCTGTCTGCCCCCATCCATCCCTTCTGAGCCTCCTGGAGACCCCAGGCCACACACCTGTCGTCCCCCCTCTGCTCTGAGTCCTGCCTCTAGCCACATGGCTGCCAAAGAATCTTTCCAACAAATTCATTTCCAGATTAAGTCTTCCCAGGAAATCAATGGGCAATTTCATGGGAACTGTTGGCACAGCAACCTAACTGAAAAGTGGTACTCGGAAGATGAGAGCTTGTGTACTACTTCCCACGGGTAAGGGACATATTTTAAGGGAAAAGGGACCTTTTATTGGAGCATGTTATTGGCTGGCCCTGGATTTTCCTGGGCTATAGGATAGTTGCATGCACATGACAAACTCTAATCTTTTCTTTTTGTTACAGCTTTGTAATCTGTAATCAAGGAAGTCTAAACGAGGTCTCATCAGCCAATAGTGTTTAACTGATTCTTTATGCAGAATCTGAATACAAGGGTTCTAAACACAGTAGCATTTTAACTATATTACATTCCAGGCTTATGTCTAATTTTCTGCTTACTATCAGCTGAAGGCCCCTTTAATCATTATGCATTCTAATTGTAGCTTATCTAATATCAGTGTTTAAAATTGCTTCCTCTCTAGATACATTTGCTTGCATTTTTAAGCTTCAATTTTGTTGTTGTTGTTGTTGTTGTTTTACTTCCTGACTATCTCTAACATTCTCTGGGGGCCTTTTGAATTCTGTCTTGTTCCTCACTGGTATTTAGCAACAAACACTTCTTTATTTAGCATTATGTGAGAATTTAATTAACTTGCTCTTTTCTGTTGGTTCAGGTCAATAATGAGGACGTTAATGTACACGTAACATTAGTCTCCCCAGAAGGTCACTGGAAGCCTGTATTCTTGCTACGTCCGTGGCCAATTATCCCCTGTGATTCTCTGATCAGTTTTTTGTTTGTTTCTTTCTAATTACAGGGTAATGTTCACATCCTTGTCAACTTCAAGTTTCTGCACTGGAACTGAGAAAAGATAATACCCAACAGACAGTGCTTGTGGTTTTGTTTTTTTTTTATCATTTTTTAAAATTTATTTTCAGCATAATAGTATTCATTGTTTTTGTACCACACCCAGTGCTCCATGCAATCCGTGCCCTCTCTAATACCCACCACCTGGTTCCCCCAACCTCCCACCCCCCCACCTCTTCAAACCCTTCAGATTGTTTTTCAGAGTCCATAGTCTCTCATTGTTCACCTCCCCTTCCAATTTCCCCCAACTCCCTTCTCCTAACTCCCCATGTCCTCCATGCTATTTGTTATGCTCCACAAATAAGTGAAACCATATGATAATTGACTCTCTCTGCTTGACTTATTTCACTCAGTATAATCTCTTCCAGTCCCGTCCATGTTGCTACAAAAGTTGGGTATTCATCCTTTCTGATGGAGGCATAATACGCCATAGTGTATATGGACCACATCTTCCTTATCCATTCGTGTTTTTACAGTTATTGACACCCAGGAGTATCCAGGAGGCATGCACTGAAACAATTCTTCATGGTTTTCTCCAAATAAATTGGGAAAATGCTAAGTAAGAGTAACTTTATATTTGGAAGGGGAAACTGAAGCAGGGAAGCCCACGACTTAAAACAAGTCTACCTGACTTTGTCTTTACTTATTCTTAAGGGGATGTTACATATTATTCATTAAAGGCAACATAAATATGTATATAATAATGCTCCATTATTTGGACATAGTCGGAAAATTGGATTTTCCACATAAGCAAATTTTCCAGAAGAGTCCAGAAAACAGGCTTATGCCATGGGCATAGAAGAAAATCTTAAACTTGGAGTACAACAAATGTATCCAGAAGAAGGTTTTTGAGAAAAGGAGAAATGCTTGAAGATCACCTTTCTCGCTATTTTTCTCATCTTCTTTCTCTCTTTCTATTGTAACATGCCAGCTCTGACTCCTTAAATGACTCAGAAAACCACACCTTTTTTTCCTTTTTTTTGAAACCTCTTCCCCCCCTCAAATAGCGGTTTTCCTAAACCTTCGAAATAATCCTTATTAATCAATTTATTAACCATATAACTAGTCTCCAGACTATAGTATTTTTGAATGTCTATTTTTTTTGTTTCTTGTCGTGTCTTTTTTCATAGCCAACAATCAACTTTGTGTGGTCATCGGAAATGCATTGATGAAGGCCTCAGGCTAAACCTGAGCTGAAGTTCTGCCTCTGACCAGCTACAAGGAGAGAGCTATTTAAATACCAAGACTCTGACTGTTATCATGGGGATCATAATACCGCTATTTCATAAGACTGTTGTGAGGATGAAACAAGGAGAATGAGGTAAAGAGCCAAGCATAGTGGATGACACACGGAGAGACACTTGGGGAATTATATATTCTTAAATAAATATAAAGGTAGATAATCTGGCAAAAGCTTCTTTCTGATTTGGAAGTTTATTCTGATTGACTTACAAACTACTGAATACTACATTTTGCATATTTATTAGTTAGTTCTATACATTTATCAAACAACCTTCTTGGAGAGAATACAGTCTTCTGAGCCTGTTCCAAAAAACCCAGAGTACAAGGTCATGGTCTATGTAGATTAATAAATCCAAATGAAACATCTCCATTTTTTGTCAGTAATCAAGGATCAGCACTGTGGTGTTTAAGTGTAATACTTCACTGTCTTGGCTGTGTTATTAATATGTGGGGGAAAGATGGAGGGCAGAAGAATGGCACTCAGCTGGCAATGCCCTCCAAGTGCCCAGAAGGCCAGTGAGCTGAGGACTCAGGTTAGTGGGTGAAAAGGGAAGTAGAACCCTGGGTCCACCTTGGACTCTCATCATCTAGCTCTGTCTTGTTGGAACTACATTCTCTGGTTTTCAATTGCTTCATCTTTAATATAAGAGTTTAGAGGACACCTGGGTGGCTCAGTCGGTTGAGTGGCCAACTCCTGATTTTGGCTCAGGTCATGATCTCAGGGTTGTGAGATTGAGTCCTGCATCGGGTTCTGTGCTCAGTGGGGAGTCTGTTTGAGATCCTCTCTCTCCTTCTCCCTCTGCCCCTCCCCTTGTTCATGCTCTCTCTCAAATAAATAAATAAGTCTTTAAAAATAATAATAAAATGAGAGTTTAGGTCTTCCTAGCTACTGCTTAGAACCAAAGTTATGCCATGCTAAGAAAACTTAACAGTACAACTACTTGGCAACGTTTTTTAAAAAGAAACCTTAGCCAAGTCTAACCATACACATCTTTGACTGTTTAGAGGAATGGCAAAGGCAATTAGGGATGGGAAAAAGTGCAGAAAAAAATAAGCAATCTTTAAGACAACAGAGAGATATGTTGGGATTTTGGCTGTATGATTTTCCATTATCAACTTTTGGCTAATTATCACTTAAGAAAATTTTCATACTGAGAAGATTTGTTCACAAAAGTGATTAAATACAAAACTAAAAAGCAACCTATGGAATGGGAAGAGATATTTGGAAATGAAATATCTGAAAAAGGGTTAGCATGCAAAATCTATAAAGAACTTATCAAACTCAACACCCAAAAATCAAATAATCCAGTTAAGAAATTGGCAGAAGACATAAATAGACATTTTTTTTTTCCAAAGAAGACATCCAGATGGCTAACAGGCACATGAAAAGATGCTCAACATCACTCATCATCAGGAGAATACACATCAAAACCACAATGATGTCAGAATGGTTAAAATTAACAACACAGGAAACATCAGATGTTGGCGAGGATTCGAGAAAGAAGAACGAACCCTCTTTCACTGTTGGTAGGAATGCAAACGTGCAGCAACTCTGGAGAACAGTGTAGAGTAGAGGTTCCTCAACAAGTTAAAAATAGAACTACTGATAATCAAGCAATTGCACTACTAGCCATTTACCCACAGGATACAAAAATACAGATTCGGGGGTGCCTGGGTGGCTCAGTCAGTTAAGGAACTGCCTTCAGCTCAGGTCATAATACCGGAGACCTAGGATCAAGCCCTGCATCAGGCTCCCCACTCAGCGGGGAGTCTGCTTCTCCCTCTGCCCCTTCCCCTGCTCATGCTCACTTTCTCTCTCTCAAATAAATAAATAAAATCTTAAAAAAATACAGATTCAAAGAGGTACATGCACCCCAATATTTATAGCAGCTTTGGCCAAACTATGGAAAGAGCCCAAATGTCCGTTGACTGATGAATGGATAAAGAAGATGTATTTTATATACATATATAAAATACATTTTGTATACATACACATATACATATGAAATATACATATACATAAAATATATATAAAATACATTATATATATATGTATATATTTACTCAGCCATCAAAAAGAATGACATTTTACCATTTACAATGACATGGATGGAGCTAGAGTATATTATGCTAAACAAAGTAAGTCAGAGAATGACAAATACCTTATGATTTCACTCATGGAATTTAAGATACGGAATTTAAGAAAAAAAACATAGGAGCATATGGGAAGGGGAAAAAAAAGAAAGAGGGAAACAAATCACAAGAGACACTTACTGAAGAGAACAAACTGAGGGTCAATAGAGGGAGGTGGGTGAGGGTTTGGGTTAAAGGGGTGATAGGTATTAAGGAGAGCACTTGTTATGATGAGCACTGGGAGTTATACCTAAGTGAAGAACCACTAAATTCTAATCCTGAAACCAATATTATACTATACATTAACTAAGTAGAAATTAAGTAAAAAATTGAAAAAAAAGTTTAAAAAAGTGGCTTAATTTGTGAAAATATAGACAAATATTATAGAGCTATTATAGAACTATTTCTCAGTTGATTTTGTTATGAAATTTTTTTTCCATTTTCAGATTTTTGAGAAATTCAACTCTCAGCCATATAATCATATTTTGATTAATATTTGACCTTGTAAAGTTTTACATGTTTCACAGTGTCACATAAAAGTTTTACTCCTTCCAGGAAAAGAAAATAAATGTTTACCCACATGTTGAAGTGTCTAAAAAAAAGCAGCTGGGTGGATGTCTTTAAGATGTAATTTTCCTCAGATTTATTATTTTTTAACGATTTTTAAATTTTTTTTATTTTTTAAAGATTTTATTATTTATTGGAGAGAGAGAGAGTGCGAAAGAGCACAGGAGCCCACAAGCAGGGGGAGCAGCAGAGGAAGAGAGAAAAGCAGGCTCTCCACTCAGCAGGGTCTGACACTTAACTGACTGAGCCACCCAGGCTCCACAAATTTAAAGTCAAGTCATGAGTTCAGCTTGATGCGTCAAGGGAAAAGTAAGTTATCTGTGAAATGTTAAATGTATGAACATCAATAGTATATTTACTATAACGCTATTAAACATTTGATTTGCCAATGATTCATACTTCTTGTTCAAATACTATTATTGTAACCATTTTATACTTAAAAATAGAACTTCTACTTGTGAGTTAGCCTTATGGACTGTGGGAAGTCATTCTTGGGAACCAGCAAAGGGGCAACTAATGTATGACAACAGTAACAACTTTATAGTCCCTTTGTAAGTCAAATGTTTAAAATCAAAGATTTTTTGATTGGCACTCTCAAGTGTGTTACTTTGAAAATCTCCATGAGAAAACAGCATTTTTTCTTTTTCTTTCTTTCTTTTTTTTTCTTTAACAAATACTAATTATCGAAGGCCATGCTCATCTCCAGCACTGTGGTACTGAAAAGCTCTGTGTAAATGGATTAAAAAAAAATGTATTTCAAAGATACCCGATATTTAAATCCCCCAGTTAAATCTTCCATAAAAAAATTTATATTTTAATTTTAGTCATGTATAATATCCTGTAAGTCAAACTGTTATACATGAAGTTCTCTAAAACAGAAAAAAAAAAAAAAAAAGTTCTTGTGTGTGCTTTAGATTTTATCTTCATTTTCTCAATGAAGAATTAGCAAAAAGAGGATAGAGTTTTCAAGACTGGTATCACTGCATTAAATTTTTTTTTGTAAATAACATTTTAATTTACATAAAAATATAAAAAGATCATATGCAGGAACTTACCTTCCAAAAGAAAAACTGATTTATAATGGTACTCCAAGAGCCTTCTTTCTCTGGCAACACATACACACACTCTCTCTCTCTCTCTCCAAGGTCTTTCCTTCAGGATAGATATAACATAGACTCTATGCAAAAATAATTTTGTCTAGGGGCACCTGCGTGGTACAATAGCTTAAGTGTCTGACTCTTGGTTTCGGTTCAGGTCATGATCTCAGGGTCATAAGATCAAGCCCCAAATCAGACTCCACACAGAGTCTCCTTCCCCCTCTGTTCCTCCCTTCTCTGCTCCTTCCCTCACTTGCACACACACACTCTCTCTCTCTCTCAAATAAATAAACAAATAAAATCTTTGACAAAGAATTAAATAATTTTATCTAACATTACAACCACTACCTCATAGTCTATTGCCTGTGTTCCTATAAGACATTGATTTTTCACCTTCTAGTAGCCATTGAGAGGCTTCCCAGAATTTGGAGGGTCATGAAATCCACAATAGCACTATCTGAAGCTGAAGACACAGGCCATCAATGCTCCTTGAATCTCCCTCTTGGAATAGAACTGACAACTCACAGACCATGATTTTGTAATAAACAGCTCAAATTATTGTTTCTAGCTCGTATTTCTTCAAATCTATCTACACGTTGATACACATTTTGCCACTCTTCTTCTCACTCATGTTTACAGTATCACCCTCAAATTTATTCATATCAAGCTAGCATTTCACTCCCTGGAAGAGTCTAGTGTGACCCATAAACTTGAAAATTTCAATGTGAATTCTCACTTCGAGAGATTTATGAATCAACAAGTCAAGACCAAGGGCAAACATATATTCAAAGCAGCAGGCCAAGGTTCTAAATATGTGGCCAGGCCCTTTCTATGTGAGGTAATGCCCTCTTTTTAATATAGCAGAATCAGAGATGAAAGTGAGAAAGACTTCCACCCAGCTGAAAAGGACTTTAAAGATTCCTCCACATCATTGAAATTGTCCATATTAAACATGCTCACATTTGTCTATATAATAAACCATAATTTCTAAGATTTGGCCTGTAAGATTTCCTTTGGGAAAAGCTTAAGGACACTTGGATTAAGAATTTACTTTTCCAGGAAAGACCAAATTGAGTTTGGAAGAAAGGATAGATAATGACAATGCTAAGATGAAATAGCATTAATAAACAGAAAAATGTAGATGTTGTCACTTGTGACAATCTTAAAGGCTCTACTCTGGGCCTCTGATCATTAAATAATTAGAACATTAGAGAGTGAATATTTATATAATATAATAAAGTCAACTCTTATTTACTAGTGGAATTTACAGTCTCTATGGGAATGTCACATTCAAATTATAGAGCTAAAACAAAGATTTTTTTTGTCTTTTGTTTTTTTATAATTTACTTTTTTAAATTTTTTAATTTATTTTTTAAATTTCTTTTCAGTGTTCCAGAACTCATCGTTTATGCACCACACCCAGTGCTCCATGCAATATGTGCCCTCCACAACACCCACCACCAGGCTCACCCAACCTCTCACTCCCCCTCCTGTCCAAAACCCTGTTAGTTCCTCAGAGTCCACAGTCTCTCATGGTTTGTCTCCTCCTCCAATTTCCCTCAACTCCAACAACAAAGATTTTTAAAAAATATAAACATTAAACTAAGAGGTTCACTCACTGCTGACTAGTTAGCTACAATGCCCTGTGCTCCAGGGAGCTTTGGAAAGCAGACACAATGTGTTGCTTTTCAACTGAATTAGTTTGCCTTATAAAACAGATCTTTAAAAAGCATTTATTAAAATTTAACAATGGAACAGAACATGTTGCAAAATGAGAGAGAGTTTCCTTCTTTTTTTTCAAGTTTTTATGTAAATTCCAGTTAATTAACATATCATGTAATATTAGTTTCGGGTGTAGAATTTAGTGATTCATCACTTATATACAACACCCAGTGCTTATCAGTTTTGTTTCTTAAATTCCACATCTGAGTGAAATCACATGGTATTTGCCTTTCTCTGACTTATTTCCTAATACAAGAGCATAATATGAAAGACAGTTTTAAAAAAAAAACTGTCTTTATTTATTTATTTATTTATTTATTTATTTGAGAGAGAGATAGTGAGCAAGAGAGCAAGCATAGAGGGAGAGTGAGAAGTAGACTCCCCACTGAGCAGAGAGCCCAATGTGGGCCTGATCACCGGACCCTGAGATCATGACCAGAGCCGAAGGCAGATGCTTAACCAACTGAGTCACCGAGGCGCCCCAAGATAAAGTTTTCTTAATTAAAGTGATGACTAGGTATTAGAGCAATGATAAGGATACTGGCATTTCTCTTAACTTCTGAATAATTATCAAACATTATTATAAAAGACTATCACTGTTAAAAGTTGAAATGTTAACTGCCATTAGTCTTGTGATCCTGGTCTTAGCACAAAACTCATATTATAGTTTTATTTTAATCAGGTTGACTTCATAGCTAAGGGGTTTCATTTTAATCAGGTAAACTTCATAGTTAACTTTGGCTTTTGCATGAAAGCACATACTCTCGTAATTAGGCATGTGCAAAGAGCATTAGCTACAAGACTGCTCATTAGAAAGCTCCTAAAACAGTGAACACTGGAAATAAGCAAAATGTCATAAATAAGGCATTGATTAAATACAGTACAGTACAGCCATATAATAGAATACTCTCCAGATGATGAAGCAGACGGATGTTTATTAGAAAACATTTAAAATGTACTGCTAGATTTTAAAACAAAGCTAGATCATAAAATGGAATGCATGGTAGAGCCCTAAGTAGTAAAAATAAAATTGAACACATACATACATCTTAAGAAATATACCCAAAAGTACTTGCTATTCTTATTTCTGGGAAAAGGAACACATGTGTGTGCACACAGGAGCAAGTGTTGGTGTGAAGGTGGGTGTGGACATACATAGGTATTCGCTTAGCTGTAGTTTTAAACATTTTCTTCAATAAATATTACTTCCCAACCTGAAGATAAAATGAATTTAAACATTTAAAAGGAAATAGTATTCACTGTCAAGTTTAAACGTGAAGAACAGTCTCTTTGTAGCATACATTTGTCTACTGTCATTCTTTTAAATTCTAAGTCCAAATAAAGGGCTTTCGTGTTCTGACCCAAACATGAAATACAGAAAGCCAAAAA
Organism: Lontra canadensis; assembly: GCF_010015895.1. Classification (NCBI taxonomy): domain Eukaryota; kingdom Metazoa; phylum Chordata; class Mammalia; order Carnivora; family Mustelidae; genus Lontra; species Lontra canadensis. The sequence continues at coordinate 9,686,729 of NW_022631042.1, forward strand.
AATTTAACTTGACATTTTTACTAAAAAACAAACTCAGAAGAGAGAATGTCTAAAAAAAGAATTGGCAGAGGGGAAAAAAAAAAGATATATATATATATATATATATATATATTTATATATTTATATTTAGATATACACACATAAATTTTCCAAACAACCTTGGCATTAGAAAATAAGGTTTTCTTAATATCCGATTTGGAGTTGCCAAAATGTACTATGTAGAACTGAAATTATAGAATAAATAGTCCTTGAGAGAAAATTCTGATTCCCTTTGATCTTTAAAGAAGTCATGTCATCATGCTCCAAATGAACCATTTAGAAATCTCCCCCTGCTGTTGATTTGTATGGGAATTCAGATTTCACAACATATTTGAGATCCATTATAATAAATAAAGAAACCTACATTTTAGTAGAAAACTATAAATTAAAAAGTTAGGAGTTGTTTTCCTTGAACAGATGATAATAGTTATTTATACTCTCAGTTTCTTCTAAGAGGCTTTTATTTTTCCTAAAGCCCATAAATATTGTTTTAATGTATTATATCCAAGATCTTTAAATGCAGACAAACACTAAACACCTTCTATTTATAAGTTCTGGTGATATGTAGATAACACTGTTTCAATTCTTCATCTACCATAACTATACAATATAGAAACCTCTGTAGAGCTATCCTTTCGAACATACATTTAAAAATTTCTCCAATGTGGTATTTATTATAAATCAGGAGGTCTTAAAAATACCAAAAATTTCCAAAAAAGCAAATATTTCATTGTAATATTTTAGAATTAAATGTTACCATTTCAAATGCCTGAAGATATATCTACTTAGATATCTTTATCAAAACATATTAATAACATTTCATTTTAACATCAGAAAATAACGAAAGTCATAGTTGCTATAATACTTGAAAGACTTGATGTTTTCACCTAATATGATTGTAGGTACAGCTTTCTGTTCCATCTTTCCCTCCCCCCACAGGAAATGATTCCATGCCAAATCCCTTAAATTCCTCTTTTGAAGTTTAAAATTAATTCCCATGATTGCTCTTCTATAATCCCCCATCTTTTAAAAAATGCAAAATATGCTTATACTTTTTGAAAAATCAGATGAAATCCCAAGTATCTTATGAGTATGTGCTATGCTTTTAATAAGAAAGCCCACATGCTCATTCTCAAAAGCTATTCATCAAGGAGTCTAATTCTGTAATTAATAGGAACAAGGTAACAATTTGCTCTAAGTGTCCACTCATAATGTTAAATCAATGTTAAATTATAAAGAACTTCCATGGAAATACATAAGACACACACACTGATTCTAAATGAAATTCATTATGAGCAGCTCTATTAGAATGAATAGCAAATGAATTCTTAATAATGAGGCACTTGATGTGTTATCCAGAACCGGGGTTGACAAGAAAGCCACTTAGCTTCACTTTCTAATAATATTACAGCAAGTAACTGATACAGCACATATATTTTCCAATTTGGAAGGAAAACTTGAAAGAAAATTATGTTTTACCAAACCTTTTTAATACAGCCTGTTACCTTCACAGACTTGTCGAAGGTTCTGCTCTCTTTTATAAACTCATCTTGCCCTCACCATTGGAAGTCCGTAACAACAGATGCTGGAATAATTAAAAACCTATCACTATAGACTCTTCCATCACATCACAGACTAGGAAAATGAAGGCAGTTTATGGGTGTCCTTGTCTCACTTTATCCACCCCTTCGTGGTTGATGTGTAGGCTTTAATGTTCATCTTTGCACCTCTCCTCCAGCAGGAAGCCTGTCTCTGGGGATCACTTGCAGAAAATAGGACATTGAGTCCATAATTAAAGTAATCTCTTTCCAGGCAGATGCTGCAGTTGGCTCTGTTATCACATATTACAAAAGGCATCTTGAGGGTTATAAAATGTGCAGCAAATAGCTTTGGAGATGAGAAACAGCAATTTTTCATCTAATTTTGATCCATAGACATGTAAGCACTGTATTGCTACTTTTTGGTTTCGAGCCAAATAACTATTATGGTGCTAAGATGAGCTGGGCAGTAACCAAAATTAAAGAATACTTTAGCTTTTATCCTCAAAGTGAGAAAAGCTCTTTTGTAACCATCTTTGCACTTAGCAAATAAGGATGCCATCTCAAATCTGAACATTAATGCCTCCAGGCGGATTTAGAAGAAAGGCTTATGTAGCTTAGCTTTACAGCCTTACTTTCAATATATTTGCTTAAGTTAAAACCAGAGGTTGATTAAGGGACCTACCATCTTGGCTCCTTTGCAACCACAGCAAATATTTTTAATTAGAAGCATTTCTACTGTTTATCATTTGTATAATGTTTTTGGACATTGCTCTTTTGAAATATACGTCAGCCCAGATAACTAATATGCTCATATTATTCCTAATCCCTTCTCTAAATACTAATAGTGGGAACAAATGGAGGACATTTGACAAACACAAGTCCAGCTTAGGACTTGTCAATGTGGGTAACCAAACCTGACCTCGATACTGAGAAGTGTTAAAATGGAGATGGAAATAATTTTAATATTTATTCCTCAGTGCTAAACAAGACAACTTTTGAATATGCAGTGATGTAATGTTAAAAAGTTTATCTTAAAATTCCAGAAAACATGTAGTTTAAATTTATTTTCTCAAACAGCAACTGTTAAAAAAATTTTTAACAGCCAAGTTTTACATGAACTTGGGCCTTTCAATGAAAAAAATACTATTGATAATATTAACCTTTATATTTTATGTTAGCCTAACTAACATTCAAAAACAGGAGACATCCTATTTGGCTTAATTAACAACAGAAATATTATATTCTAGCACATTTAAGATGTCAGAATTATTATTTAGAAGAATTTATATATCACTTGAATTTTAGAGAAAAATTAATTGCAAATCAGAATTTTAAGTTATTGAAAAAGTTTTGTTAAATAACAAAATTGTTATTTCCAGAATGCCTAAAATATTCTAATATAAACCCAACTGTCATCAGTGCAATATCTGGAGGTTTAAATAACAGAGTATAAATCCAGTTCTCTAATACAGCCTTCTGGTACATTTGTGCATTCTTGCAATTTTTCATTTATACATGCATGCATTCACTCATCCATTCAAGATATAATTTAAAGAATTTTTGTCCAAACAATTGTATAATACTATTGCATTTGAAATACTAGAAAATATGTACTCAGTATCTTGTCACTTCAAAGGCAGTTTTCAATTTTGCATTTTTCTTTCAGTTTTATCTATATTAATGTCATTTTGTCCCTATGGAAAGTACCCTTAATATTTATCTCTAATATTATTACATTTTATTTATTTTTTCTGGAATTAATATAGTGACACCAACTTCTTTTTGTTAGAATTTGTCTGGTATATCTTTTCCTATCTCTTTACTTTCAATGTTTTTGTGCCATTATGTTTAGGTTTGTCTCTGGAAAGCAGTACCTTGCTAGATTTTTAAAGCTGGATTTTGAAAGTCAATGTGTATTAACTGGTGAATTTAATCTGTTCGTATTTATTGTAAATATATATACGTTGACCCTTGAGCAGCATGGGTTTGAACTGTGCAGGTCCACTTATAGGCAGATTTTTTTTTTTTAAATACAATAGAGTACTGTAAATGTTTTTTGTCTTCCTTATGATTTTCTTAATGACACTTTCTATTCTCTGGCTTACTTTATTTTAAAAATACAGTACTTAATGCATATAACATGCAAAATATGTGTTAATCAACTGTTTATGTTATCAGTAAGACTATTAAGTTCTATGTTATCAGTAAGGCTTCTGATCAACAGTAGTTAAATTCTGGGGGAGTCAAAAGTTACAGGCAGATTTTCAACCATGCAGGTGGTTGGTGCCCATAACCCCTCTGTTGTTTGAGGGTCAACTATATACTTATTTATCTTACATTTTATACTTCTATGCTTTTGAAGTTAACTTTTTTTTCCTTTCTTTGCAGGGATTAAGTTTTCTTTCATCTTTTCCCCAATTCTTCCCCTGTTTTTGGAAGTTATATTTTGATTTCATTTCTATAGACTTATGTTTTTAACTGCATCTACAGCTTTCTTCCAGAATAATTTGAAGACCTTAGAAAATTTTAATACTGACTTCTCTTCCTCCAACTCACACACTCATGTCGCTCAGTATCTTAGTTATTCTTTGCCTTTAAATTCTATCTGAAAATAGTTATTGGTGTATATTTTATATATAAATTTATTTACATATCCAAAGTTTATTTGGAATTTCTAAAATGCTTGCTAATTATTTTTAATTAACATAATTTCTCATGTCACAACATAATTTCTTACATCCTACACCTTTCTTCTGAGTTTGTTTTCTTCTTAAAGCACATCTTTTAAAAACTTGCTTTAAAATCGTCTGTTTCTGTGTGTGATAAAAATATCAAGCCTCTTTTTTTTTTTTTTAACGTCTTTAGTTTTTCATGCCTAACTGATAATTTATCTAGGTACAGAATTCTAGGATGACAATGCATTTCCTTCATGACTTGGAAGATACTGTCCCATTGTCTCCTGGCATCTCTTGCTGCTGATGAAAAAGCCACTACCAGACTAAAATGACAGGAAATCTATCTTCTGTCTTTAGTTGTCTTTGAGATTTTCTCTTTGATACTCTGAAGGTTCACCATGATATGATTCAATACTAACTTTATTTATATTGCTTAGATAGAAAAGACTCACATCTTCCTTAGTTCTAGAAAATTCTCCACCATTATCTCTTCGAATAGGTCTGTCCTCATTCTTTCTATTCTTTCCTTCTAAAGCTTCCATTAGATGTTACTTTCTTAACTTGATGTTCTATACCAGGTTAATAAGGTAACGTCAAGTCAGACTCCTCACACAGAGAGTTTTAGTTTCTCATAAGTGACTTACTTTACCAAAAGTCTTGGTCAGATGATAAGCTTTGCTGTTCTCCCAGGCAGAGATGGATGATACTTTAAGGCTCCAGGCTTCATGCAGTGGGCCCAGTGCCAGCTCCATCTCCTTTCCTTTCTCCTACTGTCTTTGAAGAGGTTTTCAGTGATGGCTCCAGATCCCACTCAGGTTAAAACTCCAGCCCTACGAACTAAATCTAAGTTTAAAATACTTGTAGACCTCCCATATTTTCTGCTCTCACTTCCTGATCCAGTCTCCATACCTCTCCTTTCTTCTGGTACCTCATGTCTTCACTTTCTTTCAAATCAGTTTTATATGTATTTTAAATATGTACTCATTTATCTAAAGTTTCTATGTGATTTTAATAGAAAGAGTTTCTGCCATGAGAGCTCAGTCTTCCACGATGCCAGGAGTCCTCACAAACATAATTTTAATGTGTATGAAATAGTAGAAATGCATTTTTTAAATGTTTCTATCACTTAATCCTCCAAATATCTCTCAAGTTGCTACACTTATCTTTACAATGACCATTTTAGCAGTGACACAGAGTGGTAATAGAGGATGGAAGCCAAAATAACATGTTTTGGATGAAAACAGACCTATTTCTATGAGCTGTTCAAGCTCATTCTTCAGTAACAGTAGTTCTAGGAAAGTACAGGAACTGAATAGGTTGCCTGGTGTACAGGTGCTCACTAAGTGGAAATTGCTATTTTTTACTACTGTCATCATCATCATTATCCTCATCACCATCAAATGGTATTCCAAATTTTATTATTATTTATTTTCGTATTAATGATTAGCATTCTAGACAAGCTCATTTTAAATCTTAGGTTCATGGTGGTAAGTTGTCACAGAGAAAAGGCATATTTGAGAAGGTCCTGAACTTAAAACACTGTGGCAGGTGATAGCAGGGACAGGCAGTGTGAGACCCAAGGGTGGGGGCAGAGAGAAGAACAGTGTCTTAGCCCAGAGCAGCCAAAGAGCGGTACTAAGCCCTGAGCATTGTATGAGAAGGTAACCAGAGGGGATCCCTACCTGTCACACTTGGCCTATATCAAGTTAAGGTCCCCATAAAGTTAAGGTCCATAGAAATCTCTGCCTTAGCAAACAAAATTAAAATGAACAGTTAGGTAGGGACACCTGGGTAGTTCAGTCAGTTGAGCATCTGCCTTTGGCTTGGGTCGTGATCCCAGGGTCCTTGGATCAAGTCCTTCATTGGGCTCCTTGCTCAGCAGGGAGCATACTTCTCCCTCTGCCTGCCGCTCCCCCCACTTGTGCTCACTTTCTCTCTCTCTCTGACAAATAAATAAAATCTTAAACAAAAAATGAACAGTTAGATAACCAGCTTTCTACAGAATTTGCCCTGCTTGGCCAGGTTAGCAGTTACGATGTTTTTAAGTTCACAAGGCTGTTGCAAAACCTTAGCTTTACTTCACTTCTTCTATATTTTCTTTGAAGTACATGGTTACATTCTACAAATGTTAAGGTAACAGAGGAGAAAGTAATTCATTAGATTCTCTCAGGGCTGCACATTAGAACTTTCTGTAATGATGGACATATGTGTTCTGGATTTGTGCTATCCACTGTAACAGTCACTAGACACACGTGACTCCTGAGAACTTGAAGTGTGACTAGTGCAACTGAGGAACTGAACTTTTTATCTTATTTGACTTAAAATATAAATAGACACATGTGCCTTATAGCTACAGTATTAGAAAGTATAGTTCTAAACAAATTTTAGAATATATATGTTTGTGTATATATGTGAATATACATATATTCTGTATGTAAATATATACATAAATATAAACACAACTACATACCATGGAGGTATTGCAGGTTTGGTTCCAGACCATGGCAACAAAGCAAATATCACAATAAAATGAGTCAATGAATTTTTTGGTTTTCCAGTGCCTATAAATGTTTGTTTACATTATAGCATGGTACTTTATTGCCAAAAAATGCTAACCATCATCTGAGCTCTCAGCGAGTCATGATTACTGACCATGGATCACCATAACAAATACAAAAATAATGAAAAAGTTTGAAATATTATAAGAATTATCAAAACATGACAGACACAAAGTGAACAAATGCTGTTGGAAAATTGACACTGGCAGACTTGTTTGATGTAGGGTTGCCACAAACCTTCAATTTATAAAAATCACAGTATCTGTTAATTGCACTAAAGTGACACACAATATAGAGAGGTATGTCCATATATATCCAAGTAAGTCACAGTGGACAAGATAAGTTCTTTAAAAAATTCTTATCTGGAAGAAGCAATCGAAATTCTACTACACAAAAATCATGCCATAGTAGTCAGAGATTTTACCAAAAAAAAAAAAAAAAGGTAAATAAAATCTTGCTGCTAGTATATATTATCCAAGTCACTGTATTGGCAAACCATGGAGTTGTTGCTGCCATGAGAAAAATTTATTCACCTGGTTCCCAGACATCTTTGTCATCACTATTTTTGACTGCGTAGGCAATTTGAAAAGAAAAAAAAAAAAATTTCACAGGCAAGGCCTTTACAACTGGTTTCATCAATTCTACTAATGAAGAAATAACCCAAATCTCTGCCCATATCTCATTTAGGAAATTTCTATTAGATATAGAGAGCTGCTAAGAATTGTAATACATAAAGCTTTTAGATTTACCGACTTCGGTTTTTTTTGCTTTCACAAATGTTCCATGTGATATCAAGTAATAAGAGCCAAGTGGAGTAGTAAACCCATCTAAACCACAAGGCCTTGTAATAAAGAACATCTTGGGGCGCCTGGGTGGCTCAGTGGGTTAAAGCCTCTGCCTTCGGCTCAGGTCATGATCCCAGGGTCCTGGGATCGAGCCCCACATCGGGCTCTCTGCTCAGCGGGGAGCCTGCTTCCTCCTCTCTCTCTGCCTGCCTCTCTGCCTACTTGTAATCTCTGTCAAATAAATAAATAAAATATTTAAAAAAAAATAAAATAAAAAAATAAAGAACATCTTGAGGATTCCAAAACTCAGTCCATTTACTTAAGCACCCCTCACAAGTTATGATTCCACTACACGTGGGGAAGGGAAGAATGAAAGGATGGGTTGGCCGTAAGCTTGTTTTTTTGTTTGTTTGGTTTTTGCTTCTAGACTTAACATTAGGAAAAACTGGTATTTCTACTGAAAAGAAAAAACAAGCTGAGATTTACAAAAAAGAACAAATTCACTAATTACAACTATTTGTTGTGGGACAGACTTCCACAAATAGAGGTCTGTCTTTGGACCCTAGTTAAACACAGCTCATTAGTGAAACAGAAAAATTTTCTCACTATAAAGCAGTTCTACTTCTCAGATGGTCTTATGATTCTGATGAAAGAAAATGGTCCTATAAAACTCCAGTAAATTGCCCTAATATAACCAGTGATGTTCACACTGTGGTTTCTTGGAAGAAGCAGGGGATAGGAAGGGAGAAGACAGGTAATACAAAGGGGTTAGTTTTTCCTTTTGAGTATCTGTTAAATTTTTTAAAATATGTGTATAACTAATATAAAAAATAATTTCTTTAGACCTTACTGGAGATTAATGGACATATTCTATCTCAACATTTTATCATACTCCCTAAAATTACAACTTAAATTCCCAGGAAGCATCTTGACCTCATTTGCCAAAAAGTTGATAAATAAGAACACACATTAGACCCTGAACTTGGACTCTGTCCTTGTCCAAGCCTAATTGGCTATTTAACTTTGATGAAAAACAGGGGCTTACAGGGAATGAGAACCATCAGGGTCCCAGCCATTCACTTTTAAGGGTAGATAATATATTTTTTCATCCTGTCATTCAAAGGTACATTTTTGAGCAGCACCAAAATAAGTGTCCCGGGTTGGGAAATGTCTGTAAAAAAGAAAACTAGACCATCAAGGAAAAAATAAAAGACTTGTGAGTTAAGAGACAGATAAAATTCCTCCTATGGAAAATAGCATATCTGGTTTTATCGAACAGTGTAGATACAATCATGTTAGCCTTCCATGAGAAGTGATTTATTTTTGCAGTAAGCTACGTAAACCTAGAAAGTAAAATAACATTTGTATGACTCAACTGTTGGCAGCCTTATCTGTAGGTATGAATGAACTCCCAATAAATGCACCCATGGGAGCATCCCTGATCTCATTCCAAATGTTTAAATAACAAGGCAAATACATCTGTGATGTTTCCTCCTGATGGATGGAAATAAATGGGCAACCTTACTATCTTTCCTGAGGAATCCTCCAGACACAGTGGAATGGCTCTCATCAAAAATTAAAGGCTTCTGAGATACACTCAAGGCAGCACTTCAAATCTGTGCATTGGTATGATTTCCAGCCTGTCTGGTATTCAGAAACCGCTGTTGTCTTCCATTTTTTAAATGATTTTTTTTTTGTCTTCTTGTTTAGTATACTTTTAAAAAATTAGTTTTCTAGGAGAATCTTCCCTTAAAATGTCAAATGTTCAAATACAGTCCACTTGTGTACCTCTTTGCTGGCCTGAGTTCATTCTTTGTTGTTGCTTCAGTATTTTAAATAGAACGTCACTTGCTTCAATTCGGTTCTTGGTTTTCAGGGATTTGACTTACGGCTAAACTGTCACTAATTTGGGCATGAATCTGATCTTTTCTGCTCCATTTTAACTCTAAATATTGTGTTAGCATCTCTGTCCAAGCAATTAAACCTAAATCTACTAGTGATAAATTTTGTCTTTAACACACACATTCCCTCCCTAATGGAATCCCTTTGTGATAAGGGATAGGATATAATCAGCATCCAAAGAATGAACCGGCTTCACACGATATCAAGATCAAAGCCATGTCTGACATATAAATCTAATATGTTCTGCACATTTCAGAAATTTAAATAGGTGTCTCTTATCTTTGTTTTTGTTTTTTTTTTTTTTAAAGATTTTATTTATTTGACAGACAGAGATCACAGGTAGGCAGAGAGGCAGGCAGAGAGAGAGGAAGGGAAGCAGGCTCCCTGCTGAGAAGAGAGCCTAATGCAGGGCTCAATCCCAGGACCCTGGGATCAGGACCTGAGCCGAAGGCAGAGGCTTTAACCCACTGAGCCACCCAGGCACCCCTGTCTCATATCTTTGTAAAAGAGCCTAATACACTGCATTTTTAAAATTTTTTAAGTTTTAATTATTTAAGTAATCTCTACACATAACATGGAGCTCAAACTCATGACCCCAAGATCAAAAGTCACATACTTTCCTGACTGAGCCAGCCAGGTGCCCCTACAGTGTTTTAATCATAGTAAATGCTCACAGATATTCCTTTTTTCCCCTTCATGGCCTCACAGACTTACCCAGATTTTAGTTTTCAGTGTCTGATTTGTCTTCAGTTTCCCTGTGTTTGCTCACATTATGTTACTTTTTTGGAAGATTTGAAAACTTTCAGTAAATATTTTGGCACTAAAAATTTTTAAATAAATAAATAGGTGCCTCTTGACATTCGAATGAGTTAGATAACATCGAGAGATAGATCTCAAAATGAGGATAGGAAACCCATATTGGTCAGTTAAAAAATCTGAGAGATGCTGATACCAACTACCAACTCCATATAATTTTCACTGTATCACTACTGTGGATGTATTACCATAATAAAATAGAGAAGAGATCATTTCAGAGGCAACTGCAGTGAAGAGGAAAAACCACCTGCTTAAAACTGGACTACCTTCTGAATCCAGGCTATTTCAACCATTAGGTGAGTGATACTAGGCACATTGTTTAACATGTCTCTACTTCAATTTGCTCATCACCAAACTGAGATAAGAACAGCGCCTACTTGGGTGCCTGGGTGGCTCAGTCAGTTATCATCTGCTTCTGGCTCAGGTCGTGATCTCAGGTCCTGGACTTGAGTCCTGAATTGGGCTCCTTGCTCAGCGGAAAGTCTGCTTCTCACTCTGCCCCTCCCCACTGCTCCTGCTCTCTCTCTCTAATAAATAAATAAATAAAACCTTAAAAAAAAAAAAAAGAAGAGTATCTACTTCATGGAATTTCTGCAAGAAGGACAAGGAGTAAAAGGTATAAACTACTCAGAACAATGGCCAGCACATTTTCAAAAATATTAATGTTACCGTTATTATTTTACAACCTCTTTTCCCTGGTAGTTTCTCACTAAATTTTGAGATTAGAGGACTGGAAGATATCTTTCCTTCCTTTGTTCCCTTTTCCCCTTGCCCTGTCCTTATCTTTTTGCCTCTTCCCTCCTCCTCCCCCTTCCCCTTCCTTCCTCTTTTCTCTCGGCACCCTCTCCTTGCCCTTAGGATTTGGTGTGGGGGGGGGGTACATCCAAGAAATTTGGATAGTTTAATGTCTCTTTAAATTCAAGGCTTACTAGTCACTCAAGACTAGTCAAATATAAAAGTAAAGACAAACCACACTGATTTAAGATCTGAATACTAAGCAGTTCTCTGAGTAAAATTATCACTTAAAACATAAAGGATATCTGGAGCACCTGGGTGTCTCAGTTGATTAAGTATCCAGCTCTTGATTTCAGCTCAGGTCATGATCTCAGGGTTGTGGGATCAAACCCCCACATCAGGCTCCACACTGAGTGTGGAGTCTGCCTGTCTCCCTCTCCCTCTGCTCACTCTCTCTCTTTAATAAATAAATAGATCTTTTTAAAAAATGTAAATGAAAGGTGTCATAAAAGTACAGATAAAATAATTTTAGTTACCCATCCATTTAATACATCTGTACCAGTGTAGCCAGCAACTTTATCCTCAGGACATCTTTTCTTCAATGTTTCTTACTTGATTACTTTTAACAAGAAAGGATGTAAACAGATGGCCCAAATGACTATGTGGTTAAGTGGTTTATCAATAAAACCTGATTTACTCAGCGAATATGCCACTTACTCTTCTATAGGAAAAGCACACACAACACATTATATAATTGTCGTAGACTTGAGTTCAAATGTTCCATAATTCTTTTTTTTTTAAACATTTATTTATTTGACAGAGAGAGAGAGAGAGACAGCGAGAAAGGGAACACAAGCAGAGGGAGTAGGAGAGGGAGAAGGAGGCTTCCCGCCAAGCAGGAAGCCCGATGCGGGGCTGGGTCCCAGGACCATAGGATCATGACCCGAGCCGAAGGCAGTTACTTAACAACTGAGCCACCCAGGTGCCCCTGTTCCATACTCTTACTATGTTTTGTTTTGGTTTTTTAAAGAATTTTAAATAGAAAATTGGGTTTTAAAATCACAGAGTGTGCATCATACATTTGCTGTACTAACATTAGATTATAAAACTGGGTGCAGTGTCAATTTAATTGCCAGTTGTAGAGAGACCAGATACATGGTAAATGATCAGTATTCATTGCTTGGTTTTCTTCAAGTCCAAGATGCCATCAGTTGTAAGACCTTAAAAGATAAAATTAGGACTGGCAATTATAATTCTAAGATGCCATCAAAGGTAAGATACAACTCTACTTCAGAGTTCCCCAAAATGTAAAAAATCTGTATCTGGAGATCAATGAAACAATGATATTGTTATTAGCCATTAGGAAATACTTACTGAGGGCCTTCTATTGTCCATAGTTTTAGCATTGGGAACTATTAGGTATATAAAAATACTAGACATAGTCTCTGACCTTGGGGGATTTAAAGGGCAGTTAAGGGGTGCCTGGCTGTATCAGTCAGTTAGTTAGGTATCCAACTCTTGATTTCAGTGCTAGTCTTGATCTCAGGACCATGAGATGGAGCCTGCTTAGGACTCTCTCTCTCCCTCTCCCTCTGCCCCTCCTCCTTTCCCTCTAAAAAAAAAAAAAGAAAAAAGAAAAAAAAATGACAGCTTTAATTTTGGGGATTAGCCTGAAAAGAGAGAATCATGGCATATTTATGTTCAAATGCTATAGATTCTGTGTTATTTTATTTTTGTTTAATACCCAAAGTTACTGTTGAACATTAACACTCTCCTTCAGGTACTGCTGGGCACATACTAATTACAGATACTAACTCTTACACGGAGTTCTACTGAACACATCATAAATACTGGAGAAAGAAACGAAGGCAAGAAATTATAACACTTGGGTCAGAAAATTTCAAATAAATTGCTTTAGTGTTCCTGGACTCTCTCACAAACTAATTAGGGAAAGAGGTCAACAAAAGCCCACATGGGAAGCAGCTACTTTATGTAACATTCAATACAGTCATGGCTTACAATGAGGAAGAATTCACTGCTTATTAAGAATGCTAAGGGACACCTCGGTGGCTCAGCGAGTTAAGCACCTGCCTTCAGCTCAGGTCATGATCTCAGGGTCCTGAGATCAAGCCCTCTTAGGGCTCCCTGTTCAGAAGGAGTCTGCTTCTCATCCCCCTCACCTCTCATGCTCTATTTCAAACAGATAAATAAAGTCTTTATCTTTTCAATAAATGCTAAAAAGTGCAAACTGCATCATCAAAATTTTATTGGGAAATATGAGTGAGGGCACATGAACTTCTTTGCATTTGGTAAATATTATTTCTGACCAAATAGCATTTTTCTAAGAAAACATTGCTTCGGTTAAGACTTAAAAAACCTAAGTTATGGGGTGCCTGGGTGGATCATTTGGTTAAGTGTCTGACTCTTAATTTTGGCTCAGGTCATCATCTCAGCGTCCTGAGACTGAGAATAATGTTGTTGGGAATCTATGCTCAGCGGGGTGTCTGCTTCTCTCCCTCTCCCTCTGCCTCTGCCCCTCCCTCCGCTCAGGTGCGTATACACTCTCTCTCTCTAAAATAAATTAATAAATCTTTAAAAAAAATACCTAAGTTATTTCTCAGGAGAAAATAGAGTTTGGGACCCTGGGAACAGTGAGGCCCAAAGACAACAAATATTATTTTAAACAGATTCAATTCAAAACTATATCTACTTGGAATTAGGCAGTTGTATGCTGCTGATACAGATTTACTTTATGTTCTAGTTTTTAAAAAAGTAATTCTTGTCTTAAATGAAGAAGTAACGCAGGGAAAGGATTTAAATTACCTTTCCGGTGCCAACACGAGTAAGATAGAGCATGCCAAAAGTGAGAATCCGAGATCACTATTAAACTAAAGGCAAAGACAACACTGAACATCATTTAATTCAAGGGTCATCTTCTGTGATATCTATGTATGAGGTGTTGTACCAGCTGTGGGGAGAATCACAAAGACATAAAAACATATCCCTGTCCAATCTGATCTAATAGCAAAGGCAAGAAATTAACTCAAGTAAGTACACAGTAAAATATAATCAGCATTACAACAGAGTTATAAGCAAAATGCGATCGTACACATCACTTCTGTTGTTGATATCTTGGAAAGCTTTATAGAAGAGTTGGCATTTTATTATTATTTTTAAAGATTTTATTTATTTGTCAGAGAGAGAGAGAGCACACACAAGCAGGCAGAGGCAGAGAGAGAAGCAGGCTTCCCGTCGAGCAAGGGACTCGACCCCAGAACCCTGGGATCGTGACTTGAGCTGAAGACAGCAGCTTAACTGACTGAGCCACCCAGGCATCCCAGGAGTTGGCATTTTAAACAGGCCTTAAAAAATGTGTAGGACTTTAATAACTGCAGTTGGGGGGGAAAAGCATTTTGGGCTAAGGGGAAAGCTTGGAAAAAGAGAAAGTCATGGAATGTTTAAGGAGTTGTGGGATGTCCTGCAATTTGTGCCTGATCAGGATGAGCACACAGGAGATAAAACAGAAGATGGTACACATCAGGAATGGGAAGACTCTTCAAACCCAAGCCAAGAGGCTGGTCCTCAGAAAGGAGGTGTAAGGGATCCAGGTTTCGAGTAATCAAGGTTATGCCTTAGGAAGACTAGCTAGATGACAATGTCCAGGATGGACCGGAAGAGAAACAGGCTGGAGGAGAAGAGATCACTTAGGAGGCTACCATAATCATCCTAGCAAAAGGTACTGGAAAGAAAAGGTTCAAGTATGAAAACTTTCTGAAGAAGAAATGATAGGATTAAATGTCAATCAGCTGGATAGGATTAATCTGATGTTTGCAGCTTGGGTAACGCAGAGGATAGGCAGAAAGTCTATAATCGGTGACGTGGGAGCCATAGGAGCCCTTGACCCTGAACTGTATGGTAATAAAGGGGAAGGATGGGTAGTAGTAAATTTTAGAGTATGCAGGCTTTATGGGATGTTGTTGTCTGAGCAGAAGGTTCAGAACAGAAAACCATTCAAGATGGCTTCCAGCTCTCTTTTGCCTGACTGCACACAGAACAACTGTCTCAGAACTGCCTTTGGCCTTATTCCTCTGGCCTACTCCTCCATGAAATAAATATTGAGTGAGTGTGTACTGAGTGCCAGGGACTGTTCTAGACAGTTGGGGCAAATCAGTTAACAAAACAGAAGAAAAAAAAAAATTCTTGCTTTCGAGGAACTTGCATTTCAGTTGGAAAAGACAGACAATAAAAATTACAGATAATTAAATAAACAAAGTATATTATGTTAAAAGTCAAAAATGGGATTACAAAGAGAGAAGACTAAGAAGTATGAGGAGTAGAGATTCTGGAGTAGGGGGAGGGGTAGAGATTACATTGAGAGATGGAGCAAGTCACAGCCTTTGCTTCCCAGCCCAGTGTTATTATCAAAGGGTACTGTTGGGACATCGTTTACCACATTCCCCAGCTTGGTCTTAATGAAAGCACATGAGAGGGTCATTAAGTTTCCACAGACTCCCTGACTTCTCACCACCATCCCTCACCTAACTGATCACATTTCTCTCTCGGCATTAATGGCCAGAGACCCGAAAGCTAAATTTGTGATCTTCTTCCAAAACACAGATGGAGCCTCACGGCATTTTTTTGTATTTGTTTCCATCTTACTTTCCAAGCATTCGTTTTCCTACTGTGTTGATTTCATCACATACTTTTACTCCTATTGTGTAATTTTGTCAGTTAAAATCCAATTTAAAGAAATATGCAAAACTAAACTGTTCAAGTTATTTGTTTTTTATGATCTGGACCTCTTTTTCACACCAAAATTAGTGGTTTTAATTAAGGTCAAGCCTGTTAATACACTTAAATGCGTAGCCTGTATGTCATCCAGTGAGAGGTCTAACTGCCTTCCCTACTGGTCAGACAGTTTGGATACTTACATGAAATTCACACAGCCGGTGCCAGCAGGTGGAGCGATCCAGACGAAGCTGAGGTTGGTTGTGGGCAGATGACTCACATGTGAGGCCACCACGCTGCACATAAACTGGTTACCAAACTGGTGGTCAGACATGATCCCTGAGAGACAGAAAAGAAGAGAAGCTGTCATAAAAACAACAAAACAAGCTCTTTCTTATCATGGCATGAACAATATTTTCTGGACATTTTTCTTATATGCTAAGATTCATCATGTTGTTTGGATGCTCTGTAAGTTATGCAATTTTCCGTGTCCTGTTGTCAGAAGGATTTTAATTTAATTTAAAACATTTTTGTTACGGGGTAATCTACTAGTTTCATTGCTCTCGTTGCTCAGCTTTGATTTTGTTGATTGGTCTCTATCCGTCAACAAAGACCACCAGGGCCATACCTACCGTATAATAAGGGTAGTCTTAGTGGAAGTGTTTATAGCAAACAAGACTAAATTATATTGGGAACTGGGAAGTATCTCAGTAAGAGGATATTAGCAAAGGCTTGTTAAACTCTTTGGGCTTAAGGTAGGTCATTTTAGACAGTAGGGGGATCGAGTTGTCCTGGGAATTTCCTGTGATTTTAGTACTGAAATTCCTGCATCCTGGGACCACCTAATCTTGCTGGGGAGGTTACAGGGATACATGGTTTTGCTTCTGGATTTGGTGCTATCAGAAAGTGGGGACAATTTTATCACGGAGTGCCTTATTAATCTGTATGGGAAACATGAAGAGTGACACAGCCTAAAGTTGTGATTGATAGAATTCAAGTCAGCATGGAGAGGGGGATGGTCACTTTTGTGATTTGCACCATGTTCTTGCTTTTGTTTGTGTGCAGGTTTGATTAAAAAGTGGTCTTGGTTTTGGCTCAAGCCATCAGTTTAAGGTGGCCTTGTCTGATGTTGATTGTCTGATGTGTGATCTGTAAAACAGTTCACATTCCACGTGAGAATACCAGAGCCCAGCTGTGAGGGCCAGGTCAGCTCCCAGCTGAGCTATCTGGAGATGCTTTTTTTTTTTTTTTTTAAGAAGATGATTCTCTTAGTTGACATCTGATATAAAATATTTATTTTTTATTTTTTTAAGTTAACATATAATGTATTATTAGCCCCAGGGGTATACGTCTGTGAATTGCCAGGTTTACACACTTCATAGCACTCACCATAGCACATCCCCTCCCCAATGTCCATAACCCCACCACCCTGATATAAAGTATTAACAAATAACTCAACACTAAGAAAATAAACAACTCAATTTTTAAAAAATAGGCAAAAGACCTGAATAGACACCTCATCAAAAAATACACAGAAGACAAGTAAGTATATGAAAAGATGTTCAACATCATAGGTCATTAGAGTACTGCAAATTAAAACAACAATGAAATGCCACTTCCCAACTATTATGGCCATAGTACAAAACAATGACAACACCAAATGCTGGTGAGGATGTGAAACAAAAAGAACTCTTGTTCATCGCTGGTGAGAATACAGAATGGTACAGCCACTTTGGAAGACAATTTGGCATTTTCTTATAGAAATAAACATACGCTTACTGTACGATCCAGCAATCATGCTCCACAGTATTTACCCAAATAAATTAAAGATTTCTGTCCACACGAAAACCTGCACATGGATGTTTACAGAAATCTTATTCATACTTGTCAGATTCATACTTGTAAGCAACCAAGCTATCCTTCAATAAGTGAATGGAATGGAACTGTGGACACTCCAAACAATGGGGTATCTATTCAGAGCCAAAAGGCCATGAGCTACCAAACCATGACAAGACATGGATAAATAAATGCAGTTTACTAAATGAAGGAAGCCAATGTGGAAAGACTACATACTGTATGATTCCAGTTCTACGACATTCTGGAAAAGGCAAAACTATGGAGACAGTAAAAACATCCCCAGTTGCCAGGCGTTAGGAGGGAGGCAAGGATGAAAAGGCAGAACATAAAGGATTTTTAGGGCAGTGAAACGATTCCATTTAATACAATAGTGGATACATGTCACTATATATTTGTTAAAACACAAAGAATACACAACATTAAGAGTGAATCCTTGTGTGAACTAGGGACTCTGAGTGATAATGATGTGTCAGTGTAGGTTAATCTGTTGTAACAAATGTACCACTGTAGTTCAGGAAGCCGACAATAGTGGGGAGTTGTCGGGGGAAGGGGAGCATATGGGAATTGTCTATACTTCCCATTCAGTTTTGCTGTGACCTAAAATGCTCTAAAACCAAATTTTATTAATAGTAATATTAATAAAAGTATCGCCAGGAATGAGCAATTCGACAAAAAATTCACTTCCAGGCTTCATGAACTTAGGCAAATGACTTACTGTGAAACCCAGTTTTCTTGTCTATAAAATGGAAATACTATGTCCTCTTCACCCCAAAGTTATTGTGAGAATGAAATGATCCAATTCATTGAGTAGAGTCCCCACCATGTTTGCACAGGTACCCTTTCTACACGTCATCATAACAGTTCATACCTGCTTCATCATAGCACTTGACCTACAAGGGGGTAGGTCTTTAACTGCTATATTCCAAGCAACTATCTTAATGTCTGACACATCACATATAGTCAAGAAATGCTTTTTCTGAATCAATACAATAATGACTTAACTAAAAACATTAAAAGCAACAGAAAAGCTATCACATATGTTATATTACCTAGTGAAACAGAATCTTCTAGAATAAAGGAATGGGTCATACTGGATAAAGAAAGAGAAAAACAGGTCTGTATTTTGACATAGCCTAATGGTGCCTTTTTTCTCATGCAAGTTTTTATTTTTTTAAGCTACATCTTGAGACAAAATTCATCAAGCCAGAGAAACCACAATGTTAGGGAGGATAAAAGACTCCCCTGGGAAATCATAGAGTGCTGTAGGAGACTCAAAAGCCATGACTCAGGAATTGCCACTCCACTCTGTTTGTACATAAAGCAGAAATCCTGCGTGTGTGTGGAAAATGACACATCTGACCAAAAAAATATAAGTATTCCAGCCACAATCGTGTGGGAAGGGAAATGAATCAAACAAATAAGACTTCAGGGTTTCACAGCCTTGGTAACAGAATTCACATTCAAGTAGCTCCCTATTCTTCAGAACCCCTCCTGGAAAGTGAGTCAATGTCTAGGCTGCATATTACTTCACAACATTTTATAAAATAGCTATACTGTTGTAATTATGACACACCCCACTCTGGGTAAATTTGCCACAGAACAGCATTCTTGCCATCCAGCTGTCTGGCACAGTAGTTCCCCCAACAAGGTTGCACAATGGCATCTTCTGAAGAGATGGGATAACTACTCTACTGGTTCCTAGAGATTCTGAGTTAACTGGGTGGGGATAAAGCCTGGATACTGGGAGTTTCAGAAGCTCACCAAGCAATTTCAATGTGTAGTCAAGAACATGAAAAAAATGTGTCCCTGATAGTAATACAAAATATTCAGTCCTTTACCCACTATTCCTAGAACCACCCAAACATGTATTCTGAGGGCCTTATTACATACCTTCAAATACTAGGAGTGTGCAGTGGTCTTTGCTTTTTTAACAAAGAGCCCTAACCTATTCTACTGCTTTCACGTTTTCTTTTTGTTTTTGATTGAAGTATAATTACCATACAGTGTTATATTAGTTTCAGGTGTATAATGACCCGATAATCCAATACATTACTCCATGCTGATCACAAGGGTAATTTTTTTTTCACAAGGGTAATTTTAATACCCTTTATCTATTTCACTCATTCCCCCACTCACCTCCCTCTGCCAACCACCAATTTGTCCTCTGTATTTAAGAATCTGGTTTTCCCTTCTGTTTGTTTTGCTTCTTAAATTCCATATATTATGGAACCATATGGTAATTGTCTTTGTCAGACTTATTTCAGTTAGCATTATAACCTCTAAGTCCATTCATGTTGTTGCAAGGTGCAAGATCTCATTCTTTTTTTGCGGCTAACATTCTATCATATATATATAATATATGATAATAAATTTTTTTATGCATTCATCTGTGGATGGACATTCGAGTTGCTTCCATATCTTGGTAACCACTTTTTTCTTTTCAGTGTAACAGTATTCATTGTTTTTGCACCACACCCAGTGCTCCATGCAATACGTGCCCTCCCCATTTTAACTGGCATTTTCTTTGAAAATATCTAAAAGTTGGTCAGAGCTGCAACTATTAGCAATCTGTTCATCTTAATATCAACCAGCAGGAAATAACAGTATTTACAGAATACCCAGTTGGGCTCAAACATTCTGTTAGGCCCCATGGAGGTGCACAGAAGAAACACAGGCCTTAGTCCCTATCCCGAAATGACTTGAGCTGGAAAGAGAAAACTGGAGAAAACGACATTCTAAATAAAATACCCGGAAAATAAGTAGGTCTAAATGAAGTTGTATTTGTGAAGAGTTATGAAATAGGAGAAGAGTGACTAATAGAAACAATTGCAATAACGGTTATGATAATACTTAATTGAGCACTTAGTATGGCTTAGTGCTATTATAAGCATTTCATGAATATTAACTTACTTGAGGCTCTTAAGAACCCTGTGAGGTAGGAGCTGTTAGTTTCTCCATTTTACCTGTGAGGACCCTGAGACAATGCAGATAAAAGAATGTGCTCCTGGTCATAGAGAAAATGGAGAGTGTAGTGTGGGTTCAGACCAGTGCCCTTCAGTCATAAATGGCACTATTGAAGAGGGAGGCTGGAGCAGAGTCTTGAGAGAAAAGCCATGATTTCCCATATTTGTTTTTATTCACATGAGACAGCAGGGTATAATCAAGAGACCATTCCCTCACTCTGCCACACACGGCTGAATGACTTTGTCAGGGTACCCCCTCTCACAAGCTTCGTTTCTGACATCTGTAAACTGCTGGTCCGTGATCACTAAGACCCCCTTCAGTGCCATAGCTCTCTGAGTACAATCTAAATGAATAGAAGAAAATATGGAAGGACATCTCTCAAAGGCAGACATAATGAGCAGAGGTGCAAATATAAAATGAGTACAAAGAGGAGGGCAGTCAGACTCCGATTCTAGAGTTCTATGAAACAACAATTTACTGCCTCCGCCACAGTGATCTTAATGGCTTGTGTCATGAAAGACATATACCATCTAATTAACGTAGGTGATTCGGGAACCTATTCTTGGGACAACTGAAATTTGAATTTGATAATGAATTTAAGTCTACGATGGTGCTTTCCCTGCTGCATGCTGGATAATAGGACATATATTGAGTTTTTAATATTACTAGGAAAAGGGAAAATCAGATCTGCAATAGAACTTAATTACATGTATCTCAGGGATATATATACTTATTAAATGTATATGTGTGTGCCACAGTAATAATAAAAATTTTATTTCCTTGCTGTATGTACATGTAAACTCTCATGCAAAAAACTGTTCATGTGGAACTTCTTCCTCAGAGAAAAAAGCTGTACTTTTCCAAGTACATTATGGACTCTGAGAGACAATAAGCACTTCAAGAAGTATGGCTCTCCTGACCTAACTTTGGGTAAAGAAAGTAAAGTATAATTTCAATCTCTGAAGTTCTACAAACTGATAACTTGTCTAGCAAGATCTTAAAGCATCCATGTTATAAACATATTTTCCTTTTGAATATTGTGTATATACACTTGAAAAATAGAATATTCACAATCTAGCCATACTTTCTATATTAGAGTCAGTACAACTCTTTGACATAGTATGGGTGTTTTAAATTCATCAAGGCAGGGGTGCCTGGGTGGCTCAGTGGGTTAAGCCTCTGCTTTCGGCCCAGGTCAGGGTCCCAGGGTCCTGGGATCGAGCCCTGCATTGGGCTCTCTGCTCAGCAGGGAGCCTGCTTCCGCCTCTCTCTCTGCCTGCCTCTCTGCCTACTTGTGATCTCTGTCTGTCAAATAGATAAATTAAAAAAAAAATTCATCAAGGCATTCGAAGCACTGGATATCTAGTGTAAAAATATCTCATATTTGTCTTCTTAATGATCACCGTGTTTAAAGGATATAAATCTATCCCAGAGTTTCCTTTATCCACATTATACTTCTGCAAGATGAGGCTCACAGTGTCTTTAATTGTTCTAAAGTTGTTTCCATGATTCCTTTCAAGACAGTGATACATATTTCTTTGCCTTCTGGGATGTCATTTTCCTTGACAAGTCTTCAGTTATTTTAAGTTTGTGACTAAACCTTGTATGAACTCTATTTTCCCAAAGGAATAGTTTTCTAAGCTTTTAATGTGCACACCTTGGATCTTCAGAACTGTAACTAAAAGTTCTATAATTTCCTCCATCTCTACAACAAAATGCACATAATCTCATAAAAATGTAGGCCATTCACTTCTAAGAAGCACACTGAAGACTTTATTACTCAAAATAACCAATGTAGTGGAAAAGTTACACATTCATGTTGGGTTTATTCCATATTTTGTAGATTAAAGATGTGGATAACTCAAATCTATTTAGTGTGTGATTTGCCATGGTTAGTGTGAAAGTGGGTAGAAACTTGCCCTGGTTTAAACTGGTTTATTTTTCACAGATTTCAAGCACTATCTGTGGATGAGACACTGCCAAGGAAACAGCAAGTACCTAGTATTACAATTTTTTGTTCGTGAAAAATGTAGGCTGCATATATAAAAATGATGAAAAGTTAAAAGAAATATTATTTTACCATTTCAAACACTTTCAGAAAGTATAGTAGAATGTTGTTGTGTCAAGAAGTTTTAGTAATCTATTAACTTATGTCTACATGAAGAGCAGAAGATAAGACAAATATTTAAGGTGATTTCTAATTCATTTAATTTTTATCATTTGCTCTTTCCTTAAAAGGGGTATCTAAAGGCTTCAATCAGTTAATTAAAAAAAAAAAAAAAAGACCAAACCCTTCTGCAAATCTGGTTTGGAAAGTTAGCGTTGTATTGTAAGTGAATAGGGAAAATGGATTATGGAGTTCCTCTTAGTCATTTTTTAAATCTTTTCATTTGATTTGAATACGAGTAACTGTTTACTTACAGAATTTGACTTGTCTATTATTTGCCTTCTTCACTAAGCCAATATACTCAAACATTTCAACAAAGGTAACATGATTTTACAGGCTGAAAAATCATCACAGAACTTTCTGAAAACATCCTTATTGCAGCTTATCTGTGAAGCACCAGCCTGATGAAAATGGATATGAAAAGAACAGCTCTCGAGTTGTGCTACTAGATAATGAATAGTTCATGCACACACGCTCACCTATATACACACTGGGTATTGTTTCATTTTTAAAACATTGATTTAAAGGCATTTGGTTTCAGGCGTAAGTCTAGACGCAAAAAAGCACGAAAACCTTTTAAAACCATTCTGAAATTGTATGTCTATGGGCATAAGTTAGAAAACGTATGAGAATTCATGTTATTTCCGCTCTTGTCAATTACACAAAAAGATGTTCTTTTAAGTCAACCTGATTCTTTCCTCACTCACTGCCATTACAAAGATGAGAATTACTGCTGTTGCCTTCCCTCTCTTGTCCTCTTCCAGCCCTGCCATTTGCTGAATGCCTTCTCCGCGCCCAGTGTTTTAGCCCTATTACTGCCTTACTAGTACTAGAGGGACAATCGTCAGGAAGGGTTAAAGCACAGACCCTGGAGTCAGTCTGCCTGGGCTCAGATCTTTGCTCCACTACTGAGGAGCTATGGAACCTTGGGAAGGTTACTCAAAAACTCTGCTCCTCAGTTTCCTCTCTAGGAAAACGGAGATGGTAGTAATAGCTTGGTCATGAAGACTGAATGAGTACACAGCACAGAGGTAGCACTATATGTGTTGAATATTATCATTCCCATTTTGGAGACCAAGGAGAATTATCCAGAACTAGTGATTTTAAGTGACTTGCAAGGATAACAGAGCTAGGGAATGACACTTTAACACATCTTCTATTTTACACTGTGCCTTGGCTTCTCTCCTGCCTGTATCCTTACACGGAAGTACCTCAATTCTGGGACAGACCCCAATCCTGATCCAAAGGAAATCCTGTCCAAACCGAATGATGGAGAGCAAACCATCTGAGAGTAAGCAGCAAGAGGACAATTTTATGTGCTCCTTCTCCATCCCCCCTCACCCCATCCAAACCCCTTAATTTCTCATCAGAGAATTATTGGATACTCTTTGTCCTCTTGGTAGGCACATCTCTGAATGAGATATGGATGTGAGTGAGACATCTTTAGGCCAAAAGCACTCCCCTAAAGGTCAAAGCCATTCAGTTATCCTTAGGTCTATGTGGCCACTGAGTTTGACAGAGCAGCAACTTTTCCAAAGAGCTAAAGTGCAAAAGTTTGCACTAACTGAAGTTCTCTGATCCATTGGTTCAAAGTATACCTCCACTGCCCCCCTCCTAACACTGCATACCACCTCCCCTCTCCCATTAACCTCTGCTGCTGGCAGGGAATCACCACATACTGTCTGCCCCCAGACTCTGCAAACTGACCGCACCACACTGACTACCTGTGCAGAACTCTATTTTGCCTCCCTACCTGCTGCCTGCTCCTTTGACTTGCCCTGGTGTATGTTGGATTCACGGTACAACTTCCAGGCTAGAAGTCAGATTTTACACATTGGCAGGAAAGAAAAAACCAAAGAGGAAGTCGCTTCAGAGATATAAACCCAAGCCCATGTAGGAGGTTGAAAAGAGCCTCGGAGGCAAGACTTTCTTAACAAAACAAAACATCCTGCATAAATGAAACCTGAGACCGTTGGAATAGCAATTCTCCATTTCATCTTCCCCCCAGCCCCAGGCAACCAGCATTCAAGTCTCTGCTTTCATGACTTTGACTATTTTAGATACCACATATAAATAGAGTCATGCAGAATTTGTCCTTCTGTAACTCATTTATTTCAATTGGCATACTGTGGTCTAGGTTCACCCATGTTGTCACATATGGCATATTGCACTCTAAGTATATAGCATATTCTTTTTATCCATTCTTCCGTGATGGACATTTAGGTTGTTTCCATTCCTTGGCTATTGGGAAGTACGCTGCAGTGAACATGAAAATGCAGATATCTCTTCAAATTCTGACTTAAAGTCCTCTGGGAATCTACCCATAAGTGTTATTGCTGGATCATATGTTATTTCTATTTTATATAATATACAATATCACTGAGGCTCTGGGTATACTACTGATACCTCAGTTTTAACCACAGAATACAATCTAGCTAATTAAAGGAATGTTGAGTGAGATGAGGCAGCTTCTTTGGGAGATACACAGAAATAAACCTGGATGCCGCCCAGCAAGGAGTTAAGTCCACAGGACCGGGCCAACATAAAACAATAGCTGACACCGCCGACTCCTTGACATCAACCATATATGGACTAAAATAACAGAACATTCACCTAAGCTTTTCCAAAAAAAAAAAAAAAAAGAACTTTCCATGACTGTACTTGATGGAATATGGATGTCCCATGCTCAGTCTCCAGTTCATATTACACTCTTCTGTATCCAAGTCTCACGAGGATTGTTCTAGAGAGCAGGAGGAAACTAAGTTACATGCCTTCACCCCTACAGAGGAAGTGTGGGAATTCTATTTTGGAATGGTGGTACTAACAATATGGGAAACTTTATAAAAATGTTGGATAATCATAGATGGCCTATGTCTACCACAGAGCAAGTTCAGACTCTATGAAGTTCTGATACCAAAATAGCTAAAATAACTGATAGCTTTAAACAACCATGATTTTTAGGACTATGTCCATGAATGTACACATTGGGTTCCTTATCCCTTACCTTGAGTGAGCATTCTGTCACAGGAAAGATATTGCTTATAGCACCAAATTTATTTGATAGAACAGAGCAAAGGCTCCCCATACCCTTCCTGGAAGCCGAACAGATTTCCCAAGGAATCACATCAGAACAGATAATGTGCCTCTGCTTTCTGACTCTGGATGGCATAAATCTGCAACAAATGGCAGACATCCTCTTAACAATCAGAGTTCCTGCTAAAGAAGGAACATCAGTGAGTTAGCATAATTTTATTAGCTCAGTTAAAGAACACTATCTATCTACTCTTGGAGTTTTTATTGACCTTTCCCCCAACCTATCAACCAATTAGAAAGTCCTTTCGATGTTACCTCAAAATTTTCTCAACTCAGCCCCCTCTTACCTAATTTTCCTACTATGGCCTTATTTCAGGCTTTCGTTATCTCTTTTTTGACCAGTCCCAACAACTCCCTAATTGGTCTCTTTGAATTCAGTTTTGCTTCTTCAGGCTAACTCTCAGTCTCTTTGTAAATGTAAATCTGAATGTAAGTCTCATTGTAAAATGCAAATCTGATTTTATCATTCCACTGATTTACATCCTTCAACGGCAATCCACACTTACAGAAGGAGGCCTAAGTTCCTCAAGGTAACATTCTGTCCCCCCTATTTCTCTGGACTCATTTATCATGACTCTTACTCACACTTCACATTCCATCAAGACTAAATTGTATAAAGCTGTATGCACACACCTCTAGTTTTGCTCTTGTTCTCTCTGCCTAGACTTGGAGTCAGCAAACTATTGGCCTATGGTTCAAATCTGGGCCATGGCCTGTATTTTTATTACCACTGAGCTAAGAATGAGCTTTATATTTTGAAAAAGTTGTAAAACAAAAAGAAAAATATGTAATAGAGACCTATCATCATGATCTAAAAAGCCACTTACAGAAAAATTTCCTGACCCCTGGCCTAAGTACCCTTTCTTCCTCTCACATGTCTAAACCCTTATCCATCACTTAATATGCATATGAGATCATAAATCATCTCCTCCATGAAGTTTCCCTGTAGAATTTCTTCCTGTATCCCAGATTAACATTAGGAACATCTCCGTGCTCTCACAATACCCAGAGAATTGTGCAGTTATTGAATCTACTCATTGCATTACAGTTACTTGTCTTCCTCATTAGACTGTTAAATTTGTGTTATGAATTTTTTACACACCAAATCTATGACAGGCACATGATAGATGTTTATGGAATGAAATGCTGCTGAATAAAGGTGTTACTATTGACATCATGTGGTAACACAGTCATTTACATGGCAGGAGCTCTCCGTGGTACTGAAGAGCCCTCCTCCAACTTCTTTCCAGAACCTTAGGTTTTGTATTTCTCAATTACCTTCACCAGCTTCTGTAATGGCTTCATGACTTCTCCTGCCACTTTCCACTTGACTTCCTGTAGAATACAAACTCTTGTCCAACTCTCTTCTTCTCCAATTAACTATACATAACTTTTGGTCAAGGCATTTATTGTCTACCAAACAGTCATAGGCTCCCCCACACTCTCTAGGCTCTCTGTAGTTCAAAAGGGCTGTGTGAATAATTTTGACCAATGGGATACAAGCAGAAATGATGCATACTCTTTCCTAGTTGAAACACAGAATAGAGTGAGTTCTCTGGGTTCCTGTATTCCCTCGCCTTGATGGCAAAAGAAGCCATGCACTAATATTGCATAGTCACAGTATAGAAATACCTTAGATTGCTGAGTTCTGCGTGGAGGGCAACTACCCTAGAGTCTCTGGCTTATATAGAGCTGTTGAATTAAGCTGCAATTTGGGGGTTAATTTCTTACCATAGCAAAACTGAATTTCTCTGATTAATACATCCTTTTATTACAATAACTCTTATCACAGTTCATTTACTTCTAGTTCCTTCACTAGATTGTAAATATCTTAAAAGAAGTGATTTGATTCTATTGATTTTCACAGCATCACTCAGTAATTGTTTGCTAAATGGATGAACTGACTGCTAAGTCTGCTTTCCTCTTTTCTGTGACATTTCCTACTTCAAAAAGAACAACAATCTGTTTATCTTACAACCGTCAAAGGAAAACTGTGATGAGTGTAATTTCCTCATATGTGAAATAAGGAAAACAATAGTAACCACCCCACTGGGTTCCCCAGTTAATGTATGTAAGGTGTCTAGAACAAAAACCAGCACATAATAATTATAATACATAAATGCTGGCTATTACAACATCACTAAAACTTCTTTTTAGCATCCCTAAATTTCTATCCATATTCCCAGTGACTTACAAAATCAATGATTTTTTTTTTCTGGTAAAGGCATTGATTCAATAACTCTAGTCTTTGTTTTCTTATAAAATTAATAAATTTTAAAATGTTAAATCACATATAATACAAAAATACAGTTTATACATGTATAATGTCATAATTATTGCAAACAGTTTATCTATTATGGTAGCAGCTTAAGCACCACAAGAAAACATTGGCAATGAATGAATTCTGACAATGAAACACATTTCATGTTTTTAGCTCATGTGATTCCAAATAAAATAAAATATCAATACATTTTAAAAGACAAATCACAGGAAAATATGTACACTACTTTCATTAAATTCATTCATTCATTCATTATTCATTTATGGAGTGTGAGCGGTGGGGTGGGGGTGAGAAAATCTTAAGCAGGCTCCATGCCCAGTGTGGAGCCCAGTGCAGGCCTTAATCTCAAAACCCTGAGATCATGACTTGAGCAGACATACAGAGTTGGATGCTTAACTGATGGAGTGCCCCATCTTCTTACATCTTTTAAATTCTGTTGTCTATGACTTTCTTGAGATGGCATCATTAGTCACAGTGAACTATGATGTCCTTACATGCAGGTCTCAATCTAATGACCTGGAGATCATAACCTAAGCTGAAATCAGGAGTCAGATACTTAACTGACTGAGTCA
The DNA here is from genome assembly GCF_010015895.1 of Lontra canadensis. NCBI lineage: Eukaryota > Metazoa > Chordata > Mammalia > Carnivora > Mustelidae > Lontra > Lontra canadensis. The sequence continues at coordinate 9,715,442 of NW_022631042.1, forward strand.
CCCAGTGACATGAAACAAATTTAATTTTAGATTTGAAATTATTTTACCTACAGTTTCTAACTGAAAAGACACCCCAAATATATTTTTAAAAAATTCATATACACATTTCTACAGTTGGGAAGAAAATATTAGAACTTTTATATTTTATTGTCAAATTTATATGTCCTATAATATACAAAGTATGTAAGTACAGAATATATGTTTTGAACTTAAAAATTAAAAGTAAATAAACAGACATATTTAATTACACATGTATACTCAAAAATTTTACTAATAGAGGAATTTTATGTTTGGTTTAGAGACTTCTAAAGGGAAGGGAGACTCCCTTTAGAGACTTCTAAAGGGAGGGAAGCAAGAGATTAAGAGATTTGATGTGAAAAAATCATCTCCCTTGTGACTTTCTGAGACAAGAGAACTGTCAAATTTTTATGTTATCCCCCATGGTCAGTCAGGAGATAACAATAGTGATGAGAATAAGACAAAAGGCTTTGATTTGAGTCCATTGTTCTATTCTTCAAGGGAATGAAGGGGAACATGCCAGGAGGAGCCCAGCAGAAGTGTGTAACTAGCAGTGTGTTTCTGGGTGTGCTACAGAATTATGATCTAGCATGAGGATGCCAGATTTCTGCCAACAAGCATTAGAGATGCTATGAGGGCTTAATACAATGAAAGACTCGTGCAAAGATATTGATAATCCAAAGTAAATTACTTTAAGTATCATGAGAAAAGCCTACATTATTTTGTGAGCCCACAGAGAGAGCATATTCATCTCCTTAAGACAGAGAATCAATAAGCTATGACAGCAACGTTTGAGACATTGCTGATTGTGAAAGGGAAACCAAATTATCTTGGGTTTTGTTTTGTTTTTGTTTCTTTTCTTCCAAAAGGAACAGCATTCTCAAAGTGGAAGAGTGCTGATCATCCTGAGACAACTAAGGAGAAGTGAGAGTGGCTGGGATATGGGAGTATGTACAGCAGGCCTGGGAAGGGAAGTGCGGGAAGAGCAATTGAGGAGGCCAGAATAGAAAGACGTTGGATGCCTCAGTCAAGAATTGGTACTGCTGTAGGCACAATGGGGAGTGATTCCCAGAATTCTGTATACAAAGAAAGAAATATAAATATGATAGTGTGTATAAAATGTTATGGATACAGACCAAAGAACATCAAGGACAGTGCCTGGAAAATTAACACAAGAGACCAGGCAAGGCATGAAAAGGGTTGGAATTGCAGCGTTAGAAAGGTTTTTGATTTGCATTCATTGTTTCATGCCTTGTATTATGGTACTAGGGCTGCTATAACAAAGTAGCACAAATTGGATGGCTGAAAACAACAGGAATTTACTGTCTCACACTTTGGGAGCCTAGAAGTCCAAAATCAAGGTGCCAGCATGCTAATTCTTTCTGAAGGTTGTGAGGGAGAACATGTTCCATGGTTCTTCCCTAGTTTCTGGTGGTCCCAGGCATTCTTTGGCTTATAGGAACATCATTCCAGCCTTCCCTCCTCACATGGCATTCTCCCTGTGTCTCTGTGTCTTCCTATGGTTGTCCTATAAGAACACCAGTCCTACTGGATTAGGAAACCACCCTACTCCAGTATGATTTCATCTTCACTTAATTATATGTGCAATGACCCTATTTCCATATAAGGTCACCTTCTGTGGTATTGACGATTTAGGACTTCAACATATCTTTTTGGGGGAGATTCAATTTAACCCATAATGTGCCTCAAAGAAATGAAGAGAATCAGGAGGAGCTACAGAGTTCTCACTCAGAAAAATAAGTTCGTGATTGTGAAAGTATGGATGGTGTTCTGTGACTCAGTGTTAGGTAGAAAGGCTATGATTTATTAAGATGTCATTAAAGAAGAGTAACTCATTTTCTAAATATTAACTTTTAATTCAAACTTCCCTAAAATACAACATATATAGTAAATAATAACCACATAAAGTCATGGGGGGTTCATTAGAAGAATGGGCAGCAGGAAGGGGAGAGAGAATTCACACACACACACTCACACACACACACACACACGCTCACACACACAAATTAAGTTGACAAGAAAAATCCTAGAAAAAATTCGAGTTTTGCATTTAGAAATTGCATGCAGGAGTCCACAAAATTTTTGAAAGCAATATGTACCTTTAAGTTAGGTAACCTATTGTCACCCATACTTTTCCTTAATAATCGAATCACTGGCTAACATAAACCCTACAAGAACAAATAAAGTTACCGTAAAATGATCATTAATGATCATTAATGACCAGAGGACTTCAAATAGGACCTAGCAAAGTTATTAGTAAAAACTATCCTAGTGGGGCGCCTGGATGGCTCAGAGGGTTAGGCCTCTGCCTTCAGCTCAGATCATGGTCTCAGGGTCCTGGGATTAAGCCCCGCATCAGGCTCTCTGCTTAGCAGGGAACCTGCTTCCCCCTTTCTCTCTGCCTGCTGCTCTGCCTACTTGTGATCTCTCTGTGTCAAATAAATGAATAAAATCTTAAAAAAAAACAACTATTCTAGTATATTTGCCCACTCAAGTAACTACACTACCACGCCCCAACATATGTTATTGATAAGAGCTATGCAAAGGTTAGGTTTACATTATAATAATATAGCTCCTTATAAAGATGTCACAAGAGGTGACATCAAGATCTCTCTGAAAACTGACTACACAGCTGGGAAATACCACTAATTAAACTATTATTGAATGTCGATTTTACAAAAAAAAAAAAATTCTGAGTAATAAGGAGCACTTCCTAAAAGACTGTGATTATATTTCATGAGACAATGACTGCAAAAATCCCACCCACACTGTACAGTGTTTAGAGGAAGTTAACTGAGCGTCTTTTAAGCAGATTGTCTTTTCCTTTCCATCCAATGGAGAGGGGTGTAATACAGTGTCATCTGGGTGTACAGGGATTTACAAACACAATTCCAATTACAAGGAACAGGATTTGCACACGTAAGGGCCTGCCCAGAGCACTACGAATTCACCTTCTAATTTGCAGCACTGCCCCCAGAGGCTGAGCGTGATTCTGCCCGCATATGGCAAGTGTGTGGATGCGGGTGCCCAGTGCACCGGGTGGGCGGTACAGAGCTCCCAGTCAGGGAGGCTGAGCAGATGATTTACATCTGACGTCTAAGAGCTCCACAGAGAACTGCCAAGCGCTGTACTAAACGCCACCAATCAGGCAAATCCAGTCGTGGCAAACAAACTTGGCATTAACAGCAGAAATAAAATATGCTAATCAGTGTTCTACTCCAGGAAAACAAGTCACCAGGGAAGGAGGTTGGGGGGAAAGCCACATCTTTAAGGCTCTGCAGAGGTTTTGGGTTAAATTTCTACATTTATCTCTAGTTAGGATTCACTGATATTTCCGCCTCATTTACAACATAGTAAGTGTTTCACACAGCTACCTAGTTTGGCAGTCTCTTTGGAAATCTTTAAATCCCCTTCCAGGCTACCGGGAGTTAACTATGGCATTTAAAAGACATAGATCATGTCTACTTTACATTTCAGTACTCTCTATACGCTGCAGTGGAGTGTCAGAGTTAAGCACAGCAGGACTGGCACAAGGCCCACCAAGTTCAAATCCTGCCTCTGCCATTAAATAGCTCTGTGACCTTGGTTGACTTAAACTCTCTCAGCCTCCACTTCCTCACCTGATACTCAGAACTGTTGGGAGGATTAAAGGAGTTAACATAAGCGACACTCCTAGAAGAGGGCCTGGCACATGGTGTTCAATGAACGTTAGCTACTATAATTCAATAGCTGTCTGTTCACCTTTAACATGATAAATGCATTCTTAATAAATATAACATTATACAATTTGGATAATCAAACCAAATAGTTAGATGGCTTATAATGGGAGCTGGGAGTAGAGCTAACCAGAAATAAGATCTTTATCAGGGAGGTAATGGAGGGTTCTTTTTTTTTTTTTTAATTTTTATTTTTAAGGTATATAATTAGAAATCCTAAACATCATGAAAAAAAAATACAGTATTTGACTGTACTTAGTTTATTTACAGCTTTCTGACCTGTCCCAGCACTGGCATTAATATATCCCTTCCTATATACAGCCTTATTGCATCACCTTGATCACCCACTGCTTTAACACATAAAACACAAAGATACTCTAACAATGTAGCAATGATGTTCCAATAGCTTGTATTCTTAGTTACAGCAAATGTTGAGGATGTGATGCAAATTTTATTTACTAATTAATTGATCCTATCATGTCCAACTGGCCTTAGAAATGAATACTAGCCCTACAGAAAGAACCCCCATACCCTTTATTACACATGCTTAAGATCAAGCCCAGGCTTGCCCTCCATGACACATAAATAGAACACCAGAGATAAAAGACCCCAATTCTGTATTTCAAGTGTTCATGACTGTGAGCCAGCAGTAATATTTGAGACTTTTAGCTTTAAAACTGAAAACATTAAAAAAAAAACAACCCAACTGCTCAGTTGAATGGGTAGGCAGAAAAAGGGAAGAATATAGAAATTATCAGATTATCTTTAATGGGAAGACAATGCATGTGTTTTGTGACCTGCCTTCAGTTCACTGGGAAAAGATTACACATAGAAGAGAAGGTATCCCACGGAGGACACTGAGACGACTCCAGTGTTTTTTTCAAAACTTGCACAACAACGACAATTAACATTCCTCAAATCCCCATGAACAAAATGTCAAAGCAATGTAAGTAAACCATTAAGCCACATCCATAAAGACATTAATACAATTACTTGTTTTACTGGCTTTAAACATGCATGCCAAGCCACGATGAACTGAATTAGGCATATGTTGTTCATTACATCATAACTATAAATGGAAATTTTTAATATTCCCCAGCTGTTTCTATCAATAGCAGAAGATAATTAATGATGACAAGACTAAAAAAACCCCTAAAATAACTTTATATTCAACCCTCAAAACACTTAATATTCATCAAATTTTGAAATCTGTGAGGCAAATACATTAACACTTCTTTACTATATCCCCTAAGGCATCAAGGTATTTAAGTTTTTATTTTAATTATAATGTGCAGCAAGCCAATTATTATATGGAATAAGTCAGTGAATGGGATCACACTGCTTTATGGGTCCTTTGATAGTACTGGGAACTTTATGTTCAGATGCAAGGAAACACATAATGAGGAGGAACTTGTTGAAGAACTCTCTCAAGCAAGAAGGGGCATCTCATTAGGCTCGAAATAATCATAATTGTGAGAGCTACCATCTACTGATGCTTAATATGTGAGCTGCACTTTTTTCCCCCAGTAAATCTTACCACTACCCTATCAACTAGCACCGGTATGGTGGAGCTAGCTTACACTAGCTACAGAAAACGGATTGTACACATCTCTTCCTATTCCTTCCCAATTCGGTGATATCACATCGGTAGCTTGAAATCAGCCACAGTGTATTTATTTATTTATTTATTTTTTCCCATGTGAGTATTTATATCATACAAATTGGCAAATGCTACAAATCAGGGCATTTCTCAGAGAGCTGGTTCTTAAACATTTATCAGCACACCACTGAAAACAGGTACAATTATTCCCACATTATAGAGGAGACGACTGACATTTAATAAGATTAAGTGATTTGGGGCGCCTGGGTGGCTCAGTGGGTTAAGCCTCTGCCTTCGGCTCAGGTCATGATCTCAGGGATCGAGTTGGCTCAGGTCATGATCTCAGGGATCGAGTCCCGCATCGGGCTCTCTGCTCAGTAGGGAGGCTGCTTCTCCCCCTCTCTCTGTCTGCCTCTCTGCCTACTTGTGATTTCTGTCAAATAAATAAATAAAATCTTTAAAAAAAATAAGATTAAGTGATTTGATCAAGGTCACCAAATTCAAGCCTGAGATCTGCCTCAAAACAGTCTAGCAGAGGGACACCTGGTAACTCAGTCAGTTAAGCGGCAGCCTTCAGCTGAGGTCATGATCCCAGGGTCCTGGGATAGAGCCTGGCATCGGGCTCCTTGCTCAATGGGGAGTCTGCTTCTCCCTTTCCCTCTGCCCCTCCTCGCAGCTCAGGTGTTTTCTCTCTCTCTCAAATAAATAAATAAAATCTTCAAAAAATTTTTAAAAACTAATCTAGCAGAGAAAGAGAAAATGCATGACGGTATAGCTAAAACAAAATTGCCTCTGAGTTGATGATCACTGAAAAGGAGTACTAGATGCATGAAGGTTCATTGAGCTATCACATCAAGCTTTCTATGTTATAGGTATTTTTCATAATAGTTTAAACACAAACATACACACACAAACTAATGACACTTGGATAAAAAAATCAATTGAATATAATAATAAAACCCCACTGAGTCAAAAGTTGAAGAAACAGGGCTCAGTAATGTCTTCTGATGTGAAAAGTTGACAACAACTGCCTTATACTACTATTTTTTTTAACAGCAAGAAAGCTAAAACAACCCAAATGACCAATAACTGGTAATGATGAATAAACACATTATACACAAGAAAGTATTATACAGCTCTTAAAAAGGAATAAAAAAATGCCCATATACTACCCTTGATTGGCTTCCTAGAAATACCATTAAATTTTTTTTAAAACATCACAGATATAGAAACTATATAGGTCTCTATTTATCTAAGAGAGGGAAGAAGATATACAGATAAAGATAAATTAAAAAAGCAGAGACATTTGCTAATTTAAAACACTGAAAAGATAAACCATAATTTAAAAAACAGTTGTGTGGGGGGGGGGGGAAATGAACAGACTAGAGAGAAAGCAGACTTCCTTGAATAAATCTTGTTTTGTGGATTTTATAGATGCTTTGCAACCATGTAAATTATTTACCTAATTCTTAAAATTAAGTAAATAGCAATCCCTAATAACTGAAAGTAAAATTAAGCAAATTAACTTAATTATACATCTACTTGGTGGCACAAATACAGAAAATAACTCTTCTAAATTACTCTAAAATACAGTAACTTGATTCTATGTCCCTAGTGATTTAAACTGTTTTAACTTAAATCAGAAATGACAGGGTTATTTACACCACAAGACTTGGCCAAAACTACAAATCAGGATATATACCAATCCCCCCTTCAAAGAACAGCTTGTTAAATATTACTACTCCAGTTGAATAAAGCTCACCACTAACGTTAAGTAAAAATCTTGCAAGCCTAAATTTGAAATAGAACAACAGTGAAAACTCATATTTTATCTTGGACCTGCAAAGACATATGTGCAGCACTCTCTCTCTGTGTCTCTCTGTTTACTGGAAAGGCCTGAAAATAATAACCAACCCTGGAACAACACCCATATAGTATTGTCAAAATAGCATTTCCAATGAAAAGTAAACAGTAAACCTTTCGAGAGGGAAGTTCTGGTAAATGAAACATTCACGATGAGCGTAGAACATCCTGTCATACCAGAAAGCAAGCAAGCAACCAAGGATGCAGGCCTTAAATTAAATAGGCTTCTAATGGCCAAAAATGAGATAATTTGAGCACCAATTAGGATGATGAAACACATCAGATATATTTAAATCACGAGTTTAAAATGATACTTTAAAAACTCACGAAAACAAATTGCCCATTCTTGGAAACTAATACATTGCTCTTGGAAACTAAAAATAATGCTGCTTTAAGATCTAAACTCTGCCTCAGAGTAACCAAATTGTTTATGAGGAATCATTTATTTTGAGGAAATTATACTAATTAACAAATTAAGAAGGAAAAAAAGAAGTGGGGTGTTACCATTTTGTAAACCATAATGAACTGATGGATCTAGGCAATGATCATCATGGCTCGTAACATCACAAAAAAAGAGAACCACACACTATACACTTCCTGATGGAACCTCCCAATAACACCTATGAAGAGGTTTTGCCAGAAAATATCAACGCCATTCAAGCTTCCAGATCTAACAACAAATACAGGGGTCAGAGAAACACAACACCTGCAACATTATCACAAGGATACAATTTAGCAAAGACAAAAATTAGGATATAATTAGTCTAGGACAAAAAATACAGTTTCTCCAACAATAACAACAACAAAGCAAGAGGAAACAAAGAATGAAGGGAGAATCTGTAGTTTAAAGGAGATTTAAGAGAGAATGATTTATAGCAATGTATATATTTTAATTGGATCCAAGTTCAGAAATGTTACACACACACACACACACACGTGCGCAAACACACACAGCTGTTTAAAAATGTAAGTTCTATCTGGATATATGATGATGTATTAAGAAAATACTGTCTTATATAGGCATGATAATATTAGTCTGGTTATTTTTTTTAAGACTCCCTAACTTTTAGATACATACTGAAATATTTACAAGTGAGTTGCTATGATGTCTGGAATTTGCTTCAAAATAATCAAGGGCAAGGGGAAGGGGCAGGTAAGTAGATGAAACAAGAATAGCCAAGAATTGGTCATTATTAGAACTGAGAGATGGACACATGGTGGTTTATTAGAGCATTCTCAATATGTCTGTATATTTTGGAAAATTTTTATAGTAAAATATTTTTTAAAGAGGAAATTCTGTATTTCAGCAAGGTACTAATGACAACGTACCAAAAAAGACCAAAACCACTATAACTTATTAAAGGACAAGTACTGAATTAAATTTCACAGCTCTTGGTATAGCAACTGGAAGAGAAAACCAGCAGCCAATATATTAGAGGACTAGATACAAATTCAAAATTTCCTTCATTCTTCTTTTTTTCTCTTTTTTAATAGCTTTACAATGTAATTTAGATGCCATCAAATTCACTCATTTTAAGCACATGATTCAATCATTCTTAATACTTTTAGAGTGGTGCAACCATCACCAAAATCCAATTTTAGGATATATCCATCACCCCCAAAAGCTCTCCTACCAAGCTTTCCTTTGATTTATAACAAGTTCCTTTCAAAGGTGAAAAAGTAGAAAGCACCAACATTGGGCCTTGGCTCTTATACTGGTATCTATATTTTTTTAGTCAAAGCAGTCCTTGGACACATGTCCAGATTGGAGTTAAGGTCCATGGGGGATAATTCTGGGATGTAACCCCCAACATTTCACAATGTTAATTAAAATTCCTAACAATGATTTTTAATTCATATAGAGGACCGCATTTGGGGATGTGAGATAGCTAGATATTCCCTGGAAAATACACCAATCATAACTCTAAAACAAACAAAAACATAAGGAACAGGATCATAAGAATGCAGTGGTTATTTTAATTGTTATTATTATTGATGATTGTAATGATAAATGATTTACTTATGCCTTACGAACTCCCTCACAGTAATCAACAGCATGATATTAATGTGAAAGTTTCATAACATCCTGAGGATAAGTCTGCCATGTATTTAGCATTGCAAAAAGTAACATCAAAGGGGCGCTTGGCTGTCTCAATCCCTAGAGCATGGGACTCTTGATCTCAGGGTCATGAGTTCAAGCCCCATGCTGGGTGTAGAGCTTACTTAAAAAGAAAAAAAAAAGTAACATCAAGAATACAGACAATGCAAAGCTCCTGGTAGCAAAGATTTGGAGGAGACTAATACACATTAAAGCACAAGAGAGAAGATAAGTGCTAAGTTATAAGCACTGAAGTAAGGTCAGAGTAGGAGGCACTGTCTTTTGCATAGAGGGAAAAAGGATTGCTTAAAATAATGGTATTTTTTTTCTGATGTATGCAGTTTTGATCGAAGGTACTACAAGGTTTCTAGAAACTGGTGTTAGAACATCCTTTCAGTTCTGTGAGGACTCTATCTCAAGGAACTAGAAATATTATCCAAGTTAAAAAAAATGTCCCAAATCTCCAGTATGCCAACAAGCTCTTAAGGGTTCACTTTTAGGAAAGAATATAGGATATTACAGATTACTGCATTGTTGTCATTTGAGGAAGAGAGAGCAAAGAGACTGGACTTAAGCCTGGAGGTTGGCATAAAGCAGGCCATGAATTGCACTACTTGCAACTGAATAGTGAATATATTTTTCAATAAGTGGCACTCTGCCCTAGTATATTCTGGGTAACGTAACATAAGTTGCTGTAGTAAGACTGGTCATAAACAGTTACAGAAACTCCTGTTCGCCAATAGGAAAACCTGGTTTTTGTTCCACAGCAAAAAGGGAAGTTCTCGATAGAGTGGACACCAGTGTCCAATTCTGCCAAAAGACTAGGAAAAGTGAGATTTAAAATGGAATACTATGCAGCCATCAAAAAACACAAAATCTTGCCATTTGCGATGATGTGGTTGGAACTAGAGGGTATTATGCTGAGCAAAATAGGTCAATCAGAGAAAGACAATTATCGTATGATTTCACTGATATGAGGAATTTGAGAAACAAGACAGGAGATCAGAGGGGGAGGGAGAGAAAAATGAAACAAGATGAAACCAGAGAGGGAGACAAACCATAAGAGACTCTTAATCTCAGGAAACAAACTGAGGGTGGCTGGAGGGGAGAGAGGTGAGAGGGATGGGGTGGCTGGGTAATGGACACTGGGGAGGGTATATGTTATGGTGAGAAAATAAATAATAATTTTTTTTAAAAAGACCACTGGATTTGGCTAATAGAATGCCATTATTGACTTTTATGAAAGTAAAATCAACAGCGTCATGGGCAAAAAGTAAGCTTTACAATATTGTATTAAGTGGTGAGTAGTAGGTGAGAAAATGATATTAGTAGGTAGCCTCGGTGGCTCTGTCAGTTAAGGGTCCGACTCTCAATCTTCACTCAGGTCATGATCTCAGGGCCCTAAGACTGAGTCCCACGCTGAGCCTCATGCTGGGTGTGGAGCCTGCTTAAGATTCTCTCTCTCACTCTCCCTCCTGACCTACCGCCTACTCTCCCTCTAAAAAAAAAAAAAAAAAAAGGAAATTTTAAAAAAGAATTAAAATTTTACTCTACATACTCTCCACCTAAAGGCAAACATAAATGATTCCTAGCTAAGGTTCCCAGGAGAAGGGACACAACTGAAAGGGAAAAAGTCAAGGAGTACTGAAACAGAAGTTGAGAAGAAACAGAAATCAAAGCCTTAGGCAGCCTTCCAGCAGAAAGGAGGTTAAGAAGGAGATGGTGTAAAGGATTTTTACCATCCTTTACCACAACCACAACAGCAATAACAACAAGAAACCTTAATCTGATCCAAAACAGTCAGGAAACCTAAGAAGAGACATGGCTCTTTCTCCCAATCAAGAAATGCAAGGATTTACTTAGGGAGAGCCACATACTCAACAGTGAACATTTCTTCAAGTATCTACCCACACTTCCTGGGGATGAGAATGTTCCAGGCTAGGCAGCAGGAGAACTGAAAGAGGCCAAACACAGAGTGGGCAAATGGAAGAAAGGCTTTAAAAACTCTGTCATCCACCATTCAACTTATAAAGCCCAACAAAAGGAACTAGAAAGAACAAGCAATGTGGGTTCACCAATAAAGAACAACTTGGCAATTAGGGAAAAAGTGGTGGGTCATTTTGAACGAAGGTGTTAAGATGCTTATGAATCTAAGAGGAAAAGACACAATGCTTGAAAGCAAAAGGCATATTATGGTCATTATGGTCTCTACCCAAAAGATGTACCATGTGATCATAGAATATTCGAGCTGGAGGGGGCCCAGCTCAGATGGAAACATTTGACTTAATCTCCTTTTACAGATGAGGGAAGTGGGCCTCAAGAAGATAAAATTATAAGGTCATTAATGAGAGAGCTAGGGTCTCAGAATCTCAGGCTGTTGGGCTGATAATCCCCCACCCCAGGAGGAGAGCAGTCCTTGGAATGGTCTCCTATTAGTGTTCTCCTCAACCACATTGGAATTTCGATGATTTTTACAAACAAGCTGAGAATGGGGCTTAAATTGGGGGCATCTAGAGGGCTTCACTTGCACTGTGGAACGTAGACTGCCCAGTGGGATCAGACTACAGAAAACACTCAATACTTATATATCCTCTAGCTGTATAGTGATTTTTTCCAAGGTGCTTTTCTGTACATTTTTTAACCTGAATCTCCCTTGAGTTGGTAAGGTGGGTATTACTAGCTCCATTCAACAGATGAGGAAGTTTTACTCCAAGACCGGATGGTGAAGTCCCATTTTCTATTTCTCATAAGAAAAAAAATCACTCGTAATCAATATTTTCCTTTCCAAAATTCCCTAAGTTGCTCAGCATTGGAAGAGACCACTGTTTTGTTGGCTGAGCACCAAATCAGGTAGTTGGCTTACACAAATGTCACATGTTATATAAAACATATGCATCCTTTTTATTTTAAGATTTTATTTATCCATTTGACAGATCACAAGCAGGCAGAGAGGCAGGCGGTGGGGGGGGGGGAGCAGGCTCCCTGCCGAGCAGAGAGCCCAATGCGGAGCTCAATCCCAGGACCCTGAGACCTTGACCTGAGCCAAAGGCAGAAGCCCAAACCACTGAGCCACCCAGCCGCACCAAAACATATGCATCCTTAAACCATAAAGTTGCATTGAGCCTGGGGGATGTTCACACTATTGGAAACGTGAAAGAATTCAGACAATCCCAAGCAACAGCAGACTCACATCCCACATTTCCCCTTCACTCAGACATCCATGCTCTTGGGATGTGAAGACAGCTAGAATCACTCACACCCATTTATTTTTATTCTTCTTTCTGTCTCTTTCACTTGTACAGTTGTTTTGAACTGCACAGATCCACTTACAGGCAGAATTTTTTGGGTACAGTATAGTACTATAAAATGTATTTTCTCTTCCTTACGACATCTTGATAAATTTCTTTTTTTTCAGTTTACTATACTTGTAAGAATATAGTCTATAGTACATTTAACATACAAAATACATGTCATTCAAATTTTATATTGTTGGTAAGGGTTCCTGTCAACCAATAAGCTATTAGTAATTAAGTTTTGGGGGAGTCAAAAGCCAGATGTGGATTTTCAACTGTACAGGGTGGCGGGGTGGTGGTGGGCACCCCAACCCTCACCTTGTTCAAGACTCAACTGTAGTTGAATTCCCATAACTTGAACACGTGTATGACACAACTCTACTCCAAGTGACTATAGCCCGCACCATGAGACTAGTTAGTGTCATTTCATGCCCTTATGTATATGGTATCATGAAAAAGTTCATAGAAAGTGTTTATTTGGAAAGACAGAGTGTGAAAATCCCTAAACTTGGGAGTTAAGACACCTTAATTTAGAGTACCCACATCACTGTTTGAAAACTATGGAACCTTAGTCAATTTCCTTAACCACTCAATTTCAGTTTCTTTACCTGAAAAATGAGGTTAATATTACCAAGCTTTCATTTATAGTATGTTCTGTGGATCAAATGGAATAATGGCAGTTAGAATATTTTAGAAACCGGAAAGCCATAACAGATGCAAAAATTATTATTACTTAAAAATGTCAGTTGCTACCTTGGAATTGGTCCCGGAAATGTGGTCAACTCTTCAGCCATTACTAGACGCGAGCAATAAGTACTATTTTACCATATACCTAAGAGCACTACAGCTTTTTAAAAAAACAATAATCCAAATTAAACTTGGGAAAAACATATCAAACAGATTTGCTTTGCCCTGATGGTTCTTCCAAATCAAGTCAATGTGCATTTTAAAGACCCCTCTAGGGCACGTTTTTTTTTTTTCCCATTTTATTTTATTTCTCTCAGTGTTCCAAAATTCATTGTTTATGCACGACACCCAGTGCTCCATGCAATAAGTGCCCCCCATAATACCCACCACTAGGGCATGTTTGAGAGCAGACATGAGCTTACTTCTTTATGGAGATGGATGTAGCTTTGATAACCCAGTTTATTAAATGCCCAATTAGTTATATTTTATAAAAACCAGGTATTTGTGATTGTACCTCTGAAATCATTTAGTCCCCCAGTAAATCATTTAGGTAACCAAAACAGGCAATTTACAAAGTCGTTATCTTCTCTCATTTTCATATTTTAAGTCAAAAAGAAAGGTGTTGTAACTGGATCAAAAAATGAGGCATCCCTGCCAGAAAAATACTTTTGGAACACTTACCTCAGTATGTGTATTTTTATTTTATTTTATAAAATATATTTATTACTATACTATTATATTATGCACACTATAAAATAGGCCCAAAATAGAAATTGTAAAAGGACAGGACAATAACAAAATAAAACAACACAGAGTTTCTGGTATTTTCTTCACATCATTCAAAGTATCATCTTCTCTGCCCTCTATGATGTATGCACAGCCTCCCTCCAGCCCTTGGCATAAACACACTTTACAGACAGAACTAGATGGCTCTTTGTTCATTAATTAATCAGAGAGGAAATGATTAAGTATCTCTAATTACTGCTTAATAAGTGAACATATTCCACCTACTAAATAAAAACAGCTGATATGCAAAATACAGATGTATAGCTTAAATTAAGCAACCTAACCAAAAATGAGAACTGATAATACTGAAATTAGACACTTGAAACACAACCATAACTGAGTAGATCTTACTGAAGTTCCACAACAACAAAATTAATGACAGTTAATATTTACTTAAAGCAATTTAACTAAACATTTCTTTATGGAGCTTGTTACAAAATAAATATTATTTACGTATTCTTATTGTTGCACACAGTGCATTCAGACCATAAGGCAGTACCTTCATTTAAGAGAGAAACTCAATAAAGCACACCATTTATATTTCCCAGTTTGATAATAGTACCCAAAAATGTCAATCATTCAGAGAAAGATTAGTTCATTATATTGCCTTCTTGAAAAAAAAAATTACTCACACACAGGTTTGTTATGTGTCCTTTGGGCATGAAAATATGAAGTCATGGAAGAGTCTATGCTACTTTTTATTTGGGAATATATATCATGAGCCATTTAAAATGTGCTGGATCAAAGTTGCTGAGCTTTCTAAGCAACTATTACATTTAAGTAAGAAAAGAATAAAAATTTAACTGGAATATTAAAAAATATTTTCTAGAAGAAAAATTAGTATTTCTTCAACTGAAATAGCTAAGTTAATCTTTGGCTCAGCATTCTTACCTTTGAGTATGCTATTTAAAAAACAAAATCTTTGTTGTTTCTACAATTTGGCATATTTTTCTCTGTGTTTCTTTGTCTCTGAAATTTAATCTCCTCTTGACCACAGGGGGCTACAATGTTTAGTAACTAAACACATAGATACACTCTTGATTTCATTTTACAGAAGAGCAAGGGGTGGGGGGAAGAATCTCTCCCAATTTTCTTTGTGTGATAAAACAATGTGTAACAATCACAAACTGCCTAATTCATATTCTAAACCAGAGCGGACCCCAGGCAACACTGTGAAGTCAGCCAAATTCGTCCACTGTGTCCTCCCACCTCCCTTTTCAATGCCTTTTTTCCTCCTGGCGCCAAGTGCCCTCCTGCTCTGTCAAGTGCTCCACAAAATTCAAAGCACTATTTAAAAAAAAAAATTGGCCCTACCCGAAGGCACCCCTAAGGCCACCTCCATGCCCAAGTGGGATGGTGCTCCATATGGACACAAATACAAAGAGAGTGCCTGAATTTTCATAATGAAGTGCCACCTGCATCTCTGTTAACTAAAATACATGGACGTCATTTTAATCCATAATATAGGTTATGAAGAATCAATTTGAAAATTTACCCTCAGACTGACCAAGCCAAATGTTTGGTTGAACCATCTGATACCCTAAGAAAGCTTCTCAAGACTTCGTTAATATTTTCAGGCTTCCTAAACTCTATCTCTGTATTGATGTAAACAAATTTAAGGGGCAAAATGTTTTCTTAACCTACCTCCACATAGAAATCAATTAAATGTATTCTATTAAATTTTATTTAATAGAAAATGTAAAACAAGAAAATCAATTTAAAGATTGTTTGTACATCATTTCAGAACATTAACCCATGAAGAAAGTGTCCTTAGTTTAGGTATCTAGGCCATAAATCCCTCCCAGAATTTACTGTTAGTCTATTCATCTAGGTCACCTTCCACTAACCACACAGGACTAGCTAACGATTCTTTTCCTTTTTGCCTGGTATGCTATGTAACTCCGACTTAAATTCAAAATCTCCTATGATTTGGAATTTGACTATTTCTCCCTTAGTTCTTCCAGTTTTGCTTCATGAATTTTGAGATTCTATTAAAAGGCACATATATAATATATGTATTTAAGATCATTAGATTTCTTACCAAATTGCACTTCTTATTCTCATTAAATGTTCCTCTTTATTGTTTGCAATAATTTTTGTCTTGATATTTTGTCTCATATTACTATAGCTGTACCTGCTTTTTATATGTACTGTTTGCATGGCATATCTTTTTCTATCCTTTTATTTGCAATGTTTGTATTTTTTGTTTAAACTGCACCTCTTGTGACAGAATATATGTGGGTCTTGATTTTTATGTCCAGTCTGACAATCTCTGCCTTTTAATTCTAATATTTATTCTACTTATATTTAATGTAATTATTTATATGGTTAGGTTTAAGTCTATCACTTTTTCATTTGTCCCTTCTATGTGCAAAAGTTCAGGGGCAAGTAATAACCTGACAAATTTTGTGAAGTGTGGAATGTAAAATTTAAAGGTGTGAAGAAGTTGGAAGTGTGGAGTGGTACAATAAATAGGCATTTTTAAATCTTATATTTTAATTTTTTTTTCTTTTCTTTTAGGAAATTCACTATATTTTTATGTTCACCCGCTTTCATACCATTTCCAGTGCTCTTCTTTACACTTTATTTTATGTAGATCAAGGATTCCACCTACTATTATTCCCACTTCACTGGAAAAATGCCTTTTAGAATCTCCTGTAGTGCAGATCTGATGACAATAAATTATTTCAGTTGACATTTATGGAAAAATACCTTTTTAAATTTTATTATGAGAATATCTATGCTGGATACAGAATTCTGGGCTGACACTCTTGTTTTCTCTTTCTTTCCTCATCTTAATGATGGCATTCAAACTTCCTGGCTTCCACTGTTTTTGACAGGAAGCAGTCGCTCTTACTTACATTTAAGGTATCTTTTTGCACTGGCTGCTTTAAAGATTTGCTTTTTGTCTTTGGTTTCTAGGTTTTGACCAGTGGCTTGAGGTATGAATTTCTCTGTATTTAACATTGCTTAAGATTTTGTGAGCATCTTAAATCTCTCAATCAACGTTTCTCATTGAATTTGGAGAATTTTTGGCCATGATTTCTTCAAATATTTTTATGCTCAACTGTCACTCTCTTCTTCCAGAAATCTTACTCATATTTTGGACATTGGCCTCAGGTTCCTGAAGTTTTTCTTTAAAATTTGTCCTATTTGGACTGCAGATTGAATGCTTTCTATTAATTTGTCTTCAAGTTCACTGAATGAGAATGGGAAGTAAGACTAGACTAGAATTGAGAGGAGGAAGACAGAAGAGCAAAACAATGTTTTAGCAACCATTATGTCACTCTAATAATACTGGTTCATGTTTGGAAGGCTGGGAAACCCTGGTGTTATATTCTGGCTTGCTCATTTTTATATTTCATCATTTCTGTGTTGCAAACTACAGGATTGATAAGAAGTTTTAAGTACTAGAGTCCATATTAGAAATAATGCATTCATTTTTTGCTATTAGAAATGAAATCAGTGACAAATAATCCTAATTCAATCACTTATTATTTATATTCTTACAATATATGAATAATATATAAACATATCTTTGAATACAAATTTCAAATGTCTTAGAAGACCACATTTTGAAGTACTGTCTAGATATTAAATATAGGTTGATACTATATTTAATACAGCCTTAATGTGTTATTATTCCAAAAAAATGCCAAATATTAATTACAATCTAGGCAAACTTAGGATGCCTTGTTAAAATTAACACGTGGATATAAACCTGTGACTTCTCAAATGACCACAACAAATGAAAATATACACTAGACTTAGGAATTTTTCCCAAGCATAGTCTGGAAATGTCAAAGATTGCAACAGTTAAAACTCAAAACCCTGACTCTCTCCTTCATAATTGATGAATGGAAATCATCTTGGGAGCTTCTAAATGAAATTTTTTTGGAGTAAGGTGATTCTGAAGAGATTCAAGAGACTTAGGGCATAATTCATATTTTAAGTACATATGAGAGGCAACTCCCAAGAGTCAGTGCAACATCACATAAAAGCCACTTTCTAGCAAGCATTCTTGCAGAAGCATTCTAAAGACAACATAACTACATGAATTCCCATAGTAACCAAGATGCTTTGTTGCAGGATAGCTATTTGTTTGTTTGATTATGTACTCCTAAGGGACTATTGATCCTAGCTTCAGTCTCTCACTTTAACAATTGGCCATTACTGATACTTTTTAAGGATTAACTTGTATAGAAAGACTGAAAGAGAGGCATTTCATTAAGGATTCAATTAAAATGAAATGTCAGAATATATCTTTTTTATCCCCCCAAATATATGTTTGCTTCATCCTCTGGATATGTATATCTGTAGAAGGTTGTATGCAAGGGCATCCTCTCAAAGGATAAAGATGTAGAGCATTAACTTTCGGATTTACTATATCCTGAACACAAAGAATATAAATGACTGTTTTCCTTAATCACAATTACCTCATGCCCCTCCAAAAGTATTTATTAGATTATAAGTTTTATTCATGCTTAAGTGGATACTTTAGTACAAAATATTACCAAATATAAGTTATTACTACTACCAAGGTTTTATTGCTTTTGTAACTTCTATTGGTATTAGTAATGATTTATATTGTAATTATACTGATCATTAACAGGATAAAGCCTGATGCATGGTTGAGTTTATTTTTATTGTGGAAACTTATCTCTATCTAAAAAATTTAACAATATGTATTGTTTGAAGAAATATACCATGTAATACTTACTGTTACTTGAAAAAAAAACTGATTCAAAATATGAAAAAATGAGAAAATCACACTAAAGCTAAAAATTACCAAATCACACTAAAACTAAAATTTTATTTTTAATCTCCTCAGTTAAAAAACAATATTTCAGGCTTTAAAATAGAAATAAAAATTAGTTACTTTTACTTACTGTTTAGTACTTGAAAAATTCCTAGACATAGAAAGTCTTACTCAAGGCAACCATACCTCTATACTGCTATAACATACAGACACTCTTCAGGCTTTATTGTACTTGACTTTACCCTTTGACCTGCTGACCTCCTCACCTTTTCTGGAAATGCTCTCTTCTTTGGCCTATGGGATACCCATCCACTCAAGTATCTCCTTTCTTTTAACTCTCTTTTCTCAGGGTCTTCTGCAAATTCCTCCCTGCCCCTCCCACAAGCATTGGTATACCTCAGAGTTTAATCCAGTCCTCTCTTCTCTTTCCCCTCCAGGGTGATCTTATCTAACCTATCTATGGCTTCAGTTGTCATCTATGGAAAATAGCTCATTTCCAGTTTATATTGCAAACCAAAGACATTCCCTGAGCTCCTTATTGTTGCATATTGGACAGTTCCATTTGAACATCCCAATATGTATGACTCAACTCATCATCCTTGATATGTTCCCTGCCAGAATGAAGACCATCACCTTTTACTCAGGTCAGAAACCTGAATGTTATTTCTGACCCATCACACTCCCTCAACTCCAACTTCCAAACCTATAGATTCTATTTCTCTGATAATCTCTTAAATAAATGCACTTCTCTCCCTGTTTTCCAACATTACATTTGCTTATGCCCATCCCTTCTTCCCTAGATTTCTACCAAAAATGTCCCTCTTCCATTCCTGCCTTTAACTAACCAATTCTCCATATTCTGTGCCGGTGATCTTTCTAAAATGCAAACTGGTCCTATGACTTCCCTGCTGAAATATCCTTAAGTCTAGACTCCCTAGTATAGCCCATAATCTCTTTTGGGCTCCAGCATTCTTCTTGGGATCCCATTTTCCATCTCCTGTCAAGCTATGTTAAATTTCTTCCAGTTTTTTAAAAATGTCATGTTTTCTCCTGTCTGACACATGCCGGTTCTGCTTTCTGGAACATCCTTCTCCTTCCTGACTCTTCAATTTCACACACAGAATTAAGCATCTTCATGTTTTAGTTGAGAAGAAACTGTTCCTCTTATGTTCCCTTAGCATTTGTACTTACCCCGATCTTTACAACAATGGCACAGCCAGTTTGCCCTCAGACTAGAACTCTGACTTCTTCAGCATTGTCTCTCTAGTGTCTACTTTGATAAACAGTTATTAAGTTATTGAATACTCCTCAATTGTAGGTATCTGTCCTCTTCCTGTCCCAACTTTCAAGTACACACATCTCAGAACTCCTGAGAAATGACCCATCCAGTAACGTAACAGAGGAGTTTCTGCCTACACTGAAAATAAGTGTAGGTAGAGATCACTAGAAACTCCCACCTAGAGTCTAATAGAGGCTACCTAGAGGTGGGTGAATGGGGCTCCTCCAACTGCAAGGCCTGATACATTAATGGCAATTAATGTATGAATTAATGAATTAATGGAAATTCCTACTTCAGAAACTTTTAGCTCTAATATGTGCATCTAAATTGCACAATCCTTTGTGCCTAGGATGGGGATGGGCTATTACAACACCAGAATTCAATAAAGAAATAATACTGAATTTATTTCCCTATCCTCAGGTAAGGTAGATTCACAAAGCCCTTCTAAAAATATCCAAAAGTTTGTCTCCAACAGAATATATGCTTCCAACTACAGATCAATACCAGGTTGATTTCTATTCTTAATTATTTCCCTGCAGATGGGCAGATGATCAGGGTTTGGCTCTACTCTTGCTCAATTTCCAAACACTAAACTTGGGGTCAAGTCCTAACTCTGGTTTTTATTAGAAAGTGAACCTCAGGCTGAGACCCTAATGCTCAGTAAGGCAAAGGATAATGGATATGTCTGAACTCTCTTGAATTTCAATCCATCTAGAAAATACTGTCAACCAAATTCTCTTCAGACATGGAAAGGAGTATAACTTTATGGCTGAGCTCCGGAGTTAGACACAGATTCTATTCTCAGCTCATTCCCTATACAGCTTTGGGCAAGTTAGTCAAACTCTCCTAGCTTTGGTTTCCACACAGATTACACGTTTTCCAAAGCATTAAAATAGAGTAATTGAGCTAATACATGTGAAAGACTTAACACAATGTCTGATACAAATAGGTATTAGCTACCTTTAATAATATCCTTACCGTTCCTTTCTCTTCTATTTTACAAATCAGGCAGAGATAACTGCAGTTGGCAAAGAGCAGGGAGAGGAAGACATGTTTTGGTTTTTCATGTTCTGATGTTTGTATTAAGTGTCATAAGATTGCCTACCATAGTGAGGGACCCAAACCATACTTCCATATGCCATTAGAAGGATGATGACCACATGCAAGACTCCAGTGCCAAAACATTTGTTTCATTTTGACTCAAAGGGCAGAGAATGACCTGCCAAAACACCAAATCAAAGCTTCCTGCAACACGTGAAATTTCTCTGACAGGTGTCTGAATTCCAAACACTGACCAAGCCAACAGTAGCTAGAACAGATGGCCCAGTTGGCAACATACACATTTTTATCATTTTGCAGTTTCTCACAGGTGCTAGAAGTAGGTGGGATAATTCGCTGTTTTCTCATGTTTTGATAACCTTGACTGCTATCTTTTCTATGGGCCAATTCTGTTTTGGCCATATATCTAATTTTTAATCAGTGAATTCGCTGATAGGAAATATAAAAATGGTTTTCTGAAAACTGATCTTCCACACATATAATCATACAGCTGGCTCCTTCCCAGACATCAAAATTTCCTTTCCCTTGAGCCATTTTTCTCACCTATGTATCTTGGCACTATTCATCAAAATACCACACACACACAAAAACTGCTTATAATCATTTTCCACAAGCTGGGGGTTGATACTATAGTGTATTTAAATAATACACTCATCCTTTTCTGAAATGAAAAACTACATTCCTTCCCAACAGTAGCCAAGGCCAAGCCCACTTGTTCTTTATCTTTGTTACTTCTAGACTACAAACAGATGGCTGATTTAAGAAGCAGGCAATTTTAACATCCACCATCACAAGCAGAAAGGTGGCATAGCACATCTGAGTAGAAAAGCTTACACATCCTAGGTGTGATGTATAAGTAATTTTTATTTAGAACCTGGAAAAATATTTAAAACACAGGTTAGAACTTTGTACATGCAAATACTTCACATCTTTTTAAAGCTCTTTTCAGCTGTTCTTTTATTTTTAGCTCAGTTGTGATATAGGTCATGAATCATTATCATTATAAAGCTACTCTTTCAAGTGTAAGAAAATTCAGGCACCAATAATTATATGCTGCATATATACAATGTCCTCTTCCTTATTCAAAATCCAGTGGAAGAATCCCTCCCTTACCATCATCACCATCAACTTTGTTAGCAGCAGCACCATTCAAATCCTTGCTCCTTCTCTTCTTAGCTGTATGACCTAGAACGGGTGGCTTAATTTCTCTGAACTTCCATGTCTTCATCCAACAACATACTAAAAACTCAATAAATGTATTTTGCTTCATACTTATCAGTTCATTTTACAGTATGCTAAGGCCTCTCCCATCTTAAACAAATGAACCAATTTTCTCCAACCCCATCTCCCTCGAGCTACTGTTTTGTTTTGGTTTTTTAAGATTTTATTTATTTATTTGCCACAGAACAGAGTGCCCAATGCGGGGCTTGATCCCAGGACCCTGGGATCATGACCTGAGCCGAAGGCAGAGGCTTTAACCCACTGAGCCACCCAGGCGCCCCTCGAGCTACTGTTCTTGTCCTCCCTTTCATTTCCTTACTTCTTGCTAAGTGACCAATCCAGTGTAATCTGGCTTCTGTTCCTACTAAAACTGGTTTTAGTAAGGCCACCAAGCAGCACTCCTCATTGCTGAATCTAACCACTACTTCTCATTCCTCATCTTCCTTGGCCTCTCCAAAGCATAGGATCCTACTGATCATGTTGTCCTTAATATCCTCTCCTCCGATTTCTGTGATAACCCTGTCTCTTAGCTTTGTTTCCTACTTCCACCTGCAAACTCCTCCTCCTCCTCAACAGAGACTTAACTGTTGCCATCACCAACAATCCCTGCTTTAGACTCTTTCTGGTTCAAGAAACATGACCCTTTGTGATCTATCCCTGCTTAATTCTGTAGCCTTAGTTCCTACAATTATCCACATACTCCTTTTTCTGCCTCCTTTCTCTGGACCCTTCACACACTGACCTACCCAAAGTTCCCTAAATACATGATATTGTATACTGCTTCTCAGTCTTGCATGTATCATTTCTTGTTTTTCTTTCATTTCTTCTTTTTTTTTTTAAAGATTTTATTTATTTGATAGAGATCACAAATAGGCAGAGAGGCAGACAGAGAGAGAGGAAGGGAAGCAGGCTCCCTGCCAAGTGGAGAGCCCAATAAGGGGCTCGATCCCAGGACCCTTAGATCATGACCTGAGCCAGAGGCAGAGGCTTTAACCCACTGAGCCACCCAGGTGCCCCTCTTCTTCTTTTTAATGTTCCTTCTCCTTCCCTTTGTTCTTCATGTTTGTCCTTCAAAACTCAGCTTAAGTGTGACCTCATTCTCCAGCCATCTTAGTGAAGACACCATATTTCTGGTGAAAAATTCATCTTTGATATTCCATCCACAGGAGATACTTCATGGGATAGAGACAAATTTTCCCAAATTTACAGAAGCATGAACAAATAAATGATTATTATTGTTTAAGCCAACCAAGTTTCGGACAGTTTGTTAGCAACAGATATACAAAACACCCCCAACCCACTAGATTATAAGCTTCTCAGAGGCAAAATCATGTTGAATATTGTATTCAAACCAAAGCTCCCATGAGTGAATGAATCAATCAATAAACTAACCAACCAACCAATTAGCTAACCAATCAGCAATCCTAGGTTCATGAAGCTCTCATGAATGATGAATAAAACAATCAACCAATTAATCAAGCAACACCCAACCAGCTAACCAATCAGCCTCAGCCAATCAGTTAATTCCTTAAATTTCATATTTTTCCTTTGTTTCAATAAAATGTTTCTTTGAACCAAAGAACAAGGCAGGCAACAAACTGAGGGAAAGGGAGAGTTAAATTAAAAAACTAATGCTACTTAAATTCATGCCCATGGTAGCACCTTCCAGTCTAAAGCCCTAGCTCCCATCCGCTTCGATGGCCACAGTCTCACTTCCTCTAGTTCCTACTACACATTTTTGTTCAGGTGTGTCCACCTCTATTACCTCAAACTGGAGGTATGTATTTATTTACATATTTATTTTTACATATTTACATTTATTTATGTATTTATTATGTATTTATTTTTACATATTTACATTTATGTATTTATTTTTACGTCATTGTAAGGACATATCTCATTACAAATCCTCCAAACCAGGGTCCTATTTGATGATTCTAGTTATATTACAACCATTGTTCATTCTCCAAATCCTAACTTCATCTTTGACTCCTCCTTCACCTCATCATTAAGATATCCAGTCTTCAGTTCCTACCAACTTAGTTTGGCTACCTTTTTTTTTTTTTAATTTATCACTTCCTCTAAAATCCTTCTATCTCTAGCTTAATTCAGATTATCATCATCCCACCCCAGGATTACCATAGTAGATTTCTAAATATTTTATAATTTTTAAATATCCTACCAATAAATGTATTGAGAGCCTTAAAGTTGCATTTCCAAGTCACAGATGTATCCAAACCGAAGCTCTTTTATAAATTAAACATTGAATGTCCAGGTAAGGGTGCCTTGGTGGCTCAGCAGTTAAGTGCCTACCTTTGGCTCAGGTCATGATCCCAGGATTCTGGGATCAAATAAGATCTTTAAAAAAAAAATGAATGTCCAGGTAATTAGGTTACTGTTAAAAAAAAAAAATCGTGATTATTTTAATAGCCACTCTCGTCTTCCAAAAAGAAGTTATATTTTTAAGGGTGAAAGTAAATACATCTTAAAAATAATTTCTGTGAAGTGATACAGATTAGAGTCTATTATTTAATGAGTTTTTGCCATCAGCAGTGCCATAAGAATAGGTGATAGAAGATGTCCGCAGTGAGGAAGCAATTAAACTTGTTTCTGTTAGTCTTAAAACCAAAATGAAATAAATAGGCAAAAGGAAAGGGAAAAAAAAAACAAGTTGGAAAGCCATCTCTTCGGTATTCATGAGTCCAACCTCTGTTAATAGGATAGGGAATTCATTATCCATATCAAGAGGAAATGGACAAACATTTTATGCCTGATAAGATTTTTTTTTAGTGCATCAAAGTCTTTAAAAGATATCCAACTGAAAGATATTTTTCATCATGGGAAGTTTGGAGAAGGGATTTATCCATATGCTAAAATCTACCAAAGCTATTTCCTGAGTCTGTACTAACAGAAGCTAACCCCAATTAGCCTTTTTCAATCAAGGGATTATCTTTCATGTACAAAGCAATGCACATCTTGATTTTAAGCTATGGTGTATTATTTGTTTTGTGGGAACATAAAAGTCATTTTGATATTCACAACAGAAAACTAATCCTAATTAAGTAAATCCTATAATATTATAATCTTATCTAGGAAACAGCTATGAGATAAAGATAGTTGTTTATGAACTAACAACTGTGATAATAATTAAGGTCACTTAAACTTATCACTCCCTAAGGTAATGTCATTATTTTTACGTCATTGTAAGGACATATCTCATCACCAATGATAATTCTATACCCACAATGTATCTATCTTCATAACAGATGTTACAGAGTTTATACTATCAGCTGCCACCCTGAACTCATTTGCTAGCAATCTAGTGGAGATACAAAGTGGACAAGGAGAAATTAAGAGCAGGGAGAAATAAATGTTTGTAGCAAGATAATACAAATAAAGACAAGACAATGAAAAGGCAATGTGAAGACCAATACAAGATGACTTTTCTGCTTCATGCAGATTTATTTCTATCCAGATTACTAGCAAGAGTCTTTATTAATCAATAGAATGTTTACTCCAAAACCTATGCTTGTTCCCATCTTGGATTCTGGCAAATGATTTAACTGTCAAAGACAAAGCATGTCATGATACAAGGTAGCTGTTAAAGAGCTGAAACAGAGGTTGGTGGAATTAAGAATTCAATTTCCAACTATACCGGAGTTGCAACTTCAATATTTGACACCCCAGACAACCTCACCATATCGCTCCTGGACAATTAAGGGTCACACAGAAGTAAGGGTTAGCTGAATACCCTATGATGGGAGGTTGTGGGTGAACAGAAGAAAGCTGCCTTACCCCTGTACCTGAGACAATGTGAAATGGAAGAGTCTGTTCCTGCTACAGTTGTAAGAAAAAACCAAAGGTACGCTGCAGGAGAGAAGGACACTGGCATTCATGGGAGGACACTAACTCAAATACTGGCAACTTACAGGGAAATTATATAGAGGAGAGCCAAAGGACCAACTGACTGTGGCATTTGGGATGGGAGGAAGAGAAGTAGAAGTAAGAGTAGGATACTGTATGAATAAGAGGTTTCTGTGGTCAGACATGAGATCAACATAGTCTAGACAAGAAGGACAGTCACAGAATGTCATATAGAAAAAAGATACTCTGGTCTTTACTCTAATTAAAGTGTTTTGGTGTGGACATGGGAATCCCTGGTGGAAAAAGAGATGGAGGGTTGGATTTAATAAAACAGCACGAGGACTGGGAAAGATCTTCTGTTTCCTCACCTTTGCCTTTGATATTCTCAGAAGAGTTTTAGGAAGAATATGTTCATCTCTCATTTTACACACAGACAGAAAACGGCAAAATAACTCGGGTTGAACTAGCCCAGAGGGTTCTGAAGAAAACTCTCAGTGACATGGATTTACTTGGTATCTTTTGCTTCGGAAGCTAGGGGAAAAACATTAACTACCCTTGACCTCCAGTGCTTTCATTGTTTTATCCTGTCCTCTCAAGGTTCTCTGCAGCTTCTGATATCCTAAACATAATGAGAGTTCTAAAGATTTTATTTATTTATTCGACAGAGAGAGAGACACACACACAGCAAGAGAGGAAACACAAGCAGGGGGAGTGGGAGAGGGAGAAGCAGGCTTCCTGCTGAGCAGGGAGTCCAATGCGGGGATTGATCCCAGGGCCCTGGGATCATGACCTGAGCCAAAGGCAGCTGTTTAAGGACTGAGCCACCCCCGCGCCCCCATAATGAGAGTTCTAAGTTCACCTTCTGGTTTGTCTCAAATTCTCATACAAATCTTCCTTCCCCTAAATAAAATTCCCAGGTCTCCCAAACTGACATATGGATCTGAGCTCTCCTGTATCAGCTCATCTAAGAAAAACATATAATCTGGGAATCTGGGAACCTGGAATCAAATGGGTTTATGGAGTGAAAGTAAGTGATAGGGAGGAATCAAAAGGAACTGTTATTGCTCTCCCCACCTCACCTGGATCTTCAGTGTCTCCTTCCACAGAAGCCAGGACTTGGGCCAGGACCTCTGAGATGGACCACTGAAAGCCACAGAGGATCCCAAAAGCTGAAGCAGAAATTGCTTTCCTATTTACATTTCCTTGATGTCAGTACATTGATAATATGTGGCAGTGCCTAATCCCAAGTAAATTTAACAACTTTTCTAACAACCAATTATTTAACACCATGCTGAAGAGATGGCCTCCAAATCCATTCGTCCATTGATGGAAATTTAGGTTGTTTCCGTAACTCTGCTATTGTGAATAATGCTACAGTGAACCAGCCATGCAGATATCCCCTGGAGATTCAAATGTCAATTTCTTTGGATATCTACTCAGAGGTGGGATTGCTGGATAAAACAGTAACCTATTTTTAATTTTTTGAAGGACTTCCTACTGCTTTCCATGGTGGCTGCTCCAATTCACCCTCCCACCAACAGTACATGACTCCCCATCCTCATCAACCCTTGTCGCCCTTTATTTATTTATTTATTTATTTATTTAATAATAGCCATCCTAACAGGTGGGAAGTAATGTCTTGTCATGGTTCTGATTTGCGTTTCTCTGATGACATGTAACAATGAGAACTTTTTCATACCTTTAATATTATTCATTCTTAAAAGGAAAATCCTGTCATTTGAGAGAACATGGAATGGACTGGGAGGGCGTTATGTGAAGTGAAACAAGCCAGACACAGAAAGACAAATATTGCATGATCTCACCTACAGGTGGACCTGTGGATTCTAAAACAGTCAAACACATTAGCAGCAGAGAGTAGAACAGGAGTTGCCACGGCTGGTGGAGGGTGAAATGGTGAGGTGTTGGTCAAGGCCACAAAGTTTAAGTTATGCAAAATAAATAAGTTCTAGAGACATAATGTAATAAGAAGATACTCTGATTTATCAGAGCCACTGCTAGCCTATTTTTGGCCTCTGTAGAAAGTGGAAAGACATTCCCTCTGGATAGATGAAGCCCTGTGGCCCCACATCTTGGTAATCCTTGGTATTTTCTTTTGGAAGACAGAGTTCTGCACCAAAGCACAAGACTTGGGATGCACATCTGATTTCAGCCCCACTTGCCAATAAACTTTGTGTAGAGCTCAAATGCATGGTCATTGACAGCAGCTCTGTTCCCCCGTTTCCAGCCACATGTCCCATTTCTTTGGATGACTGTAACTGACTCGCCCTTATCGCTCTGGCTTTCTGGTTCCCAGATCCTGGACTGCCTTGACATTCTCACTTGGCCTGCTAGCCACTGACCCGCAAACCATGACCTCAACATACCAAGAACTCATGAGTTATAGCTCCCTATTCTGATCCCCTGACACCCAGTCCTGATTTATGATGAGAGAAAAAATGCAGAGGCCCAAAGAGCCAATTATACAGGCTTACATTTATCCAAAGGAATAACGTCAGGAATGAAAAGGCAGTTTATAGCATCTTTTAACCAATCTAAGTACTAAGATCTCAGACTTCTCTCAAAGGTGAAAAGGCTATACTTCATGTCATGTTTAAGTAAAACACTCTTGCTTTTCTGATTATCATCCCTTCAGGAGGCTATTAGCTTTGTGGGCAGCTCTTCAGGGACACGGAAATGCTGGTAGCAGGAAGGCAGCTGTATCTATCCATTCAGAGCCCTAACAACAGAGGACTGAGGGTCACCACCTTTATTTCTCTTCTGAGAATGCTACCAAGAATTTAATGCATAACTTAAGAGCTAAAGTGCACAATGCATGGAACGTGTGAAAAAACACATCAAATTTTATTCTTCTGAGAGTCAAGAGGGGTTTAGTGAGGAAGGGCCTAGTGTAAGCCTGTGGAAGGAAACTTCTTCCTTTTCTCACTCTGTAGTCACTACTCATAGGACCAGACTTACAGGGAGCCAGACACTCCTCCAGAAGATATTACACCCTTCCAGGGGCTATAGTATTATTTTCACATGACAGAGACAGACTGAGAAAGAGAGAGAGGCAGATAGACAGAGGGAAGCAGTTAGGCAGAGACACTAAAACTACAAATGAGAATGCCATTGTAAAGGTTGGTAAAGACTAGGGGTGCCTGGGTGGCTCAGTGGGTTAAGGCCTCTGCCTTCGGCTCAGGTCATGATCTCAGGGTCCTAGGATCGAGCCCCGCATCAGGCTCTCTACTCAGCAGGGAGCCTGCTTCCCCCCCACCCCTTCTGCCTGCCTCTCTGCCTACTTGTGATCTCTCTCTCCACCAAATAAATAAATAAAAATCTTTAAATAAAAAAAAAGATTGGTAAAGACTCAATCAAATGGTAAGGTTTCTGAGGTTATTCTACAAAGACTCAGATACATCCCTGTTAGAGAAGACTAAGACACTATGAAGACACACAATCTAAAATCCTTGTCTAATGGCCTGAAACAAGAAATTTTCCCAGCCTCCTCCAAATAGGTAGCACAACACAAGAATCTGTACCAGCTAAAGATGTGACCTTTCCAACACTGATTTAGCTGGCACACTTAGCAGGCACTTCTCTAAGATCAGAGCAACTAGTTACCACAAATTCTATTTTTCTTGCAATTCAATGACTTTTTTTGTTAACATACTCCTCAGGAGTTCTCTTATGTTCCCTTGACTTCACTCCTGTCCTTCACGTGACATACGTGGGAATAGTTTTCCCATGCTCCTGGTCACTCCCCTAAGTCTTTTATGTACAGCAGCTGTAGCTCTGTCTTGGGTCTTCCTAGGCACACAGTAGGCAGCACATAGACTTTCTGCAAAGGTTTTTCTTATTAGTTAAGCAAGACTCTCATTTCACCTCACTGCAGCCCTAGGGCAGTTTGTCTACCAAACTGCAGAAGACTGTCTCTGAGTCACAATGGGAGACCCTATGATAAGGGGGAATAAGACCCTTTTGGTATTTGAGCCAGCAAGCACCCTGGATATGTAAGCCCTACAGAAAACGGTATGGCCCTTGAGTTCCCTTATCTCCCTGAATCAAAAGGTAAGGTAGTAGCAAT
This sequence comes from Lontra canadensis, assembly GCF_010015895.1. NCBI lineage: Eukaryota > Metazoa > Chordata > Mammalia > Carnivora > Mustelidae > Lontra > Lontra canadensis. Next base: position 9,745,790 of record NW_022631042.1, read on the forward strand.
TGAAAGTAGAATTCCATCAAAGTTTTTATTTGCCCGAGGAGAAATTAACAACTGATGTGGTTAGGCCAACCTTCATTCTATCCAAAAAGTTTTCCTTGGCCACCCTGCCTAAGCTAGAATAAAAAATGCTCTTACCTTTTAAAAAACAACAGTGTTCAGTTTAGACTCCTTAAGGCTTAAATGAGTTGTATTGCATGCATGACACTGGATTATAAATTGCATCATATCACACAAATGTGTGTGCAGATATCACACAAATTGTGAGTTTCATCTCACTGCGCTACAGGTTAGTAATTAACATTACCATGAGGCAGGTGGATTATCTCAATGACCAATGACTTGGATCAGGTTGGAGGTCTTCTCTTCAGTACAACGCCTGCCATAACTGTGAGTGTGCTCCATGCCTACACGGACACCTGCTCTTAGAGCCTTTCCTCCCAGCTCTATGAGAAACTCAACACCAATTACCTTCTCCTCCACTCCACTTCAGCAATGCTTCAGATGACCCACCAGACCTTTTCCTGGAATTGTTGCACCTGTGAAGTATTAGCTCTCCATATCCCAACTCCTACCAAACCCCTCTATTCTTCCCGTCCTTACTACCTTACCCCCATCTCACTATTTATTCATGATTCATTTATTCTACAAATATCTACTGACTTTACAACCTCACTGAGCCCTCTGATTCTTTTACTTCTCTCATCAATCCCCATTTCTAGGGCCCTCCAGGCCTTCAATTCCTTTCCCAACCAGTTCAGACCCATTGTGCATCACATCATCTGGACCCTGGACCCTCTCCGGCCAGTACCCTAAATTCCCTTGCTTTGGCCCATGGTGTAACAGAATAGCAAGAGAAGGCAAAAACATAGTGTGCTAGGGCAAAGGTGGGAGAAGAATGTATCAGAGGTAGCTCACTGTGCACAGAGTCATGCTTCCCTTGGCACAGAACAAAGTTATTACTGGTCGGCCGCTGCCCCAACTAGAACTATATTTTCCAGCCTGCCCCTGCCCTACTCCAATGCAGTCAGACTAAAGCCATACAACTAGTTTTCACTCACCGAATGTGAGTGGAAGTGATCTATTGTTTCTAGCCAAGATTGTTAAAAAGTAGCTGTGTCTTCTTTATTCTGCTTTCTCTCTTCAATCAGCTGGAAATTGATGCCCAAGTTCACCTCAGAAGCTTTGTGAAGACAGCAGAGCCTCCGTGCTGACCAGAAACACCCATGATAAGCTGATACACAAGTGAGGAAACAAATTCTAGTTTCAAGCCACTGAAATTCTGCAGGTATGAATGACATATGCCAGCAAACTTAAACAGAGCAGAGATAAGGAAACAATCGTTGAGAGTATACGTTTTATAATAGATGTTTTTTTCCCTCTATGATTGCTGCCAATTCCCACCACATGTGGGTAAAGATATATCAATTTTGTAGATGCCTGTTAGGGAATGTGGGTAACTTCTGATAAGGTCACAATGAATTTGGATCTGGTTTGTTTTGGAGTCCTTAAGAATTATGCAGGACCAATACATTTATGATACTTTATACCTTAGAATTCATTTCATATTTCAAATATTTTAAAGAAAAATTATGAACAGGGACCACAAAAGCTTATTTAGTACTTTTAAATTCACTTTAGAATGTGTTCGTATAGTAAGTATACTTGTTACTTCAAAATGTAATTTTAAAATGTGCTTTTTTCCACATTATGGTCAATCATGTGACAATGGCTCAGAGTTTCAGCCTTTCACCTTGGGCATACCTCTGCATACCTCTTGATGCATCTTCATAAGTCTGCTTTGCTCCCAACGTGCTGTAAACATGGACCACCTCTACCTGATTATGTACACTATGGACCTAAGTCCATATTATGTACCCAGGGACCTAAATACTATCACTCTGCATAATCCAAGGAGCAAATGTGGCTTACATAATGAGTGAAGGAATGAGGGGACAAGAGTAGGAAGTGCACTGAGGCCAACAGAAAAGGCACAGTGCAGAGGGATGAGAAAAAGTACAGGTAGGGACAGTGGAGAAGAGAAATATAGAATTAAAGGAAGGATGAAAAAGAATAGAGAATTGAAAGAAATGAGCAACCACCTAGAAACAGGAGAGAAAATAAGTAAAGGCACTAATGGGGAGCTAAAAGGAAACCATCAACAGAATGAAAAGGCAATCTCCTGAATGGGAGAAAAGAGTTGCAAATCATATATCTGATAAGGGGTTAATATCCAACATATATAAAGAATTCATGCAACTCAATAACAACAATAAAAAAAAAACTCTGATTTATAAATGTGCAGAGGATTCAAGTAGACATTTTTCCAAGGAAGACATTCAGATGGTCACTGAGTACACAAAAAGATGCTCAACAGCAGGGATCACCTGGGAAATGTAAACCAAAGCTGCAATATCACCTCACACCTGTCAGAATGGCTAGTATCCAGAAAAGAAATAATAAGTGTTGGCAAGGATCTGGAGAAAAGGGAACTCTTATGCATTGTCAGTAGGAATGTAAATTGAAGTAGCTACCATGGAACACAGTATAAAGGTTCCTCAAAAAATTAAAAATAGAATGACCATATGACCCAACAATTCTACTTGTAGGTATTTGTCTGAAGAAAACAAAAACACTAATTTGAAAAGATACATGCACCGCCATTTCATTGCAGCATTATTTACAATAACCAAGACATGTAAATAACCCAAGTGTCCATCAAAGAATGAAAGGATAAAGAAAAGACACACACACACACACACACACACACACACAGGAATATTATTCAGCCATGAAAAAAAAATCTGCCATTTGCAACAATATGGATGGACTTTGAGGACATTATGCTAAGTGAAATAAGTCAGACAGAGAGAGAATAATACTGTATGATATACATGGATCCTAAAAAGCAAGCAAAGGAACAAAAATCAAGCTTATAAATACAGAGAACAGATTGGTCGTTGTAGGAGGAGAGGAGGATAGGGGAGTGGGCAAAATGGATGGACGGAGTCCGAAGATACAAACTTCCAGTTATGAAAGAGTCATGGGCATGTAAGTGACAGCATGGTGACCATAGTTAATAATACCATATTGCACACTGAAAGTTGCTAAGAGAATAAATCCTGAAAGTCCTCACCACAAGGAAAAAAAATGTTCTAACTACGTCGGCTGATGAATGATAACTAGACTTTTTGTGGGGACTCTTTTACAATAGATACAAATATTAAACCATTACACGTTGTACACCTGAAACTAATATGTGATATGTCAACTACACCCCAACTCAATATATTTAGAAAGAAAAAAGAAATGAGCAACCAGTAGAGGCAGAGAGAGAGAGAAAATAAGGAAAAGCACCAAAGAAGGACTAAAAAGAGGAATTTAAGAAAGAAGAGATAAAAGTAAAAAGAAGTGGGACAGGGCAGAAATGAGAGAAAAGAGAAGAAAAGAAAATGTAAGGAGCACCCATAAAAGTCATCACGCTTCTTCTTCTCACAAACCCCGTGTGACCTATCTACCAGCCACTAACCATTCTCTTCTCCCTCTCCTGTCCTCCTGCATGGCCCCAGCCCCCTCTCTTCCCCAGGGATGGGTCTCCTGTGGAAACTCCAGGGGAATATCAACATACCCATTTATGAGGTAGTCCTTTCCCCGTCCATTATACATAAGGTAACTTAAGATCTGAACTTTTTTTTTTAAATTTCTGGGACCAAACACCTTAAAACATTTTTAGGTTCAAGCAGATATTCTGTTTAAAAAAAAATGATTTCAGCTCCACAAATGAGTGCAATCCTTCAAGATTATAATTCACTTCACTTTCTTTGCCCTACATATAAATTAATACCTCATTAATAGTAAAATCACTAGGTCTTGCCGGCATAATAGTACCTTTCCTATTACAGATGCATACTATCATGCTGAAACTAGGATTGCTTTAGGAAATTCCTATCATGTCCCTAGGAAATGACATAGTTCAGAATATACTTGCTATCAATCATTAATCTGTACGCAACAATAAAACAGAAAAACTGATGGCCTACCCAAAGGGTTTTTAGTTCAGCCCAAAATAGGAGTATCTAGAGACAAGAGAGTGACTCTGGGACAGGCTTCTGTGACTGCTATGTAAAATGAGCTTTTAGGGGAGGCCAGATGGATCCCTCTGTATGCACCCAAAGGGCATCCTCTCCAAGTGTATGCGCAGAGGACAGAAAGATGCTGCACAGGGAGAAAAGAAAGAAATTCAGGTTTCCCCTTTCTGCTCCCAAAAGCTGTGTTTGCTGCTGACTCCAGGAAAGGATGGACTATAAGTATGCCAGTATTCAGCTAGAGATGAGTCAGGCCCCCAGACACTCTCACGGGATGCAGAGAACTCATAAAGTCGGAACCATAGGGGTGTGAGCAGCAGACTCTCCACTTTCTCTCTTGTCCATCTGCAGTTCTCGGGGAAATTGGCTATTGTCACAAAGAAATCAAAGTTCTTATCACTTTCACTTATCACTTATCACTACATAAGAACAAAATGCACTCAAATATGGGTAGTGAGCAGTTACTCACCAAGTCTTGAAATGTGTGCTATTCAAAATTTGTGCTCTAGCTGAACAGCAAGTTATTACATGGTCTTGGTCTCTGAGGAGGCTTACTGGTCACTGACACTACAGTTAAATTTCACATGCCAATCATCTAACGAGTGTTAAGTATGTGCACATACATGCACACACACTTACTCAACCACAATGTTGGGGGGACATCCTCTTGAGGCTTTCCAAACTTCTGTAATGCCATAACCTAGCAGAGAATATACTTTTTCTGGGCAACCAAGAATGCACAGAAAAACACGGGACCAAAACAAAAATCATGAAATGATATGTACCTGTGTCATGATGAGTTGAAACATTAACTAAAAAATACTGTGTATCCTAACACTGAGCGTCATTAAGATTAGAAATGTGTACCACTGATAACTCAATTGGTTAAGTGATTCCATCTCATCAAACTAATTAACAGACTAGTAAAACAATTAACACTACATTGATTCTCCTTCCCTCATTCTTTGAAGAGAGTCTTTGAAGACGAAGGTATGGCTGAACATAAGCAAATAAAATATAAGATTAATTTTTCTACTACAATAATTTCAGAAACCTCAGCGTCTTAAGTGGTAAGTGCTTGTACAAGGATTAAAATGTTCCTGCTACAAAGCTTTCTCTACTCGTTCATGTATTTCAAAAGAAATTAACAAACATATTCTTCATTTCCACCACAATCTATGAAACCATAATTTTACGAATGGTTCTATCATCTTCCTCTCTTCTGAGTAATTCAACATTTTATTATTCACAGAACTTCTAAATTCTGCAAGATCTTCTTTTACCTATAGTAGACTCTTCACTGCAATGAAGATCTTGCCAAAAAAAAAAAGTTTTAAAAAAGTATGCATTCATAAAGAAATAATTGAATTTTTAGTTTTTGTGCAGTGATTAAGACTCCCCCAACAAATGGAATTTTAAAACACTTAAATTATCAGGCAGTGTGTATTAAATTCTCAGCACTACCCACTCACTCATTATTCTAAATGAAAAGATCAAAAATAGGTTTAAAAGCAAGCTATTCTTTAACAAAAATGTTAACTTTTAAAAAACAGTTTAATGGATGTGTTTTCAAATACTTGTGAAGAAGAGTATAATGGTAACTCCCGCATTAACAAAAAACAAAGAAAACTGGCAGTCAAGCTTTTAATTTCTTCTTTGTGAATCTCCAGCTTCCCATTTCACACACTCAAGTCATAACTCTCATAAGCAGAAAAACCCAGAGGCTGAGGTCCAATTTCATGAGGACATTTCAAGGTTGAGAAAGCCCATGCAATTATTAGGATCAAGAGAAAAGCAAATTAATGAAGCCTCAAATCTTATGTGTTAACAGCAGAGTAGAAACCAGCAGTCAGTGTTTTTAATATTTAGCACCAAAGAGACACTAATTCTTTAATGTAATGACTGCCCACCTTGAGCACCATAATGCTAGGTCGGGGTCACAGTCTTCCCTCCACCCATGCTCTGTTTGGGCTCAACGATGTGATCTTTACATGATATGTGTATGTATGTATGTATGTATGTATGTATTTATTTTACAAGCACTTCATCTGTAAACTTTCTTGACCAACACTGACTTGGCATCAACTCATCAGTTAATTAACTGTTAACAGATTCTTCTAGATATGACTGCTACACAGATATTTTATCTTCCTGTTAATTAGTAATTATGCACTGGCAAGAAAAACAGTGTTTCTTTCCAATTATCCCAGAACGCAGTGATTATTTAAACTTGGCTAATTAGCATTAGAGGGCTGTACATCTTCTGGGCAAATTGTGTTTGATAATCCCTATTAAAATATACATGGTGGTTGTTGACTTGTAACAAGAAAAAAAAAAAGTGGCAGTTCAAAGGGTATAAGATACAGCACGAGGCAAATGGGGGCCCATTAAAATTTCCCCAACTGCTCTAATGAGAATGCCGAGGGTCATTTCTGCCTAGTTTACCATCTGTTTGGTTTCTGGCATGTGTCTCTGGTGTGAAGGGAGTGTCCTAAAGCCCATTTGGCTTATCACAGCCTAATCTGGGAGTCTGAAGCAATTTTGGTCACTTATAAAGTGGCGCATTAACATCAGAAGCTTACACATGTGGGATGAAAAACTTTTAAGGGCAAAAATGATGTCACTTTAAGGAAAAGCTAACTTTTTTTTAAAAACAAGCAGGCAATGGTTAATGAGAAACTTTTAGAAATACTGTATAAGAACTCTAATATCTGCTCTATACTCACCCAAAGATGATGAAGATTTAAAAGAGCTACTTCAAAAAAGTCAAGAAAAATAGCTCCTTTTTAGGCTCCCATCACTTGGCGCACATTAAAAAATTAGACTTGTATTAGGACAGGCAATGGCTTCCTTAGCCAGGACACAGAGAGCAATAGCCATAAAAGAAAAAAATTGATGATTTAGGGTTCATCAAAATTAAAACTTTTACACATCATAAGATACTGCTGAGGAGAAGAGCAGGTAAGTTATAGGTGGGACGATATATTCACAAAACATACATCTAATAATGGACTAGTAGCCAGTCTATATTAAAATACCTGTAATTCAATAATAAGACAATTCAACTTTTTAAAGTGGTTATAGGATTTGAACAGATACTTGACAAAAGTGGCCAAGAGGCACAAGGAAAAAGTGCTCAGCATGGGGTGGGTCAGTCAGTTGAGCATCAAGCTCTTGGTTTTGGCTCAGGTCATGATCTCATGGGTCAAGGGATCAAGTCTTGCTTGGGACTCCATGCTCTGTGCGGAGTCTGCTAGAAGATTCTCTCCCTCTGCCCTTCCCCCCACTTGTTCCCTCTCTCTCTCTTTCTCTCTCTTTCAATAAATAAATAAATAAATCTTTTTTAAAAAGTGCTCAACTTCATTAGTCAGCTGGGGAATGCAAATTAAAACCACAGTGAGATACCACATCCCCCCTAAAATGGCTAAAATTAAAGACACTGGCAACACCAAGTGTAGATGAAGACGCAGAACAACCAGGAGTCTTTCATAATCTTACAATGTTCTGCAATTTTTATACTCAGAGTATAATAAGTATAACCATTTTGGGAAAAGATCTGGCAGCTTCTTAAAAAACCAGACCGAGCAATATCACTGCTAAGTATCTCCCCAATAAAAATGAAAACAGGAGGGCCTGAGTGGCTCAGTCAGGTAAGTGTCTGACTTTTGATCACAGCTCAGGTCTTGATCTCAGGGTTGGGAGTTCAGGCCCCGCAAAACAAAACAAAAACGTAAATTCATAAAAGGACTTCGATGACTATGTGCATAGAGCAGCTATATGCATAACAACCCAAACCAAGAAACAACCTGGTGTCCAAAGCAATACCACCAAGCAATAAAAAGGAACAAAGTACTGATACACACAATATGGAAAAACCTGAAAAATATGATGCTGAGTGAAAGAAACTTATATAAAAGGGTACATATTCTATACTACATTTATACAAAGTTCCAGATCAGGCAAAACTAGTCTGCGGTGGATGCTGGCGAGGATGCGGAGAAAGGGGAACCCTCCTACACTGTTGGTGGGAATGCAAGCTGGTGCAACCACTCTGGAAAACAGCACGGAGGTTCCTCAAAATGTTGAAAACAGAACTACCCTATGACCCAGCAATTGCACTACTGGGTATTTACCCTAAAGATACAAACGTAGTGATCCGAAGGGGCACGTGCCCCCGAATGTTTATAGCAGCAATGTCTACAATAGCCAAACTATGGAAAGAACCTAGATGTCCATCAACAGACAAATGGATAAAGAAGATGTGGTATATATACACAGTGGAATACTATGCAGCCATCAAAAGAAATGAAATCTTGCCATTTGCAACGATGTGGATGGAACTAGAGGGTGTCATGCTTAGCGAAATAAGTCAATCGGAGAAAGACAACTATTATATGATCTCCCTGATATGAGGGAGAGGAGATGCAACACGGGGGGTTAAGGGGGTAGGAGAAGAGTAAATGAAGCAAGATGGGATTGGGAGGGAGACAAACCATAAGTGACTCTTAATCTCACAAAACAAACTGAGGGTTGATGGGGGGAGGGGGGTTGGGAGAGGTGGGGTGGGGTTATGGACATTGGGGAGGGTATGTGCTATGGTGAGTGCTGTGATGTGTGAACACCTGGCGATTTACAGACCTGTACCCCTGGGAATAAAAATATATGTTTATAAAAAATAAAATTTTTAAAAAAAAGAATAGACAGAGATATTCATAAATGATTTAAAAAAGCATTAATAATAGAGAGCATAAGTGGTTTGAACCAAAAAAAAAAAAAAAACTAGTCTGTGGTGGAATAAAATCAAAATTAGTTGCTTTTGGAAAGTGGAAGTGAGAGCCGATGGAGAAGAAGCATGAGGGAACTTTCTGGGGTCAAGGTCATATTCTATATTTTCATTAGGGTTTGAGTTACACAGGTTTATACATTTATCAAATCTAGCCCTATATATCCCTAAGAATTGTGCATTTCACTGCATACAAACTTTACCTAGCTAGTGGGTGCTCACTGTAAAATTCTTTCAACTTAGATGTAAACTTGAAATTCTTCATAATAAAATGTTTTAAAAAAATAGATTGAGATACTTCAAATTCCTGTTACATCTCATTTAAAAATAACATCAATTCATTAGATGAGTAACTACACATAATATAAAATCATGTAAATATAACTGGGATAGCATTTCTTTGGCCGACTCATTTGGTCCCATCAGTCTTGCACGTGGGGGAGCAGGTACCACTGCTTTCATGTTTGATTTTTATGCTTCCATACGTGTTCTTCTCCGGAGTGTTCTGACATGTGCATTCGTCTAGGGTGTGCCCCAAAGTCTGTTTATTTCATTTGAACCTCTTATTATCCTAATATAATTTCATTAATCACTATATAAACTGATTTGAAATGAGCACTTCTAAGAGATTTGTTGTTTAAATACACACTAACTTACATGCTGTGGACAGACTTAATAAAAAGAACCTAAAATGGGTGGCTTAGTTGGTTAAGCATCTGCCTTTGGCTCAGGTCAGGATCCCAGGGTCCTGGGATAGAACCCCTGTCAGGCTCCCTGCTCAGCGGGGAGTCTGCTTCTCCCTCTCCTTCTGACCTCCTCACCCCCCCGCTCATGCTATCTCTCACTCTCAAATAAATAAATACAATTAAAATAAATACAATTTTTAAAAAAGAACCAAGAGGTGTTGTTTTCAACCTATGGTTGAAAAGGTACCTGAAAAAGATTGCAAAAACAAAACAAAACAGAACAAAAACAAAAACAAAAACAAAAACAAAAAACAAAAAAAACATGAAATATCTAGAATCCTGCACTCAGAATTCTTCACAGGTCTGTTTATACTCTTGCTCCATTTTAAAGAAACTAAAACTAGAAATACGGTTTATGTGGACCCATATTTAAAGAACAGCCCTTTGCTAATATCTGAAAACTTGCAAATTTATTGTCCGACCATCCTATTTAATATCAAAGCCTACACGAGTAACCCTAGTACCTGGACCCTACCCATAGCATGGAATACCTTTTATTTTTATTTTTATTATTTTTTTATTTTTTGGAATGCCTTTTAAAACACTATATTGTTTAATCATTCCTGGAACATGAACAATAAACATGTCTAATTAATTCCTTTCAACCGACTCAATACCAGTCCTGACCATGTCAAATAAGGTTTCTATAGTTTCCTCAGTAGGTGAGAGTGGGTGTGTATTTGGGGAAGCAAACTGATTCTGCAAACTATGTGTGAGTGTATGTATGTGTCTGTGTATGTCTATAGTTATTCAATTGTACCATAACTAGTTTCTCATGCCATTATTACTCAAAATTTCACTTTAATAGGAGTATTTTAAAACCTTCTTTATGTTAGCATAATCGACACAACATTGCATTAGTTTCAGGGGACAGCAGAGTGATTCATCTTCTTCATGGGCTATGCCATGATTCACCACAGTGTAGCTGTTTGTCCCCATACATGCCATTATAGTATTATTGACTATACTCCCCATGCTATGCCTTTTATCCCTGTGATTTATTCATTCCCTAAATGGAAGACTGCATCTCCCAACTCCCCTTCACCCATTTTGCCCATTCCTCCAAGACCCTTCCTTCTGGCAAGTCTGGTCTTGTACTTACAGGTCTGATTCTGCTTTTTGCTAATCATCTTTTTTGTTTTTTAGATTCCACGTGTCTTTCTCAGTCTAACTTATTTCATTTAGCGTGACATCCTCTATGTCCTCTAGGTCCACCCATGTTGTCACAGATGGCAGAATCTCACCCTTTCTTCTGATTGCATAATCGTCGTGTGTGTGTGTGTGTGTGTGTGTGTGTGTGTGTGTGTGTGTTGCATCTCTTTATTTATCTATTCATGGATACTCGGATTGCTTCTATATCCTGACTGTTGCAAATATTGCAATGTCAACATATTATTATTTCTTATTACACTAGTTTATTTCATCATTACCTTTTATTGACATTTAGACTATGTTCGAGTTCTTCCAAACATAAATAGTGCCCTGGTAAATAGTCACATGCATCAACCTTTGTCTGACATTTCTGGGTTTGTTAAAATTTCTAATAGATTTCCAAAAGTAATAGAAATGTGTCAAAAATATGTGAAAATTTTAACTACTTTCTTTACATATTGCCAAATTATTTGTTAGATAAATAATATATACCATATCAATAAATAACCAATTATCTAGTACTGATATCAGAATTAGGTACACATGGTTTTAAGCATTATTGCCAGTTTTAAAAAATGATTCATTAATTGAAAAAAATTTAAAACCTCATACTTGTTGGGGTGCCTGGGGGCTCAGCCGGTTGAGTGTCCGACTGTTGGTTTTGGCTCAGGTCATAATCTCAGGACCTGGAGGTGCAACCTGGTGAGACGCTCTCTCCCTCTGCCCCTCCCATTCATACTCTCTCTCTCTCAAATAAATAAATAAATCTTTTCAAAAAATCCTCGTAATCGTTTTAATTATGCATTTTTTAGCAGTGAGTTAAATATTTTCCTCACAGTTTTTGGACGTTTGTCTTTCTTCTTTTGTAAATGGTTTGAGTTTTTACTGGTTTTCTGTTAGGGTATTAGGGTCTTGGTTGTTTTCTTTTGTTTGAATAAAAGCTAACAGCCCCTTCACGCCTAGGGCAAAATGTCTGTTTCGTCTTTTTAATTTTTTTAAATTAGCATTTTTTTATTACACAAGAGTACTTTGCTGTCAGAAGATTAGAAAACAGGGAAGAAACATTCAGATGGGGGAAGATTAAACCATCCTTATAGTCCAGGGATTCAAAATAAATCAATGTAGTCAGGACGGACTCTTCTTCACATCACTTCACTACTAATCTAAAAAAAAAAAATCAAAGCAAAGAGCGAGTGTTGTTAAGGATGTAGGTAAATTGGGAAATCCCATATTGCTGCTGGGATGATAAATGGCTCAGGTGCTACAGAAAACAGTCTGGCAGTGCCTCAAAAAATCAAACAGAATTACCACAAGACCCAGTAATTCCTCTCCTAGATAGAAACCCAAGAGAATTTAAACCATACGTTCCTACAAAAAACTTGTACACAAATGTTCCTACGAGTGTTATTTGTCATAGCCAACATGGAAACAATCCAAATATTCATCAACAAGGAATGGACAAATAAAATAGGGACTGTCCAAACAATGGGCATTTATTCAGACATAAATAAGAATGAAGTACTGCAGGGGCGCCTGGGTGGCTCAGTTGGTTAAGCATCTGCCTTTGGCTCAGGTCAGGAACCCAGGGTCCTGGGATCGAGTCCCACATCAGGCTCCCTGCTCAGTGGGGTTCTGCTTATCCCTCTGCCGGCCTATGCTCTCTTTCTCTCTCTGTTAAATAAATAAAATCTTAAAAAAAAAAAAAAAGAATGAAGTACTGCATTCTTCAATATGCTTCAATATGGATGAACCTTGAAAATACGTCAAGTCAAGAGAGCCAGTCATCAAGACCACATACTATATGATTTCATTTACATAAAGTGTCCAGAATAGGTAAATACATAGAGACAGAAAGTAGATTAGTGGCTGCCAGGGGCTGGGAGGAGAGGGATGCAGAACTGACCGCACTTACTAGGTACAGGGTTCTTTCTCAGGGGACGGAAATGTTTTCAGATTGGTTAGTGGTGATGGTTGCAGAACACTAAACATACTAAGAACCACTGGGCTTGGGCACCTGGGTGGCTCAGATGGTTAAGTGTCTGCCTTCGGCTCAGGTCGTGATCCCAGTATCCTGGGATTGAGCCCCACATCTGGCTCCTGGCTCCTGGCTCAGTGGGAGTCTGCTTCTCCTTCTCCCTCCAATCCCCCTCCCCCTGCTCATGCTCTCTCTCTGTATCTGTCTCAGATAAGCAAATCCTTTTAAAAATTGTTTTAAAAAAAAAAAAAGAACCACTGGGCTGTCCACTTAAAGATTCTAAGAAGTACTATTTAATTTTGCTTAACCAGCATACTCCAAGGTGTTTTTGTTTGTTTGGTTTTTTTTTTTTTTTTTTTTTTGCAATACACTTCTGCTACAGATTTTGCTATTAACGCATCATAGGACACTAATGACTACAAGAGGCAGTGTAGGGAAAGGTAATTTTAGCTCAATATTTTAAAATACATTCTAAGATGGGTCTGATATCATCTCTTTGTTAAAATGAGGATAAGAAAATGAGAGAAAAGGGAAGGTAAAGGCTACGGGCTTGAAAGATATACTTGGTCAACCTCATAATGACTCCAGAGAGGCTCATTTGTCCCATTCTCTAGAAACAGAAACCCAAACCCCAATGGAGTTCTTCCTTTATTAGTAACAGATTTCTCTCCATCTTCGTTATTAGCATTAAAAATGGTACTGGATCAAAAAGACTAAAAGTCTGGTTACAAAGCATCTTCTCATAATGCAAATAACTAATTACTTCAAAAAAGAAAGCCATCAAGGATAAACAAAACATCTTCCCAGAGCATGACCTCTGATAGCTCCATTTATTTCACTTTTAACCTGCTGTTTACTGGAGTTCATGTGGAGAGGCACTGTTCTGAAGAAGAACCAGAAATAACATAATTAACTGGATAATAGCAACAATGTGGTTCCAACGTCTGAAAACATGTGGAAGGAAAAGGAGGAGGGAAGCGCAGTCTGAACTTTTACCAAAATACTAACAATTTTGCTATTCTGTTTTCCAAAATGGCAACTCCCACACAAGCAAGTATCTTTCCATTCAGACATTACACAGTCCCCAAAACAGTAATTTAGTTGTGTTGCTTGCCTCAGAGAGCAGCCTACACATCTATTAAGCGATATGCAGAGCTCAGCATCAGAGGGCGGAACGCAAACTACACAATGGAAGACAAGAGTGGAAACAACAACCAGCATTTGGTGAAGGGCCTCTATCGGACTCCTACAGCTGTTTTCAAATTCATATGCTGCACCAAGAACTATCTTCCAGGTGACACCAGGGATTTCCTTTCACTACTTTTTATAAAGAAATACTTCCGAGATTGTTGTCAGAATTATTTCTAGGAAGTCATAACATGATACCATTATTTTAAGTTGTTGTTAGATTTAACTGCCAAGAAAGAAGCAGCCAACTTTAACCAAGAGTATTTATAAATCAGTTACTATGAACATGGAACGTAAACTCATTTATCATCATCTAGATACCCTGAAGGAGGACTGGAAAACTTCAAGAGTAAGCCTCATTACAAACAACATGACGGCCAGATCAGAGTCAGAATTCAAAGTTTATTCCCTTAAACATAGACTTTGATCTTTCCTCCTGTTAAAATGGACAGTCTGGAATACTATGAAAAGTGTCGCTCTTCTAGAAAAGAGTATCTCTTATCAGCAAAGAGCCATGATTCCTAAGTGGTTTTTTTTTAAAGTATTATTTAAGAAAGAGAGTAAAATATTGCTGACTCTGTCTTTATCCAGGAAGGGATAAGACTTCATTTACAGAAACTTATTTTCCATAACCACTTTTAAAAACTTTGACAGGAGAAAGTACCCCCACATACAAACCTATTGTTCTGTCCTTGTTTGTTCAGTGCTGTTTTGGGGGGCAAATACCTTCGTTAATAAGGTTACATTTGCCAGACAGAAGTCTCTTCATAATCTGTTCACCCTACAGACAAAACTGTAACAAAATAATCTCCAAAAAATCATAATTTATATAGCACAGTGGCAACTTCCATTAGAATCCACTCTAAAAATGTGACTTTCCTGACATTCATATTTATGAACAACCCGTTCCCTGTGATTCTGAGCACCTGAATTTGAGTAGGGATAAGGAGGAGAAAGGAATCAAAAGAACTCCCCTGCCTTAGACATTTTTAAAGTACCTACAAGGGTTTCAGGGCACATGTCTCATCAGGGCTGAATTCCAGAATCTAGAATCTACGGAGTGTCGAGAGACAACTGACAAGGTGAAGTATGAAGGAGCAATGAAATGGATAAATCTTACGAGGAGTGTGGTTTTTTAGCCAGAGGAATGAAGATAAGTTGCTTACTGACTTTTTAACAAACTTTTACCTTTTTCAATTACTTAAGAAATTATATGAGAAAAATGTTGAGTTGATGCAGGGGGTTACATGTACACACCAGGAAACCTTCCTTAATCATCTCACTTGATGTAATCTTATAATATGTTCTTGAGGAAATCATAGAGTAATCATTTTTGAAAGAGCTAAGGGATCTTTCTTAGGAAAGAAAGAACTTGAGAAAATAAGAACTTCTTAAGAAAATAAGAACTTCACTATCATGTATCGTTAGGACATTGATCTGCCCTAAGTTAGGAGGTTGGAGTGGACAATCTTCTGAACTTCTTTCTATCTCTTGATTCTAAAGAAGTCACTTCATAAGCCTCCCTCCTAGCTAAAGGCATGGGTGCCTGCCACCTCCAGGAAAAAAGGGACAAAGTGGTAAACAGGGTAATAAATTTCCCCAGAATCTCCAGTGATGAAATTTATATACTTTTGTATGGTTTTAAATACATGTATAGATGTATAGATTTATATGTACATATATAGATTTAGAAATACCCTCAAAGTTGAAGACAGTAATATTCACTGTCTTATCCATACCAGGACACTTACACACATGCATGTGTTTATTGATGTCAGCTCCAATAGTAAAATACCCCACAAATCCTCAAAGATTTGTAGTGGTTTATTTATTCAATAAATATTTATTGAGCACTTATTTTGTGCCGTAAGAGTGAAGAGGACTAGATCATCTCTTACCCTCAAAAAGGTATAAAGGTCAGGGCAGAGATTGAAATATGGAGGAGAGAACAGAGAGTTTATGGAGGTAGGCATCAGAGAGGAGCAGGGAGTAGGATCATAAAGGCTCAGTAGAGGAAGCGAGTCAGGGCAAAAGCCCTGAGAGAACCGGGATGTCTGCTCAGCAGAGAGAACCAGAAGAAAGTCAAAGCACTATAGACAGAGGTGTGGGGTTTAACACAGCTGGGATTCTGGAACTGTGTTTGGGTTATGACTGGTGCACAGGTGTACGTGTGTGTAAGTGTGGGTGGGAGTGAATGTGCCTATAAAGGAATGGAAGGAAGAGTCGGGAGCCCTATAGGCTGGGCTATAGCTGAGAGGGCCTTCTTTTAATCAAGATTCTTTTGGTTGTAATAGAAACCAACTCAAGTGGGCTTGGGCTGTAGGGGAGCTTAAGGAGAGGCTGTAGAGCTGAGTTTTAATTATGACTTTGCCATTCCCTATGCCTGACCTTGGGCAAGTTACTTACCCTCTCTATACCTCAGGTTCTTGATCTGTAAAATGAGGATAATTAGTGGGATTTTTGTTAGGATCAAAAGAATTAATACCTGCAACACGCCTGCCACACAGCAAGTGCTTGAAAAATGTTAGCTCTTTTTATTATTGTTTCTTAGAACCAAGGAATATCCCAGCCTGATGGGAAGAAAGCCAAAAGTAAGAGCCTGGAAAGCTTTGGCACCTCAGGCATCATTCTGTGTCCCCTTCTCTTCTCCCTGCACAACACTCCTTTGAGCCCTTGTGAATGATGGCTGCCCAGACCTCCCAAATGTTTAAACGTCCCCTGATTAGTACATGAAGAGTTGGACTGGGATGGATGAGTCTTGGTTCCAATTCCTGTATTGGTAAATATGATTGACTCAGCTTGGCTTGGGTATCTCACTCGTGGTTTACATGAGGCCAAAAGGTTGGGGTAAAATCATGCCACAATGGCCTAGCTCCCTTGAATGGCAGGAAGGAGGGCAGTGGAGTAATTCATCTTGATTTTTATATTTAATCATTTTCGGGGCTAAGCCACAGACCAGACTACACAATTTGACCTTCAGAGGTTTTAGAGCCTCTGATAAGTATTGAAGGACACTGGTTTTTCCAATTGCTTTGCAGACTCCTTAAACTTTTTCTTTTCCAATTTGCAGAGCCCTAACTACTTTTAAGAATCTGGAAACTGGGGGCACCTGGGTGGCTCGGATCATGATCTCAGGGTCCTGGGATTGAGCCCCATGTTGGGCTCTCTGCTCAGTGGGGAGCCTGCTTCCCCCACCCCCCAGTCTCTGACTGCCTCTCTGCCTACTTGAGATCTCTGTCAAATAAGTAAATAAAATCTTTAAAAAAAAAAAAGAATCTGGAAACTGTCGAACTTCCATCTACTAAACAAAATGTAGCATAGCCATATGATGGAATATTATTTAACCATTAAAAGGAATGAAGTACTGATACCAGCTACAACATGGGTGAATCCCGAAAACATGATACTGAGTAAAAGACACCAGACACAAAAGGCCACATATTGTATGATTCTATTTACATGAAATGTCTAAAATAGGCAAATGCATAGAGACAGAAAGTAGATTAGTTGTTGTCAGGGACAGCGTGGGGGAAGCACTGAGGGGTGACTGCTAGACAGGGATGGAGTTTCTTTTGGAGGTGATAAGATATTCTGAAACTAGACAGTGGTGTTCGTAGTACAACCTTGTGAATAAATTAGAAACCACTGAAATGTATACTTAAAATAGTAAATTTTATGGTATGTGAATTATATTTCAAAAAATGTATCTGAGACCTGGATATGATGTCAGAACATTGGCTTTACTCAACACACTTACACCATTTCATGCAATCGCCACTACTTGCCCTTCCTAGGCCTTGCTTCCTTGCAGGGGCTAAGCCAGGGTCCTGAAGGTCCTTTCAGCTCTAAATTCTATGGGTAAGAAACTGGGTGTGTTGCTCACCATCTAAATGAAAGTCAACCTTTCTCTTTCAAACATTCTGCCACTTGAACTAGCTTCTCATTCTATCTCCTGTTTCAGAAAAAGAATTCACTCTTCTTTCTGAGTTTTTAAATAATACCTATGTCTAGGTGGCTCAGTTGGTTAAGTGTCCAACTCTTGGCTTCAGCTCAGGTCATGATCTCAGCGTCATGAGATTGAACCCTATGTCAGGTTCCATGCTCAGTGGGGAGTCTGCTTGGGAATCTGTCTTTCCCTCTGCCCCTCCCACTGCTCTTGCTCTCTATCTCTTTAAAATAAAATAAATAAAATCTTTAAAAAATAAGTAAATAATACCTATTTTAAGCACATGTACTAGGCACTTGAATCAATAATTCATTTAATCCACCCAACAATTTTATGAGTGAGGCACCTCTCATTTTACAAAGGCAGACATGGAGGCTTAGGGAAAGAAAGAATGTGGCCCAAGTTAGGAAGAAGCAGCAACAGGGGGGTTTGGGACCTGAGCTGCCTAGCTCTGGAGGTCATGTGATGAACCCCTGCCCTGAGCTTCCTTTCCCCACCAACTCCTCCACTTGACTCAAATTTCATGCCCCACAACATTTGCTTCAGCAATCTGTTGACTAATTCAACAGCTTTATATTCATCATGTTCACTATTCTAGTAAATGATTCTTTTTAGTTATTTAGGAATTGGGAAATAATCCCTGAATTCCTTAGTCATATGTCAAATACAAACTACATTATACTATTTCTTAATGAAGGTAATGCTGGCATATGCAAATGGAATTGAAACTTAATGACTTAAGACCAAACTGAGGTTAATACCCAGTAAATAGGAAAAATTAATGGCAATTTCAACTCTTGTCAGCTATGCTCCTGGTATCATTAACTACAGCAATTTGTTTAATTAACCTGAAGTCTTCTTGTTAATTATAGATCATTTACCATATCCAATAAGAGGTCATGCCTTCAAAATCCCTGAATATGTTCAAAATTCCTCAAGCATGTTACAATGCATTTCTTTGTAAAGAGACAGATAAAATAAATTTAACAAGATCATTCTGAATAATTTAGCCTAATTTAGGCTGGTGAATAAAGAGCATTACTATACGGGACCCCATTTAATGAAGTTGCTAATGGCTGTCCCTTCTTTATATTTTTTAAAGCCTAAATATATGTATGTATAACATATGTGTGTGTCTCAAAGGCACAAGGATAGGCACCTAAGACTGAACTGTATTTAATGCCCAGGGATGTAGGGTCCTAGTGACAATCAGTAAAGTTGTAAAAGGTTCTACTTAGTTTCAATGTGAAGGATAACTAAAACTTAGCTTAAACAAAGCCTATATTTTTATTTTTAATGACAGTAAAACAAAGTAGTGACAAAAATTTGCATCATGGCAATGAAACGTTAACATACAATCAAAATCTACTAGTAAAGTACACATCTTTATTAACTAGTGACCAACATAAGATTTACTAAAATTTTAAATCTTGAAACACTAAAATAATTTGTTTTATAAATATATCCCCTCTCATCTAAAGTTAGAGTGTCAGATTTCAGTGGGAAAAAAAATCAGATCTTTAAGTTAAAAAATTCTACTACCCTGTTTCAAAAATAATATTGAAAATATTAAATTTTTATGATTGTGTGCCTGGGTGGCTCAGTTGGCTAAGCAACTGCCTTTGGCTCAGGTCATGATCCTGGAGTCCCAGGATCAAGTCCCACATCAGGATCCCTGCTCAGCAGGGAATCTGCTTCTCCTGCTGACTTCTCTCCTCTCATGCTCTCTCTCTCTCATTCTCTCTCTCTCAAATAAATAAATAAATAAAATTTTTTAAAAAAATGACATGATTGACTGAATGCTTAAGAGAAAAAATTCAAAAGAAAAAAAATCTTGGATCACTTCACCACATTTTCTCCCCAAACTTAGATTTCATCAAATCTTGCCATTTTAAGAATTTCATAATTTAACAAATGACTGGATCCAGAATGCCTCATTACTATAGAAAAAGGAAAGGAAACATATAGAAAATTACAAAAGTTTACATGAAAAACTGTTAAAATGGCTCACATATTAGCTGAGCACAATGATCTAGCAATGGCAAAGCACAACATTAAATTTATGGAAGGCCTAACAATTTGAAGTGTGGCTGCCACTCATCAAACCTGCAAACCCAGTTCTTTGGTTTTAGAGCCAGAATACCAAAAACTAAGTAAAATGCTTTTAGAGCCAGAATACTAAATATTGAGTAAAATGCATTTCAGCCTCTGGAAAAGGAATAATTTTGTATGAAAGGATATTCAAATAGCCCTTCTTTGAGCGACCACAAAGAACCTTGAAGATTTACATGATTGAGCTGGAATTCAATGCCAAAGACAAGAGGAAGCATTTTTTTTCTTCTGGGATGCACAAAGAGATATCCATAATTAAACATCACTCTTCCCTAGGGCAGCGTGTTTTCTTATATTGACAAGCAAAATGAGGTATTTCAAATCACGCATTGTTGGCATACAGTCATTTTTTGCATAGCTATTGTTTTAATGTATTTCTGGCTATTAGGCATTTGTCTATTTTTGGTCAGTGAGGCATGTATTTTAAAGAATTCTGGTTTTACATAAAAGGCTGTAGTTATGTTAGTGGAATTACATTTATACAACAGTATCTGGAGAATAATTATAGCCTTATTTTGGCTGTTCACACACACATTTTATATTTAAAGGAGAGCAGCTATAACTTTTATGTAATTAGTACAATTAAAATTATCTATAAAGGGAAAAACTTTCAGAAGTACTTTTTAGACTCAACTTTATGTTTTACTTTGTCTTAGTTAACACAGCTAGTTAAATATATCCCACCCTAATCCTATGCTGTTGGGAAAATGCCAAGCAAACCAAATTTGCTTAACATTCCATCAATTAAGTCAGAGCCTAATGACAGATTACATATTCAATAACTCTGTTGTTCTAGATCAAAGAATGCCACCTTTTTTTTCAACCTGACCCTACTGTAACTACTAAACTACCAAAAAGCAACAATTTTTTTATAATTTTCCTCCTGTACGAATTTCCTCTCCTTTCTTACCAGCACCCTACTCAGATCTTCATTTTCTTAAATTGTAAAGAGTATGTTAAACTTCAGTCAAATATCAAAAAATTCAAGTGCTTTTGTTTTCTAAAGTGACCATTTATCTAAAACAGACATTTTATGTCCTGCTCTCTAGTCAAAAACAGCACTTCCAAAGATTAACTCTGTTTAATAATATTGAGGTGTGTACTTTAAAATTTTTTAAAGGAATTTACCACTATCATATAAATCTACATAAAATTATGTGGCTATTACTAGAACTTACAAAAGATCTCATTTATCTATCCATCCATATAAAAATCATGTCCTATAAAAATGCCGGTTGACTGGTAGGAGACCTGAGCTGTGATTGTGGAAGTCAAACGACCATGAACAGACTTCATGTTTTGAAACCTCTTCAGACCACCAGCCTCATGATCCAGGGTTCACGGTGATGGGGAGACCAAGTGCAACTTAAGCTAATCAAAAAAC
Source organism: Lontra canadensis (assembly GCF_010015895.1). Taxonomy (NCBI): domain Eukaryota; kingdom Metazoa; phylum Chordata; class Mammalia; order Carnivora; family Mustelidae; genus Lontra; species Lontra canadensis. The sequence goes on from NW_022631042.1 coordinate 9,767,158, forward strand.
ATTCTAATTCAAATGCAAATGCCTTTGTACAGCTTTCAAAGTCATTCGAGAAAATGTCTGGAAGCCCAGGTGTTTCACATAACTTCTGACAACTGGGGGACCTGGGTGGCTCAGTCGGTCGAGGCCCCCAGTCGGGCTCTGCACTCAGCGTGGAGCCTGCTTGAGATTCTCTCTCTCTTCCTCTCCCTTTGCCCCCCAACCCCAAAATAAATTAATTAATTAAAAAAATAATTTCTAACAATTGGATTCCGAGTTTTCCATTTGGCTTACTAGCTAAAATCAGAAGCAATAAGACACATGCATTTTATGTGTCCTTTCAAAATGTGTTTACAACAACATACTGATGAATGATATCTCATGATTTTTCTCATTGAAAGCCTCCATCGTAGCCAGTGATAGTTCTTTCATTCAGCCAAGTCCTCTCAAATCATGTGGATCTACAAACCCCAGATTAATGGCTCCTAAGATCTGTTTTTGCCCCTCCAAGAAACTATAGACAAGTCCTGGGCTGGGAGAAGCAGCTGCTTCCATTATAAGGATAATTTTGGAATACCTCGGTTTACTGAGTATTTCCTATGTGCTAAGGGCTTCATGTAAATTACCTCCTTTAATTCTCACAAATATTATGAAGCAGGTGCTTTACCAACCCCTTCCACAGATGAGAAAGTCAAGCTCACATCTCAGCTCAATGCCACTTCCTCAGGAAAGCCTCTCCTACCTCCATCCCATTTCACTCCAGACCAGATCTAGTTCCTCCGGCATAGCCTTTCCCAGCCCTCAGGACTTCCAGCAAGCTGGCCTCTGGCATGATAGCAAGATTTGCTATTATGTATGTATATGGTCAGTTAAATAATGTCTATCTCTCCCATTTAATGAATGTAGACGAGTGGTTCTCAAACTTCGGTGTGCACCAAAATCAACTGGACTGCTTCTCTGAAAGTGGTCACTGGGTCTTCACCCAGCACATGTGGCTCACCGAGTCTAAAGACAGGCTTGAACCCTGTCGTCACGGGCTCCAGGTGCTGCTGCTGCCGCCAGACCTGGACTGGCCCATTAGAGCACTTCTTAGCCCTGCATGAACACTGGAACATTCCAATCCAGCAACCAAAATGGCATTAAAAACAACCGATGCCCAGGCCCCACTTCCAGAGGTTTTGATTTAACTGGGCTAAGGGAGCACCCAGAATGTCTTATTCCAAATACTGTATTCTTTTACTAAAAAAATTGCTTATCTAAAAGTCAAATTGAACCAGATGGCCTATAAATTTTTATTTGTTAATCTGGCAACCCTTCTTGTGAGGCCTGTTATAACATAACAGGTAGTACACCATGTACGTGATGCACGTAGATAGGACTGTAAGCTGACCTTTCACCTCTATAGAGCACAAAAAGGATGGGGCTAAATAAGCGGAATTTTTAGATCAATTTTTTTTTCCTGAGGATTAGAACCTAAAGTAGTTACCAACACATTGTATCTGAGATCTTTTAAAAACAGGGCAAGTTCTCAATGTCACATAATTTAACGTGATGACGAAATGACTTCCAGGTTCTGTGAAGCCCCGAGGCTATGAGCCTCATATTGGGCCAGTAGGTGACAAGGGGGTGACAATGGGGCATCAAGAGGACGGCTCTGACATCCATCAGTGAGTCACCTGGCCACAGCTACTGCTAGGATTTGGCGCAGAGTCAGCACCCTTTCATGTATCAAAAGTAGGTAAAAATTATCAATTTAATAAATACCCAGAAAAGATAAAACTCGGAACACATGGCTGCCTCTGATAATGCAATTCTATCTTTTTCATATCAATGGAAGGAGCCTTGTGGTTTCCAATTTCAGAGTAAGATCAGTGATTTCACATCTTACATAAACGGAGATATTAAATTTGCATTTTTGATGCTGAAAAGAGACTATTTAATTCCAGCTTGGCATGTTTACCGCATAATGGGTAAACTGGGGATTTCCAGATTGAAAATCCTCTGGGCACATAATGATCATGTAGCCTCCTGCTTCCCCATATAAGTAACCTGCCAGGGCTACGATTCAAGGACGAGGACTCATGTAAGTGCTTTAAATATTAAAACATATTCTTTCATGAATACTCATAGAATTCAGTCACCAACCATTACTACCTTCCACTTTGTACAATGCTCACTTGCCAAAATTAATGTGACCCTTTTCACCTAACTCAGGATTGTAAGAACTGTTTCTAAAAACAGCTCATTGGGGCTGCCTGGTAGAGCATGCAACTCTTGATCTCAGGGTCACGAGTTCAAGCCCCATGTTGGAGGTAGAATTTATTTAAAAATAATAATAATTGGGACGCCTGGGTGGCTCAGTTGGTTGGACGACTGCCTTCGGCTCAGGTCATGATCCTGGAGTCCCGGGATCGAGTCCCACATCAGGCTCCCGGCTCCGCAGGGAGTCTGCTTCTCTCTCTGACCTTCTCCTTGCTCATGCTCTCTCTCACTGTCTCTCTCTCAAATAAATAAATAAAATCTTTAAAAATAATAATAATAATAATAATAATAATAAAACTTAAAAAATAGGTTATGGAATAATTGCATGCATGTCAGAGTGAATTCCAGTTCCAGTAACCTAAATGACAGAACACAAAAATCTACCTGATTCCCCAAGACCAAGCATAATAGTGTCAACAGACGGAGAGGGATAGAAAGACTGTCACACCTCACTTATGGTTGGCTGTACAGTCATATGACTTATTTCAAGTCACCTAACGTCAAGCAAACAACAGAAAAATTGCTTCAGATTAGTTACTCTGAAATCATCAATGTCTGATCCTTTTAAAACAGATGTTTCAAAAAATAATATCTGTTGTTGTTTAACCATGGACAATTCTTGATGGTATATGTCAGGATAGCTTACCAAATCCAAAAGCATTAGAACCTCCAATGCTCTGTGAAGCCTGCACACTTGTGGATGTGTACAGTCCTGTCACCAGCAAGCCGTCAAAGAAGGTGCTTGTTGAAATTGTCACTGAAATGCAGGGAGGGAAAAAGAAAAGAAACCTCAATTAATACAACCCGAATACTGAGACACGTTGCTGAAGAGTTAAACATTGTCAAAACAATTTTTACTCATTTTTTTAAAAACTATTTTTATACTGTTGCTAGTTAGTATTTTCTTTCCATCAGGAACTATAAGCAGAGGAGCAAAAAAGAAGCTCCGATCTCCAATGTCTGTAATTGCTGGTCCTAACTTTAGTACATTAGATCGCTCTTTCTGCATTCATTTACACATTCCCCAGCTATATGCAAAATCATCTGAAAATAATGTAAGATTGAATAGTTAGCTTCCCACCTCCACTACCACCCCTGAAGGCAGTCAAAGGCATTGCTGGAGTTTTGGCATTGCTATTAAACACTTTTTTTTTTTAAGTATTCCATACTGTGGGAAACAATCTTACAGCAGCTGGGAGAAGAACAATAAGATACACTGTATTTCTTATTGTGCATCTACATTTCATAGATGAATCCCCCGAAGTTTTTCAACAAAAGCAGACTAATTTGCATGAAGACAGATAGCCTTTTTTCCTTCTGAGAACAAAAAAGGAAGACCACGGCATGCCTTAAGGTTCAGAACAAAGTCTGCAAGAGGAGTCCAAATGGTTTCCTAACCAGAAAATCAGGATGTTCCTGGGAAAAAAGGGTTACACACAATGGATCTGTATGCCACTCAGGTCTGGCTTCTAAAAATTTTATCTTGCTCACCACCCTAAAATAATGATTAAAATTTCTGCCTTGACATAATATTTTCTCCTGCATTGGTTTGATAAGATTAAGATGATGCCATTTGTAGGAAGCAGCCGGGAAAAGGTAATATTATTTAGGTAGTGCACAGTACAAGGCTATCATCGTCCTCGGTAGCAGTAGGAGAATGGCCAGATTCACATTAAGTGTGATGAGCATGTTTAAATTAAACTCCAGGAAATCCAGAGACTGGAGCTGAAGGGTCTCAAGCGTCCATATTAGAAAGCAACTAACAAGACTCATAGAGCAACAGAACAGCCTGACATTACGCTACCCTCACAACAGCATTGGGTATTGGAACAAATCACCTTCACATCTTTCAATAATAGCTAATATTTTGACTGCTAGCACGTAAACCACTCAGCTGGGCACTGAGCTAAGTAGTTAACATGTATTATCTTATTATCAAAATATTTCTGTAAAAGGGGTACTATCATTATTCCCAGGGCACAAATGAGGAATTTGTGGCACAGAGCAATTTAGAACCTTGTTCAGGACCATCAGATATCATCCAAACACATTTGATGCTGATTCTCCTGTTTTCTCTCTGCCTGCACACCACCCCTCCCCCACTCCCGATCCCACAGAAGCCAAATGACGTAGCCAAATCCTTGTTTAATACACTATTTCCCAGATTATTCACATGCATGAGGAGTACTTGAAGAAAAGGAGAGTAAAAGCTACAGGAGCCAGTGTCACTGATATTAGAGAGGAAGAGGGCTAAGGGTAGCCAGGAAGTGACCCCTATGGCATGGTGGATGGAGCCCTAGGCTGGGTACAGGATCCGCTGAACAGGTACTTATCTGCTACTATTTTTTCTCAAGCAAAAGCACTTCATTGCTTCGAGTCTCTGTTTCCTCATTTATGGAATCACACCCTCATCATCAGCCCCATTTTGGCTGCCCCAGATTCCCACAGTTGGTTCTATTGCTGTCTCCAACCTTTGGTTCGGTGAGTTACCTTGGCCAAGGTAAATAGTGTTTAAACAGCTTCTGTGTCCCCATCCAGTGGGGTTCAGAATTAAATTGCTCTTAAATTGCTCTTAAATCAACTATACTAGCCACTCATGTCTTAGATTGTCCTTCCCAACAAATCAGACCCAACCTACGGTTCTCACTGTGGACCTATGAGACCCTGCTTTTACCCTCTTCCTCTCCATCCACTCCACTCCAGTCCAGTTAGACAGCAGCAATTCTGTATTAAATGCACAAATACAGTCCCTGTGGACTCCTCCATTCCTTCATGCTTCTACTCTGGTTCTTATTTCCAAGATACTACAAAAATCTAAGAGTTTTATGAGTTAGGAAGTGAGGCAAGCCTGAATCTGAATCTCACCTCTCTCTACTTCTGATCAATGTGTGACCTTCGCTCAGATTCCTGAAATTTACAAAAAGAGAAATATATCCAATTTACTGTAAGAATGAAAAGAAATACATCTACAATCTATCTGTTTAACAAACTATCATGCATATAGTAACTCACCAGTGAATTTCAGCTCCCTTTCCCTGCCCTCTTTCAGACCTTGAAGCTCTGCCTTGCTCTTCCTTCTGCAGACCTGGAGTACTATAGAGAACTCCTGACATCTGCTGAAGACACAGCCAATCGCTGAACGGCCCACATCGGAGTCCTGCTTCCTGCTGGAATGGTCTACTACCCTCTCAGGCGCCACTTCATTTCTACCCACAGTCTACAACATGTCTCAGCTGTCACCCCAGCAGGCTCCAGGTAAGTGGCATCCCCAGCTTGCTACTAATATGCCTTCTCTTCCAAAAGATACTCTGCTGAGTGTTGACCTAAAGCAGAGGGTAAACACTCTTGGAGAAAGGGCTGAAAAAGAGGAGGACCATGCGTGACAGCCCGTGGCCTTCCCTAACTGCCCCCAGCTATTCAGCTCTGGTCTCAAACAATGATGCATCCCTCAGTCTACCATGATGATTGATAAATTCAACTTGATGGCTTATACATATCTAGTGATATTTCAATATCTTAGACGTGCGCACTTAGAGAGCTGCCTGCATGGCCTGGGACTCATTTGGGGGTATTGAGCACAACCAACATCTGCTGTGCCCCTTAGATGTCCACCTGGGCTGTCCATCCCTTACCAGGCCTCCCCTCTCATCTGCCGCTAAGTGCCTCTCCAGACCCAAAGGATGATGCAAATTCTGATCTTAATGCCTCCATACGGTGCAGTGCCTACTTCAGATCAATTATTTTCTTTACATAGATTCTTGGGTGCTGAAACAGCAAGGTGTAGTGAAAACATCCCAGAAATAAAAGGACTGAAATGTATCACCAGCAATATGTGCAAGGTCAGATCGGGTGAGCTTTTCTCCTGCTTGGTTCTATTCCTAGTTGTAGTGAGATGAATATCGATTGTTTGGTAAACTCATGGCTAGGTGGACATATCATTTCTAAACACTGAGTGTCTTAGAAAACGAAATTGAATACTATGAAAAACACTTCTTACCCTTAGAAGGTCCTGGCTTTAAAAGGTCTCCATAAACTGACTATTCTCACATTTCTGTCTCCTGTCCTGATCTCTACCATACCTCTTTGTACATACTCCAGATATATATCAAGATACTGCTCAACATCCTCACTTGGACATTCAAGAGATGTCTCAGAGTCGACGTGACCAAAACTGAATGCCCACACCCTCCCCACCCCCTGCCAAACTGCTTCTTCTACAGCCTTCACCAGATCAGTGGTTGGCCGCACCGTCTGTCCTGCTGAGTCACCTCAGAATCACCTTCTCCCATGTACTGCATCTAGTCCATCAGTAAATCCTATCAGCCCTACCTTCAGAACATATCCAGAATCTAACCACATACTACCCTGTTCTAAGATTCCATCATTTCTTACTTGGATTATGGTATTAGACTTTGATGTGGTCTTCCTGGTTCTACCCTCCTCTCTCTAGAGTCTATTCTCAGTATGAGTCAGAGAAACTCTTTAGAACATTCATTGGATCATGTCACTCCTCTACTTACAACTTCTTCACAAAGTCAATGTCAAAGTCTTCACAATGGCCTACAGAGACCTCCGTGACCTGCCTCCATTCCCTCTTTCCTCATCTCCTTCTGCTCCCCCCGGCTCACCCGACTCCAGACATATTAGCCTCCTTGTTGTTGCTCAGACATGGCCAGTCTTCGCACCCATAACTTCCTCTGCCTTGCACTCCCCTCCTTCAGATTATCAAAGTAATTATCACCTTCTAACATATTGTAATCATATATTTACTCACAATGTTTTTTGTTTATTATGTTTATTGTCATTCTTATTCTGCAGAATGTGAACACTATCAAGGCAGAAATCTTAAGTGTTTTGTTCAGTAGTACATCCCAAGCATCTGGAACAATTCCTGACACTCTTGGGTGTTCAATAAATATTTACTGGAATACATATTAATGAATAACTCATTCATACAAAAATGACAGAAGGTTGTCTTATCTTCAACTTGTTTCCAGAGGAAAGGATGTTGTGAATGATAACTTTGTATGTCAAATGAATCCCATTTGGAAAAGCCATGTGGAAAAGAAAAGAAAAGAAAAGAAAAGAAAAGAAAAGAAAAGAAAAGAAAAGTTGGCTAGTTATATATTTAAAATGTTTTCCAGAATGCAAAATGATTGATGCAGGGATCAAGAGACCAATCTAAGACATTTGTGGAAGAAAAAAAAAAGGCAGATCACTTTAAGTATAGGTTATAAGTTCACACAAATCAACTAAACAAAGAGTTCCCTATTAGAAACTAATTGAGAGGCACCTGGGTGGCTCAGTCATTGGGCGTCTGCCTTCAGCTCAGGTCATGAGCCCAGGGACCTGGGATCGAGCCCTACATTGGGCTCCCTGCTCAGAGGGAAGCCTCCTTCTCCCCCTCCCACTCAGCCTGCTTGTGTTCCCTCTCTCGCTGTCTCTCTCTCTCTCTAATAAATAAAATAAAATCTTTTTTTAAAAAAGATACTAACTGAATATAATCTATTTCTCTATTTGCTAGAGTCGGGAGTTTAAATTTATTTTTGAGGGGAAAATAATTATTTGCCTTTTAAAACTGCTGTCTTGACAAGCATTCCTTCTCCTTCTTTAAACATGTGTAATGCATAATCCATATGTGAACTGAAAATCGGTCTCTTTCTTTCAGAAAGAGGATCTGTTGCCCAGACTCTTATGGGTTATGAGACATAGCTTTTCGATCACTGGCTTCCCTTTTACTCAAGAAGACAACGGGTCCAGCTTCTGCATTCAAAAAACATCTGACACAGTTTGGATTCCCTGACAGCTTGCAGGAAACCAGAATGTCTGCAGCCTACATGCTTTTCCTGACGAGAGCACCAGCAGCAAACACAGGAACAGTCTGAGCAAGATGCTGAAAACTTTATGCCGGGGCACTCCGACTTTGAAACTACCGCAGGAATACACATCCCTCTGTCCTTTGCTTTCCCTTTCATCAGATGTTTCCATTTATCTCTACTTGCAGCCTCTGGTAGTCTGTCAGGGTTTCCTAAACAAACAAAACCCCCACAGAAACAAGTAACTGTTTCAGGCATCCAGGCTGCTCTGGCTCACTGTTCCTCACCTGAGTGATTCTGTAACATCAGTCACTGTCAGTTTCTGTTTTCACACTTAATAATTACCTTACCCTCTGATATCTTCCTGATTCCTTTCACTCACGCTCCATCTGACCCCCAATGTGCACTAGTTCTTCCCCTTCCTATGTGCCCTGACTTGACTTTCATTCCTCTGATCCCACCGGGGCTCACCCTTCAAGTACTATCTGACCTTCCCCAGTCTCAGCTCATCAATTACATCTACACACTGCTGCCAGCCAAGCAATTGAAATAATCTTCCTGAAAGCAGAAGAGTGATCTCTGATAAATTGTTTTAAAGTTTACTATATACAAGTTCCAACGTGGCTCATGATGGGAAAAAACCTGGAGCTCACACTGCTGAATGTAAAGTTATATGAATATGTACATGAACTAGAAGGAAAATTTACAACTTTTGTATTGTTTTAAGTTTCTGATTCAGAATGTAATTGTCCCACTATATAATTTAAAATGTTGCAAAGCTAATGTCATTTAAAAAATGTTTCCTTTAAAAAATATTTTATAAAACTACCTTTGCATAAGTAGAAGTTTTCGTTAAAAGATATAAATTTGGGCACACTGGGATAGGGGAAAATTGTACAGAGTTTTTGGATTTGGATTACATTTAAGATGAACAACTATTAGGACTACCTATATCTAGCTGATATCTATCTAGCCCAGTTAATACGCAAACCCTTCTTTCTCTTTCCAAGATTACGAGCCATGTACTCTGATACTAAGAAGATGAGAAACAACACTTAGCAAGTATCAATTCACTTGAAAAGAAATTTATTATGTAATGAGAATAATTGCTGAATCTATGCGCTAGTCTTTAAAATTTTACTGTGATGGTCTTTTAAATTTTCTTTCAGAAAAAAATCCTATTAAAAAGGGAAAGGAAGAAGTTTATTATAAACACACTTGCTACAAATGCACTCAAGATGAGCAAACTAATCAAACAATAAAATGCACTAGAAAGTACATAATACATTCAGACTTAAAGCAATATATATGGAAATATATGTATATTGTTATATATGTGTGTGTGTGTGTGTAGATACAGATATACATAAAACCTTCTATGAGCCAAGAACTGTGTTAGAAGTAAAATTTGGATTTTACTAGCTAGAAAGGAAAAAAAGATATTTTGAACTAGTTGCCTATTGGCAAAATGCTTATAAACTCTACCTGACATCCTATCAATTCTGGTTATTTTATAAAAATTGAAATATATCACCACCATACGACAGGACCCCCCACTCATCCATTTTAGACACCAAAGGTTAATATCAAATACTCAAATATTTCTATGACTTTAAATAGGTAAGCATCTACTTAAATGTGTCCATCTGCCGTATCATCTACTTTTCACGGTTTCACAAATGTTTATGATACATTTATAAAACCCTCCCCCAGGAGACTTTATTTCTTTATATATTTTATATTTCTGCATTAAAATGTTCTACAGAGGGGCTCCTGGGTGGTTCAGCTGGTTAAGCCACTCACTGCCTTCAGCTCCAGTCATGATCCCAGGGTTCTGGGATCAAGCCCCACATCAGGCTCCTTGCTGAGCCAGGAGCCTGCTTCTCCCGGGCCTACAATTCTCCCTGCTTGAGCTTGCTCTCTCTCTCTTTGTCAAATAAATTAAAAATATATAATAAAATGTTCTACAGAGAACTAGCTACTTTAACTGTAAAGGGGGAAAAAATCAGTATGAACAGTACAGATTGCAAGTAGAATTTTGAACCTACCAGTGTATTTTAGAGGAAAAAGAAAGCATGTATATGATTACCAATAATCAGAAAGCAAATGTGTCTTTATCAATCCTTTGTTCAACAAGCATCTTTAGCTTCCTATTGTCCGTAGATTAAAATCCTGTCTTCGGTGTGATTTCAAAGACCTTAAGGTTTGGCCATAACCATTCTCTCCTGTCAAGTTTCCCTCTTTCAGTGAAAACATCCTTTGACACAATTAAACTAGAACATTACTTCCCTGTCTCTTCTTTCCTTAAAGGGAGTCCTCACCTAAAATGACTTCCCTGTTTCCTTTGGTTAAAGTCCTCCCCATTCTTCAGGCACAGACCCCAATGCCATCTTTCTCACAAAGTCTCTTCTGATCTCCTGGGGAAGCCCCCTATCCCCCGCAGTGACCCGGCCACTCTCAGAAACTGTGGAACACACGATTATTCTCCACCTTCCAGAGCTTGGCTTGGAAGAGGAGCTCAGTCAGCATTTACTGAATTCAACCCTAAAGAAGCGCTTGTGAACATAAAATAACATTAAAATAAAATAAAATATAATAAAACTGAGAACATAGGGTAACCAATGAAAATAAAATTGTGATATCCAGCTTCTCTTCCACAGAGAAAAAAGAATCAATGTTATTCACCGAGCTGTATGAAAATGCAGGTTTCTCCTGAAAGGGCACAAAAACTAAAAATCTATGTGGTATTTTATTATGATACTCAAAAATCAGAAATGTCTGAGAAAATTTTGGTGGAATTTTACATCTAACGATATTAGTGTCTCTTTCACCCATGTGTACTTTGTGTGTGGATGCAGACACACACACATTTTACGTACATACCAAATTAATCTTCCAGTGATTTTTGTCACTAAGACACCTTCTGCCTTATCCTCACTCTGAAGTTACTCTGCCATTTCCTCAAATAAGAAATAAGAAGGGATCAAAAGGCTGAGGAGGTTGTGCATATCACTCCCACATCTGTGTTAAATTGGCAATGAGCTCCGCTCTGCGACTCTATGAATATGGATTGCTGGGCTGTGACAGCAGAATGAAAACATGATGTAGCGACACAATTCAATTCTTATCAGTGGTTCAGAGAGTACCTCTGTCTTGAAATGACTAATTACAGAGTCAGTTATTATCTATTAGAGCTTCTATTAACTGTTCCCAACAAGACCCTAATACCATTCTTGCAGAAAATCACTGTAAGATGAAAGTCTGGGAGAAAATAAATTTCGACGTTTAATGCTGTTGCATTTCATCCTAAAGCTTCTGGCCTACAAATGCTCTACGGGCCATTAAATTTTGATCACTTCAAGCATATTCCATTATGACTTTATAGAAAAGACCTTTAATATGCGCCGAAAAGAAATATATTATACAATATACGGACTGATGTTACCATCTTTTTCAAGATGACAAACATCAGAAGACAGCAAATTGCAAAAATGTTGAAATTAAGTAGCAGTGATCGTGTAGCAATTGCAGAGTTTCTATTTCTTATTTTTATATATTTTGAAAAGGAAAAACACCAGTAAAACTAATATTGTCAATATTAAAAAAATGTTGCCGCATTTTGCCTTATGAACAGAAACTTGTTTGCCTTTTGAATACAGAACAGATTAAATAGCCTGAGGAACAAACATATTACTCTAAAAATGAAACAAACTGAGTTTATTTGCTGCAAAGTTTCATCAACACAGAGTGTTCAACTACTGGTTCCTCTTCAGTTAAAGTGCCCCTAGCTCTGGGTACCAAATAGAGACCATCTAAAAATACATTATAATTTAATTCAAAACCTCTATGACCATGATCCCTGATTACATACATTACATACATTACATTCTCATTACATACATTAATTCCATTATGACATGATTTTTATGTAGCTTTCAAATAGGAAGCCAGCCGTTTCAGTAATAACATCCCCAAACCAACAACCGCTGAGGAAAAAAAAAAATTATCCCAGTAAATATTTAAAAAGAATGACTGGAGGTCAAGATTCTCTGAGGGAGGACATGAATGCCTAGTAGTAAACTGAATAAAGGATCCTAAAAAATTAGACCAGAAGCAAAGGTACGCCGGTGAGTCTTTTGTGAAGAGAAGAGAGAGGTCACATTTGCCCTACCCACGTATTCCAACAACTACCCAGAACACTGGGGGGCAAGTGGCATGTGAGAGGAGGAAGAAATGGAAGCCGTGCTCCTCAAGAGGGATGGACTGGATGAAACACAGAAGCCTGTCTCCTGGAGGTCCTCAGAGGATGGCAAGGGCTTCACCTCCTCTTGGAAGGCAGTGGCGTCGCGGCGCCCCCAGGTGCCCCTGTACCCCAAGCCCCAGACAGGTACATGGGCATCATTTCCCGGGAGCATGCCCAGCAGGCGTTTCACCTGATGTCTGCTGCACTAGTCGTCATCACTGCCCTTTATTATTGGTATTATTACTCCTCTTTTTCATTTTATATGGATTTCTCCTGTTCCTTGGGGGACAAAGGAGGCGGAAAGAATGGCCTCCAGGGAGGGCTAAATGCGGTGTGATGGAGGACAAGGCTGATGATCAAAATAATAGGTCAAAGAGCTCTGGATGAGCCCACCTCGGAGAGCAGGGGAGAACGAACGCCCTGGCGAACACTCTTCCACCTTTGTCTGCCCCTGAAAGGAGAGGAAACCCAGCGCAAGATCTGGGAATTGTGACAGGTACAGGAGGCTGATGGCAGGCAAAATTTAATGATGGACTAACGCATTTTCTAGAGTCCGTAAAAATGCTCTTTGCTGGCTGGAAGACGGATCCAGCATCTCCGTGGAAGCCTCTTACGATGCATTTATTATAGATTCAGAGATTCAGATGAACTACACATAGTCTCGAAGTTTTCACTTCCGGCAGCACCAGTCATAAAAGGAGAGCCACTGAGATTTTTTTCCTCCTTTAAATTCAACTTAGGAGATAAAATGGGTGCAGTCAAATGTGTTCATGAATTTATCATTTAAAATCAAGCCCTTTGGAAGGAAGTTTAAATGACAGCTTTTGGTGAATGTGAAGTAAATCTGTTTATCCCTCCACATTGCCTTTCTATTCTTTGCTCCCTAGGGCTGTCTGTCTGTCTCTTACACACACACACACACACACACACACACACACACACACACACATATGCAGCCACATACCCACACAGGCACACACTCAGCATTTCTGAACAAACTAACCTGTAGGGTAAAATTTCACGTAACTTAATCAGGCATCCTGTCCTGAGACTTAGAAACGTATGTCAGAATAGGTACCTGACATGAGATCTTGAACGTTTCTGAAACCTCCTTAAGACTGTCCAATCTATGCCAAACACAGATTTCTTAACCAGTCATCTTAAATATAAAAAAAGAAAAAACAGAACTCTACAACTCTCCAAGGTACTAGTACCAATTGCAGTTATAGTAATGATGTTTTTATCTTCCACTTTTGACTTTCATAATTAATTCTGAATTTTTTTTAAAAATGCCTAGAAATGATAAAATTATTTAGTTCTTAGAACCAAAAATACTTATTTTCCTCTATAAATTACATGTGATTGTAATTTAGAGAACTGCAGACAAGAGTTACTGGTATTTGTGACTTATCTCTGACCTTATTTTTCATATGTTACTTTCATACGAGGCTGGATGATACTCATACATGAAAATTTCATATTGTTGGTCCTGCACTTGATAAATTATTAAAGTGATGTGAATGAATGTGGTGTTCAGGTTTTCAGCAATTTTTATATCCTTTTGTTCTTTTTTAAAGAAAAGACTACCTTGTCTGTAAATTACAACTTTTTAAAATTTTAAGCAAAGATCAGCCTTAAATGAAAGCATTTTTAGGAGATTTCTTATCCCTAACCTTCTCAAAGGAGTCCTAAGAATTTTTTCTTTGATACAAGGATGTTAATTAAGCTTTTCTAGAATGAGAAAAATACACCTAGTAGTTCTCATAAGCATATATACAGGTAAATATGTTACAGCACAGCTGCATAAAGACAAAAAACCATGTATAATTTTTTTCCATATAATCAGATTTTAAAGACTTTACACAATCAAAAAGGCCTCTAACAGTTTTGTTTATATTATGCTCTCTTGATTTTTTTTTTCTTTTTAACATGAAGTGCCCCCCAATTCCTACAAAATGCAGTTTTGACTGGAGGTAACTAAGGAAAAGTTGAACTCACATAGCAAACCACAGGATGACTCGTCATAGTGCCCCAAATTGTTCAAGACATAAATACATGCTCTGTCTGTAGTTTTATTTGGTTTGATGACATATCATTACAAATTTTCAGAATATTTCCATATTTGTAACAACTGTATACTTGTTCAAGAACATGCCCAAGGGTGACATTCCTGGTACTCATGTGTATGTCATATATTTCTGTTATGGGACAGAGATATGCATTATACATATTACATATATTATATATTATATATCTCTGTTATGTTTGTAAACTGATTAAATCAACATTATTAATAATTGATAGAGGGGCGCCTGGGTGGCTCAGCGTCATGACCTACCTTCGGCTCAGGTCATGATCCCAGGGTCCTGGGATCGAGCCCTGCATCAGGTTCTCTGCTCAGAGGGAAGCCTGCTTCCCTCCCCCCTCTCTGCCTGTCTCTCTGCCTACTTGTGATCACTGTCAAATAAATAAATAAAATCTTAAAAAAAACAATTGATAGAAATCCTAATAGACAGTTACATTGACTATAACTGTAAAAATACTACAATTTTTTAAAAACGTTTTTTCCATAGTATTCTCATTTGGCATCTCCGTATGTTCATTTAAATACACTTAATTAATTATAAGCAACTGTGCTAAAATCAAAGAATTCATTTAAATACATACTGAGTCAATTAGACATATGGCATACATATGAGTAAACTAAAATTCTCATTTACTTTATGGTCAGATCTAATGTTTGTGTGCGTGTGTGTATCTTGCTCAACTCATTCATCCATGGAGCAAATTAGCAAGTGCTACTATTTGATACTGGTGACATAATGGAAACCATCTGCATGTTTACAAAAATAACATTTGAGTAATTGTTCCTGTCCCTTTTCAGAAGAAACTTTGTTCCATATTTCAAAATTCAATTCATAAAATCTGAAACTGCTAACACTAAAATTCATAAAATAATGTTTAATAAATGATGTGACAGAAATTTTCAGGGACAGGCACAGCTAATTGCTCCTGGGATAAGTTACTACTAAATGCTCTTCCAAAATCTCTAGATAAGAATAATCACTAAATAAGAATATAACTTAGATGATATTTACATTGATAGATGACATCTGATAGCTATTGGATAAATTATTAAAAAGGAATAAATGCACCACTAATTAATAGAACATCAAGTTGTAATTACATATATTTCTCCTATATGTAAAATGGAAAATGCCACACTTCATATTTTACGACACAGCATTTAATAATGTGACTCTTAAAATCCTTCTTAAAATAACAAAATATCTTGCAGTTTAATACAAATTTACATTTTCAATACAACTGTAAGACAATTTTTCCAACGACACAGATAAAGAAAAACTGTATGACTATTTATCAGGAAATGTCTTGAGACTTGGAATTTTAGGAAAAAATTAACTGATTAGGTAAAAATTTTTCAAATGAAAGCAGTTTGCAAAGGACAACAAATTTTGCACCTGTGCCATTCCTTATTTGCTCATATAGGATTTCTAAGTAAATTTTAATCTAGTCTTAGCACCTACTTGTTTTTGCTGTTTTTATCTTTATTTTATTTTATTGATTGATTGATTTTTAAGTTTTTTTATTTATTTGACAGAGAGAGAGGGAATACAAGCAGGGGGAGTGGGAGAAGAAGAAAAAGACTCCCCACTGAGCAGGGAACCCCAAGTGGGACTCGATCCCAGAATGCTGGGATCATGACCTGAACTTGCGTACAGACACATTTTTATAAACTTGTACATTTTGTTTGCAAGTACTTGTAATGCCTATTGAAATGGCTATTTCAAATAGAATTTGAAATGTCAGTTGCAATATTTATTCAACACAGACTCATACTCTACAAGTGCTAACTAAAATTATTACTTTAAATCAAATAATGAGTATATGGTAGAACTATTAGCCAAACTAATTTCTCCCACAGATTATTTTACTTTTTCAACTAGAAATTTAAATCACCTGAGAAGATTATTAAGACTCAGATCCCTAGGTCTCCCCCTTCCTCTTCCCCTCCCCTGGGGATCCTGATTCTGTAGGAATGGGATAAAGATCAGGAATAGCATGTTTAACAGCATTCATCCTGGGTAAATTTTGTGTAGGTGGTCCTGGGATAGACCAATTACAGTGATATGAAATGCTCCAGATTGATACCTCATGGGAAATAGAATTTCCAATGAAGGCTATCCATGGGACTAAAAATTATAATTGAATTGAGTTGAAGCTACATTAGGAATTCCACTACAGTAAAAAGCCACTTTGCCTTTTATTATACTGCAGGTTCCTCCTAGTGCAAATGATGTTTAACAAGATGAGGATATAATGGGACACCTGTTCTTAGGAGACCTCATGCGTGCCAGCACATTTTCTGTCACTGATGAGGACAGAAACAAATCCAGAATGAGGAGAAGCAGCCAAGCCTGCAGTGGATTTGGGGAGCATCCACTCGAGAGCCGTGTCAGGGCCTGTGGTGACATTTTTGGCAAACAAAGACCACTGTATGTCCTGACCGTGAATTAACGATAAAGGGAAGAAGGTGACTAGTTCCTGAACTTGAGGTATGCCTTTAAAGAACATTCACCCAAAGTGACATAGGTTATGAATTCAATATCAAAAAAGAAGGAGGAGGAGGAGGTGGAAAAGGAGGAGAAGGGGAAGAGGAAGGGGGAAGGGGGGGGGGAGGAGGAGGAGAGTTAAGTTAAATTAGCATAGCATATCTTATTGTAGAGAACCACTTCTGGATGCTCTGAAACACCTCTCTTTTCTGATTGCTAGTAGAGGTCATCAGAATTTCTAGAATTTACTAATAAAGCAATGTCAAGTTAAATGGGCTGTGGCTGCTGGAATCTTTATCATCAGAAGTAGTTGTATTACTCTGCTACCTATGGGACAGAGAAAGTGGCTCAGTAACCCTGTGGGTACGTTTTTCACAGCAGGGGTGGAGTGTCTAGGACCTCATTACCTTCCATCTAGCTCGAACTTCTCTTCTTCTCTCAAGTAGTCATGTTCTACATTTTTCATTTGGAAAGAGCTTCTTGGTAGCGAACGTGAAAATGCGATTTGGGTGGCGAGACTTTTCCACCCTCTTCCAACACCATACAGCTGATTCCCAATATATTAGCAGTTATGCTCTGTAAAGCCACCATGAACACTATATTAACAAAAACTGAACCACTGCTCCTGGTGGACATACAGGGTTAGGTTCCCTCCAGGCTCTGGTCACAACATTTTCATCAACTCATCATTACATCACCTTGTTTCATGTGTGTTTCTGTTTAAAGGCAAACCTTATCTTTAATGTATATTATCGATTTGCTAATATTTAGATGAAGGCCAGCAACACTCTAGCTCATGCCCAAGCTTACCAAACACACAGATTTTCTCTAGGATGCACATCACAGCTTTCAACACCCCAGCACTACCACTTGGGGACCATCGTAAACAGAAAAGTGATCAAACATAGTATAATATATAAACTTGTCTAATCATTAGATTGTACACCTGAAACCAACATAGCATTGTGTGTCAACACTCAAATAAAAAGAATAAAAAATAAACAAAATAAAATCACAAAATTACCAATAAAAAGCCCAAAAATGGGATGCAAAAAGTGTGCCACTAAATAGGTGGTATAAAGGACCCTTGTTTACAGCATGAGGGCGGAGATAAGATGACGGAGCATTCAACCGCAGCTGGGAAAAAGCACACATGACCACTCAAAGTTTTCCACCTCCCTGGGAGTGTCTGCAAATGACAGCAAAAGCAGCACTATTATGGATTTGAGGGATTACAAATAAATTTCAGTAAGTAGGTGGCGCACAAAGATGAAACCCGTGAAAAATGAGAACTGATGGTATCATCGGTGCCAAGCCAAAGGCCCCCATTCACTGCTTGTTTCATGCCAAGGGTATTAATTTCCTAGGGCTGCCATATGAAGTCCCACAGACAGGGTGGGTTAAATAACAGGAATTTGTTTCCTCACAGTTCTGGAGGCTGGAAGTCCAAGATCAAGTTGTTGGCAGGTTTGGGGTCTTCTGAGGCTTCCCTCCTTGGCTGGTAGATGGCTAACTTCTCACTGTGTCCTCTTCTGTGTACAGATATGTCTGTGTCCAAATATCCTCTTCTTATACTGACATCCATCATACTGGATTAGGGCACACCCAAAAGATCTCATTTTAAGGTTTTTTTTTTTTCTTTTTTATATTTTAGGTTCATGAACTCTTTAAAGTCCTTATGTCCAAATTCAGCCTCATCCTGAGGTACTGGGAGTCAGGTCTTCAACCTGCTGATTTGGAGGGGTACACAATTCAGCCCCTAATGTCATCAATGCCTTTCTAAGCACACATAACTTTTCTGCAACTTCAGTTCGTGGCTGGCTTGGACTTCCCAAAAGCATTCTTCAAGTTATGCTCCTCGGCTATGTATGTCTTTCCTTCTGCTTTTTTAAAATGTTTTCTGCAATCCAAGCTGATCAGGGCTGTCTTTGCTTTATTCCTCCCTTTTTTTTTTTAAACTTTATTCCTCCTTAAAATGAGTTACAATTTATAATTAGAATTGAATGCTCTAAGACCCCTGTCTTAGGTCTTATAAAATTCCCTTTGGAACCCATGCCCAGAGGATCAGACCCCTTATACAGTTTCTCTGCGTCTTGGGCAGTTATTATATTAGGAGGCATACCAAGAACTTCTCAGATGTCTATCCAGGTCTCCATAACCCATACCTGTAATCTGCCTTTCTGGGCTTACCTAGAATTCCATGCTCCTGTCTATCTTTTTATTTCCAAGAATGTGAATACATAGATTATTTTCCCTGCTTCAGGCCTCTGCTCTCATCATTCTCTCCACCCAGAATTCCTTTCCTCTCTATTTCTCCCTCTTGAAATCCCTCCGCTTCCTCTAAGGCACTCCTGAATGTTACCTCCTTTGGGCTGCTCCCTATGATTCTGATCACCACTTCAAATGTGTGGGGTATTTTCCCATACCACCACACAATTCTCTGATACCACACCAACCAGCTGTCCTGCAATTTAACTCAATTCTGACACCATCCATCAAGAGCTAGGATCAGATCCCCCAGGTTAAGGGCTCGGTCCCACAAGACTGCTCCCCACTTCAGATGCCTATCACAAGCCCACGTTGTCACCAGTGCTTCTGACCAAAGCACATATCCAAGCCCTCTGTATCTGAGGTTCCCACAACCTCTTCTTTGAGTTCAATTAATTTGCTAACGCGGCTCACAGACCTCATTCTTCTTACTAGAGTACAAGTTCATTACAAAGGATACTAAAGGATACACATCAGTAGTTAGATGGAAGATGCATAGGGTGAGTTATTTGGGAAGGAGTGTGGAATGCCCAGGCTTTCTGGGCATACCACTCTCCCTGAATCTCCACGTGTTTACCAAAAGGAAACTTAGAATTCTGCCCTTTCGGGTTTTAAAAGAGGCTTCATTACATAGGCATGATTGATTAAATCATTGGCCATTGGGTAATGAACTCTATCTCTAGCCCCAAACTTCTCCCCAGAGGTTTGGGGAATGGGACTGAAAGTTCCAACCTGCCAATCTCATGGTTGCCCTACTGGCAACCAGCCTCCATCCTTAGGTGTCTTTCAAAAGCCACCTCATTAGGTTACAAAACACACCTTTATCCCTCTCATTACTTCGGAAATTCCAAAGGTTTCAGGAGCTCTGTGCCAGAAAGAGGGATGAAGACCAAGTATATATTTCATAACGCACACTATATCCCACTCCCTGCCCATTCAAGCCTTCATTCTCCCTCCCAAAAGCTACAGTCACTCTCAAATATATGAAGCTCATCACCTCCAACCTTAAAGTATTTGTGTGTGTTCATGTGACATCCCCTGGTAGGTTATAAGCTTCTTGGAACTAGTGGCCTTGCCTTATTCATCATATCCCCACACCACTGAGCACGATACCTAATAGACTAATACCAAGTGGTTTGGGGTTGTTGTTGTTGTTGTTGTTGTTGTTGTTGTTTTAATTACCGAGTGTTTTCTAAGTGGATGTGCTCTGCTTTTAGAGAATTTGAATTAGAATTAGGTGAGCACAGTTAAAGTCCCTCATGACTCCTCTATCTTGTTTTCCTGCCAGATATGAGAAAATCATCTCCCATGTCTGCCATCTGGCTGGCTGGTTTGTTGTTGATTTGCACAGGATAGCATACTTCTGCCTCTTTCCTGATCCAATAGTTCTCCTTCTATTTGGCACTACTCTCTTCTGTTTCACACACAGTCTCAGAAGTGGACCCTGAGGCAGGGTAGAGGGAACATCAGCACAGAAGTGAAAGAAGTGATAGAGGGACGGGAGGGCAGCCAACAGAAAGTACAATATGAAACAGGCTATCACAGTGGGCAACTGAAACGTAATCCTGTGGGAAACTTCAGGAAACAGTGTCAAACACTTGCCTAAATTATCCCCCGGAGGATGAAGGGAGCTGGTGTATCTATACACTGGTTCCCATCATGCACTGGTGAGAGATGCTCCTTGGGCGGGGAGCGGATA
Source organism: Lontra canadensis (assembly GCF_010015895.1). Classification (NCBI taxonomy): domain Eukaryota; kingdom Metazoa; phylum Chordata; class Mammalia; order Carnivora; family Mustelidae; genus Lontra; species Lontra canadensis. The sequence continues at coordinate 9,787,996 of NW_022631042.1, forward strand.
TTCCTGCCCGGAGTACACAGTCCTCTGGCTCTGAAATGTAGATACTGGGGTTAGAGGCATGCTGGAGCACAATGAAGTGGCAACGTTCAAGGTTATGGGCACTGGTGTGCAGCTAAATGTGTAACAACTGACTCTCTGAACCAAAAGGCCCTGGTGTTTTCTAAACCACAAACTCCCACCAACCATGATTTCAAGGCACCCGCTGCTAACTCACTGAGCACTGAATTGGGAAGAGAACCAAGGCATGTATTTTTATTACTCGACCATTGGATATTTTCCCCCAGAGATATAAGAAACATAAATAATAGTAAGATATAGTATAATAGTAAGATATAGTATAACAGTTAGAAGTGATGAGTTTTGACTGTATTACTCTTGTTTTTTTTTTTTAATTTTATTTTTTATAAACATATATTTTTTTCCCCAGGGGTACAGGTCTGTGAATCGCCAGGTTTACACACTTCACAGCACTCACCATAGCACATACCCTCCCCAATGTCCATAACTCCACCCCCCCTCTCCCAACCCCCCCTTCCCCCAGCAACCCTCAGTTTGTTTTGTGAGATTAAGAGTCACTTATGGTTTATCTCTCTCCCAATCCCATCTTGCTTCATTTACTCTTCTCCTACCCCCTTAACCCCCCGTGTTGCATCTCCTCTCCCTCATATCAGGGAGATCATATGATAGTTGTCTTTCTCTGATTGACTTATTTCGCTAAGCATGATACCCTCTAGTTCCATCCACGTTGTCGCAAATGGCAAGATTTCATTTCTTTTGATGGCTGCATAGTATTCCATTGTGTATATATACCACATCTTGTTTATCCATTCGTCTGTTGATGGACATCTAGGTTCTTTCCATAGTTTGGCTATTGTAGACATTGCTGCTATAAACCTTCGGGTGCACGTGCCCCTTCGGATCACTACGTTTGTATCTTTAGGGTAAATACCCAGTAGTGCAATTGCTGGGTCATAGGGTAGTTCTATTTTCAACATTTTGAGGAACCTCCATGCTGTTTTCCAGAGTGGTTGCACCAGCTTGCATTCCCACCAACAGTGTAGGAGGGTTCCCCTTTCTCCGCATCCTCGCCAGCATCTGTCATTTCCGGACTTGTTAATTTTAGCCATGCTGACTGGTGTGAGGTGGTATCTCATTGTGGTTTTGACTTGTATTTCCCTGATGCCGAGTGATGTGGAGCACTTTTTCATGTGTCTGTTGGCCATCTGGATGTCTTCTTTGCAGAAATGTCTGTTCATGTCTTCTGCCCATTTCTTGATTGGATTATTTGTTCTTTGGGTGTTGAGTTTGCTAAGTTCTTTATGGATTCTGAACACTAGCCCTTTATCTGATATGTTGTTTGCAAATATCTTCTCCCATTCTGTCAGTTGTCTTTTGGTTTTGTTAACTGTTTCCTTTGCTGTGCAAAAGCTTTTGATCTTGATAAAATCCCAATAGTTCATTTTTGCCCTTGCTTCCCTTGCCTTTGGCGATGTTCCTAGGAAGATGTTGCTGCGGCTGATTACTCTTGTTTTAATATCATTTACTTATAGGTAACTTTACATAATTTGGTTTTTAAAAACCACTGTGTTTAACAACCGACACACAAAATTCCTGAAAATTTAACAAATGGCATTTGTGAGTTGATTAGATATGGAGACAGGAGGCACTAAAGTATCTGTCGCAATGTCTGTTCTTTTTGAACAAAATACACCCTTTACATTCTATATTCTAACCACATGTTTTATTCTACCTGTGGGGCAATGAGGAGAATTGTTTAAAAGTCCAAGTGGCCTGGGAACTAGCTGGAGACGGGTCCTCCTGCTAGGAGGAGAGGCTGTACCCAAGCTCAGCTTCCCATAGAACTGGGGAGAACTTCCTGCCCCACACCTGGGGCCACAATACTCCATGGGCCCTAAGGGTTTCCAAGGCTGGGCAAGGACTTCCCAGACAACTCTGATTTCGGACTCCCTGGCCTGAAAGCAGACTGATTATTCCTCCACTTCCAAGACTGCTTCCTTTCACCTACTCTATAAAAAGGGAGAACAAGTGGGGAAAGGAGGGCCTCTCCACGGAAACCTACACCAAGGGTTCCACAGCACCCTGGTCTCTGCCCACTTCTCCTTGGCACAAGGAGAGAAGGGATAAATCTCCTATTTGTAGCTGCTTGTCTTTTAAGCTCTCCCAACAATGCCTACTTATTAATCCACACCACAACACGGTAGAACTTGTCCCAAACTCTTTCAAGGTGGTGACCCACCTTGTAGGATACTTCCAAAGCCCAGTAATAGCTAGGAAATAATTATTGTCTTGTATCAAAATTTCATATTCACTGTGTATATCTTTTCCTCTGTGGTTCTTTCTACTTCACACCTTGTATCCTCTATAAAATCTCTCTTTGGGGTTCTTTGTTTTGTTTTGTTTTTCAGATTTATGTAGGCATCTCTTTCCCACTTTCTCATACTCAGCTAGAATCACATGCCTGTTAGACACATTATTTCTTGTCTTCACGAGACACAATTTATCCTTTGCCAGGAGCCCATTATTCTCGTAGCTTAAGCCAGAGGCAGAACAACAAATTCTACTTTTCAATACTTCTCTATGTAGCCAGATGATCATATCATATATTCTCCTTTCGCTTCCAAATGTGGCCTCCAAAGACAGTCCAGCTTCCCAGCCTCAGAACCACCACTTCCAAGGGCAGACATGGAAGGTCCATGAAATCTCTGTGTCCATCAAGCACCTGGCACAAGACTATATTGTGCCCCCACGTGGACGGACATCAGTAGCTCTTCTGTTGCTAGGCAACCCTGCTGACCAGGGGCATGGGTGAGCTCCTGTTAGTCCACCTGGTGGTGGCGGCATTTAACGCAGTGACTCTGGGGTCAGAATGGCTGGCAACAGCAGGAGAGTGCATGTCACTAACTTGGGACTCCCGTTCTGCTGTAGACATAAAGGGAGCTCCGGATGGCGAGGATAAGAATGTTCGCTTCCTCGGTTCCTGCAGAGAATCACAATCTGAGAGAATCACAATCTCCCAGAATCTCTACTGGGAGAGATGCCAAACAGATGAGCATTTTTTTTTTTAAGATTTTTTATTTTTATTTTTTTTTATTTATTTGACAGGGAGAGATCACAGGTAGGCAGAGAGGCGGGCGGGGTTGGGGTGGGGAAGCAGGCTCCCTGCTGAGCAGAGAGCCCGATGCCAGCCTTGATCCCAGGACCGTGGGATCATGACCTGAGCCGAAAGCAGAGGCTTTAACCCACTGAGCCACCCAGGCGCCCCAGATGAGCATTTTAACCTCTATACTTACTAACCCCTGAATGTATAACAACGACTGGCTGAAATACAGAGCTACACACATCTCCAATCACAGCGTCTACACAAGAGAAAAGCCATCAGCATGACTTGCTTATTGCTCTGGCACAAAAGAATGGTTGGTAAATGTTTGGTTATAAGTGAATCAAATTTCTCTGCATTCTAAGCATTTATGCTAAAGGTCTTTCTAGTTTTCCTAATTCCTGGTTTTCAGTTACTGTCCTTAGCCTGGAATCTGTTTTTGAAAGCAGATAACATGTACAAAACAAATTAAATAAATATATGAAAATGTCTGGTAGAAATGGGCACTGAATAGATAATTAATCCATTAATTGGAAGTCAGAGAACCTGGTCTCTAAACCCTGCTCATATTAACTTTACCAGGAGATGTGTTCTTAAAAATAAGAAGATTAGGAAGACTGTACACTGGGCACCTGTAAGCCAGTTATGGCTGTGGGTATCATTAGGACAGCAGTGTCTGGATAAACTTGAACTCGATGCTTTTAGGTGGGGCCAAACTCTCTACTTTCCATAATCACCATCACTTCCTACTCTACTGTCTCACCCGAGATACTTCACGTAGGTTCTGCTGGCCCTCAAAGGTGTTTTGAGTTGGAGGATCTAAAGACTATCTAGTCTCTAAGGTCCCCTCCAACTGTAAAAGTCATCTATGCCTGTATTGTATATGAAGTAGATACTAGAAATAATAGGGGAGAACAGGATTTGGTTGATATCAAAATCCAGAGCAAAGAATAAACAAAGGTAGGGGGCACATGGGTGGCTTAGTGGGTTGAGTATCCGGCTCTTAGTTCAGGCTCAGGTCATGATCTCAGGGTCCTGGGAACGAGCCCCCCAGTCAGGCTCCAGTCTTGGTATGGACTCTGTCTAGGATTCTCTCTCTCCCTCTTGTCACTCCCCCTGCTCGCTCGCTCTCTCTCTCTCTCTCTCTCTCCTCTCTCAAAACGAATAAATAAAATTGTTTTTTAAAAAAAAAGAATAAATAACACGTAATGCTCAAAGTTAACATCCAGATAATCGGAGGTGCAGAGAATATTCTGGGAAATTTATTTCCATAAGAGAAAAGAAAAGCTTAATGCTTATAACATCTGGAGATCAGAATTTTAACACAGGGATTAAAACACACATGTTAAAATGGCCTCATCCTAATGGGCTCAGAACTGGAGGTTATTTGCCCCTATTACATAACACACAGTACAATCTGCCAGTCCTGGCAGCCTCTGCTCAGTAACCAGGCTCAGGACAGAACCAGAGGCAAATGGAGATATTTTTGGCAACAAGAAACAGACCCCCCACCTCATCCCCATTGACCCTCACCTTTGTGAATGAGTTCTTTCTTCTTTTAAAATTCCACTGCCTTCATGCAAAAGCTACTTTAAAAAATACCAGTTCCTGAAATATTTAAAGATTCCCAAATTTCATGTCTCCCCAATATGGTAACAAAAAATCAAATATATCTTTAAAGCCTGAAAAACAACCTACCATAATGTCTCCATATACTGAGCAGCCAACTATAAAGCCTTTGATATGTATCATTTTAATTTCAATTTTACTTACAATCCTCCTTACATTTCAGGAATGAACATAGATTTTTCTCCAAAAGAGTTGTTTTCTCTAAAACAGCATGCTTTGAAAAAGTGATCAGAAAGAGTAAACTTATTTCATCACTTTCCCAAAATGTTAATGAGCTTAAGAAAATTCTCTTTAGGAGCGCCTGGGTGGCTCAGATGGTTAAGCGTCTGCCGTAGGCTCAGGTCGTGATCCCAGGGTTCTGGGATCAAAACCCACATCGGGCCCCCTGCTTGGCAGAGAGCCTGGTTTGCCCTCTCCCTCTGCCACTCACCCTGCTTCTGCTCCCTCACTCTGTCAAATAAATAAATAAAATGTCAAAAAAAATTCTCTTTTAACTTTCATCAGCTTTTATATACCAAAGAATTTTTTTTTAATGAGTAAGGTGTAATTTTATATATTTTAATTTCTATATGCAAGAAACAGAAAAATAAAATACCCAGTAAACATATGAAAGCATATTAATTTCACTAATAATCAAGGGAAACCCAGGCAGTGGTCAGATATCAGTTTCTAGCTGTCAAAAAGGAAATTACATGTGTGTGTTTGAGCGTGCTCACACACCCACACACACGCATGCACACACGCGTGCACACACACAGAAAACACAGTCCTGTGTTTTGGCTACTCATAAACTCTGATTCTTTGGGGAAATTTGTCAAGATGTATCAAGAGCCTTAAGACAGTCATGCACTTTGATCTAGTAATTACATGTCTAAAAGTGTATCCTAAAAAAACTAATAAAAAATGCAACCAGAGATTTCTGTTCAATACTACAATCTACCACAAGATTACAACAATGAAAAACTGAAACAGCCTAAATGTCTAAGATACAAAGAACAGTTACATAAATTATTGTATATCCACTTGAAGGTCTATCACACAGCCATTAAAAAGCTCACTTCTTGAGGAATATGTAATAACATGGGAAAGATGTGGCAATAAAATGTTAGGTGGAAAAAGCAGGATGGCAAACTCCAGGCAACATCTATGTTATTCGTATCTTTCTGTATGCATGATATACATCCACAAAAGATTTGTTAAAGGTTGGTTTATTCTGGTTTATACAAATACCCAGTTAAAAAATGGAAATTAAAAAAATATTTTATTTTTTTTAAGATTTTATTTATTTGACAGAGAGATCCCAAGAAGGCAGAGAAGCAGGCAGAGAGAGGGGGAAGCAGGCTCCCTGCTGAGCAGAGAGCCTGATGTGGGGCTTGATCCCAGGACCCTGGGATCATGACGCGAGCCAAAGGCAGAGGCTTAACCCACTGAGCCACCCAGGCGCCCCCCGCCCCCCCAAAAGATTTTAATATCTAGTAAGTACCTTGGTAATTTGTTAGGAGTTGGAGGAAGGCCTACCTAAAAAGCAAAAAGGAGTATCTAGAAAGCAAAAAGGAGCCACAGGAATTAAATGAGATAATTTCCATGAAGTTTTCAGAATACTGCCATCCACACATGTTGTAAGTTCAAAACTGTTGGATTCATTATAAATCCTTTAAAATCACCATTGAACAGAATTTGAATTCTTACTCAGAAGAAGGTTATTTATTGAAACAATCACTAAAAACAGATTTGGAGAGGATACTGTGCTACTGAATCAGTTCCTGCCCGAGATTACCGCGTTACCAGCCATGGCTCTCATTCCCACACTCACCTCCTGATGTGACCCTCCCACCTCTCCTTCCTCATCGCACCTCACAAAGTTCTAGGGTTAGCCTGATGCATCAGCTCTCCACTGATCCCTGGTAAGACAGCCAAATCTGAAACCTTAAGGATAACGAGATCGTTTAAGTTTGTCTCCAGATGCAATGAAATCACTTACTTTGTTGGGAAGTGGCTGGATGGTAGATACTGGATTCAGAGATCTCTAAAACCAAAAATTTCCATAGCTGAGTTCATTAATGAAGTAATCTTACAGGGTATCAGCTGTGGGTAATATTTCCTTCCTTTGTTAAGATTTTTTTTTTTTTACATTATGTAACCTTTGATGGACATTTTGGATTCATTCCTAGCCTAGAAACTACACTGCTAAATTAATAATAACCTCTTTTTCTAAAGGTCAAGTATGATGGAAGTTAGTGTTACTCAATAAACATTCAAAGCCCAAATCTTCCTCTCTGGATGCTATCACTCCCTTGGTCACTCTTCCCTTCCTTTCCATCCTCATATTATCAAACTATCAAACTTTCCCCTCAGAAGAGATAAGACTTTCTAACTGTCACCGTGGGAGAGTTATCACACAGCTGAAAAAGAGAAAGAAATGCTGAAATTTCTATTACATTTACTGAGACCATCAATCCCAGACCTCCTGTGCTTCCTCCAAATGGTGGCTCAAACATTTTTAGACAAATTGGAACTTATTAAGATAAATACACATTGTCAAGATTGTCAAAGGGCAGCAAAGAATTCAAGCTGTTTCTTCCCTTTTAAAGGAGACTAGTTTGTTCCTCCTTTAGTCAAACTCATAAGTAAAACCTCCATCTAGAGCTAACTGATTTCTTCTCTTGCTTGGATTGCCTTTCTATTCTATTCTGTTTTTATTTTATCTTATTGGTAACTTTTAGTCTCTATCTCCAGCTATACCTAACCAGCTATACCTAAATTTTCTTTCTAAGTGAAGAAAATTATTTTTCACTTACTAAAACTAAATTAAATTTTTCTAATTATAAATGTAATGCCTACTCATTCCAAAATTTTGAAAAAAATTTAATGTTTAAAAAAATCATAAGATCACTTGAAATACCATATTCAGAAATCACTACTATCAATGTTTTGTTTCGCATACATTTAAAGTCATAACGTTTAACCAAAGAACATTTGTCCATTACTTCTCTGATAATCAAAGAGCTCCTAACTTTTTAAAGCCAAAAAGGTGAAACTGAAGCTATGAGCCGGTTGGTACTGCAGATTTATGAGAATACAATACAGATTTATGAGAATGACTTTCTCCCAAATTGAATAAAATCAACAATATGCAAAGAGATAAAAAGAATCATATCATTGCAATCCTAACTTTCCCTTTTCCAAAGAGAAGTTTTCTCCCTTGCAAGAGAGAAGGAAGACTTTAACCTTGGTCATGACGAAAGTTAGAGATAACTGGGGTACAGATCACAACTTGGATTAAAATTGTGAAAGTGGCCCTAATCCAGAAACACATTTTAATCCTGACCATTAGCCTCTGAGAATAACCATGCAAAGCTCTGTGCATAGGATTTAATGAATTTAACACCATGATGTTTAGTGGCTTACCAATGGAAATTTAATGAGACCTTCTTGAGGTTACAGTCTAGATCATTTCTGAAGATTAACTATACCAGCCATAGAACCAGTGCTATGTGAGTTCACAAAATTAAATGTCTTTAAAAGCCCCCTTTCAGAAGTGATAAATTAATAATTATCCGTTTCCCCATTTCTAGAGACAACAGTTTCCCTCAAATTTAGAATCCTTTCTGGATGGCACAATAAGGTTGGACCTGGTCAGACTAGTTGAAGGTTTCAGTACCACAGCCTAGCCAAGACCAGACCCCTGGGGATTTGATGGCTTTTGTGCAGTTTGGGATCAAGCAAGTGTCAGAACTGTTCGAATGGACCAACTGCCTCCAGAAACATGAGAACCTCTTAGCCACAGAAGACTGGAGACGAAACCATTATAAGTTAAACCAGAGACCCTGTAGTTTTGATACAGACAGTACTAGAAATTCTTATTAGTAAATTAATTAATAATCCTCAATAATAATTCTGATCTTTCTGCTGAGAATTATAGGAGTGTGGTGGACAGTGGGTAGACAGTGACTAGGATTCTTGGGCCAGATCTATGGCTTCAAGGAGAGCAGAAGTGCTGGGAAGAGAGAGCTCTGACACTGGGTTCTCTCCCCGGGATAAATACTGCATGGGGCGCCTGGGTAGCTCAGTCAGTTGACTGGGGGACTTCGGATTTCCGATCAGGTCATGATGCCAGTGCTAGGCACGGAGCCTGCTTAAAGCTGTCTCTTCCGCCTCTCCCCCTATCCCTTCATCCACATGCATGCACGTGCATGCGCTCGCTCTTCTCCCTCACTCTGAAATAAAAGAAAATACTGCAGGTCATCTGCCAAGGGGTGGCAGGGTAAGACCTGGAAGTCGACACTCAAGTCCAGTTTCAAGTCAGAGCGATTTTGGTCAGGAACTGATACAGTTTTTGGGTTACACTGTGACCGTCAAGGGGCCCTCTGAATTCTCACCGGTGGTGGCACTCATCAGGGCTGAGAAGAAAAAGGAGCGCACTTTAGTACATATCTTGCAAGGGAGGACTTTAGGAAGCCAGATGTGATACAGCTAATCCTCTACCTCTTGAAGATGAATCCTGGCAAACCTCTCAGGTCCGATCTGCAGTTTCTCAGGTAGTGGTCTGACTAGGCTTCCACCGTGGCAAGGCGAGCCATGAGTAAGGAGCCTCACTCCTCAGGTTGGCAGGCTCCCATGTGGGTGAACAAACACCGAAGGTGCCAGAACTGTCTGAGCTCTGGGTGTTGGAAACCGCCCCGTGCCTTCTTCAGTCTGGGATACTAGGACCTTCTAACTTCTCTACTAAAGCCACTGAAGGGAGAGTCCTCCATGGCTGTTCCCCGAGGAGTCAAAATTCCCAGCCCTCGATATTTTCTTTAAAAACTTACGGATCCCCTTGTACCTCCACTTGGCATTGCCTCCACTTCACCCCCAAAACAAAATTACAAGAATTACGATAACTGTTGAGCACTGTCACAGAAAGAGACAACAAGCTGCAAACAGCAATCTCTGAACCACACGGTCAAATATGAAGAACTCCCAGGGTGATGGGGGAGCTCTCAAAAGACAAAAGACCGACCGGGCAAACGTACAGCAACATTGACTGATGTGAGAAAGTTCTTCCCACACCTCCACCCCTGCCAAAGAAAGCCTACCATGTTATCAGTCTTGATCACAAGTCCTCAGCCTCCATTATTACAAACCGAGATGACGCAATGATTTGTAGCCTTCTGACAGTTTCCAACAGCAAATCCTAACCTACAGAGGAAAGCCATTCTCATCTGTAATATCATTTTGGACTGCAAATTTGATCCAGTTTACTCCTCTCCCAAAGACGTGTGGCCCTCAAGGCCTTTATGTGTGGTCTTCCCTGCCCAGAACACTCTCCTTTCACTTCCACTTCTTCCCCTGACCAGGGGTTACTCTGCCTGAAAGTCGTATCATAACTGTTTTTCTTCAAAGAAGTTTCCCTAATCCCCTCTGACCAGGCTATAAGCTCCATTAAATATTCCCACAGAATCACACACTTCTCCTACTTGGCACACACCATACGGTAATTCAAGGATTATTTGAGTAATTATTTGTTCAATCTCTAAATTCCTCATAGACCGTAAGCTTCACGAAGCCGTGACAGTGTCTTACTCATTGCTGACTACAACCCCAGTGCTCAGTACATGATAGACACTGAGCGATAGCTACGGGATGAATAAAAAAAGCCTTAAAAAGTAAAATTAAGGTCAAGTTATCACTAAGGTACTTTTACTTTATTAAGACTATGCAAACCTAACTTCAACTATTAATTTTAAAGATAATTATGTTGTAAAATGTTTAACAGATATGGTAGCCTTTAATTTTTCATTCTGCTTTAGCTGATAAACTGAACCCAAAATGGTGAGAAGTTCAAAATAATATCTACCTAAAATAGAATGAGTCATTGCATGAACTGAGCCTGTAAATAAAAATGGTAACTAAGTAGTCTTATGGTGACCATGGTTCCAGTTAAATAATATCCAATCAAGGCAAGATATGGGTATTAAACATTCATGAGCTGCTCAGAATATTATGAATTAATCAGTGTTTCCTCATTTAAATGTTTAATATTTAATGCTAGTGCTTCTACAATCTCTTGAAATTATTACACTTTACTGTGTACCTTAAACTGAATAACAATAAAGTTGATATGTAATATCTGAATACTCTGGCTCCACAGTGATCTGTACATTATAGGAAAACATGATTGCAGTGTATTAAGCTTTTGATGAAATTCTCAATACATTTATCTCAGATGCAAAGAGATAATACAACAACAACAAAAACAACTCATGTTAAGCAAAAGCAAGTGCTTGTGGGATGTGATTGCCTTTCATTCATGATGAATTATGAAGCTTACTAGAAATCTGGCTTTCGTGAGCTCCCCTAGACAAATGTAAGTGGTATGTTAAAGACATTTTAGATAATACAAAGCATTCCAGCTTGCATGTCAGTCCAGTAAATCTTCTAAACACTGGCTGTGGAAATAGAATATCCCCCCAAATGAATTAATTTATTTCAAGTCCTCTCAGGCACCTGGCATTTAAAAAATTCAGTAACAGCCACAAATGTTTCATTCTTACATATACTCTATCACTCAGAAATCTCAAGGAAATTAACTGAAATTCATTTTATCTCACAACATACCCAATTCCTTTAACCCTATTAGGGAAGCACCTTTGTGCACCAAATACCTAACAATGGTGGCTGTTATGGGTGGAATTGTGTAGGACCCCTAAAATTCGTATGTTCAAGTCCTAACCCCTAGGACCTCAGCATGTGACCTTATTAGGAGATAAGGACTTTACAGAGGTAATAAAGTTAAAGTGAGGTCCTTAGTGTGGGCTCTAAGCCATATGACTGGTGTCCTTACACAAAGGGGAAATTTGCACACAAAGACACACAGATACAGGGAAGACAATGTGAAGAAAGGACTCAGAGGAAGACAGCCATCCACAAGCCAAGGAAAGAGGCCTGAAACAGATCATGGCTCTCAGAAGGAATCAATCCTGCCCTGGGGATTTCAGAGCTGTGAGACAATACATTCTTGTTATTTTAAGCTACCTAGTTTGTGGTACTTTGTTACAGTTGCCCTAAAAAACAAATACAGTGACACAAGTAAAATATTTTTCATTACAACAGAAATATTCCATTCATAAAATATGTAAAAATTAAATCTCCTAGTGAAGCTGCACTTGCCTCTAGCACATAGATTAACATGAGAAATTATTATATATTGTATATCATTAAGTGTGACTTCTTACAATGTCAATGTTACTTAGGAGAGTTATAATTGCTATGGCACTTGTTCCTCCAAAATATCTTTTTGATATATATTTTTAGCATGACATTGTCTTTTTCCCTTTTCAAATTAAATTTCAATTTTCAAAATAATTTTCAAAAAAATATTTTCAAAAACAAATTTCAAAATAAATTTCAACTTTCCCTTTTCAAATTAAATTATTTCTGTCTATATTTATAGCAAAACATCTATTTATATATATTTATTATACTTATATATTTTATATATATTTATATATACATAGATCTATTTATGTCTATTTATATCTGAATGAAATATAAAGCATGGTCATTTTCATCAGATGAATAACCCAATTTTTCATTAAGTAAAGCAAATTTAGAACAGATACACAAATGCATAAACAAGTATATCTACATGCATATTAATTATCTTGCACTGTTGATGCCATGACTACAATCCTTGATGCATTAAGAATACTCAATAGGACATGGAAAACATTTTTAAGCACTTAATACCTACATGTGTTGCGTCTGGTTGCTTTATGGTAGATACATTTTCATGAATGAAATTCACATTCTAGGTGCTCTACAGAGTCTTCTAGGTAAAGAAATATTTGGTGAATAAACACACACACACACACACACACTTCTTTCTTTATATAATCAGTGTGCATATATAGGTGTGTATGGGTGTGTGCATGCATCTATTTTTCAACTTCCTTCATCCTAACTCAATTGATTTTTTTTTTTAATAATTTAGGCTTTCATCTCAAGTTTGCATGAACTGGAGCATATATTCATTTTTTTAGTTAAGTTTAATAAGTTTTAGTTCTCAAAATGCCTATGTATGAAAAAATCCAGAATGAAGAATATTATTTATAATCTGAAATTTCCACTGAATGAAAAGTAATTTCCCCAACATCATAATTCAAAGGCCTAATGTGGGACTAGGCTGTTCACATGTGATGGAAGAGAGGTGATGATATTCTAGATTACAGCCTTTCCTTTCATTTGAGTGGACAAATTAACTAATATGATATTTTAAGAATATACGTTTGAAAATAACCCTTTCTTTCCTACTTTGCACCTCTTACATACTCTGTATACAACATTTAGTTACAAGATGAATGGTTAATACTCAGTTCAGTGGTCAGCATTTATACTGCTGTATCAAAATGCTAAACAATGTAACTCATGGCAAGATTTTAGCACACGTTTTCAAGGAAATCATGTTCTCGAAACATTACCAAATGTAAAACAATTAAGAGTATAGTTTACTAAGATTCTATAAAATAAACAATCTGCTAAAATAGAATTTCAAGAAATGTGTGGAAATGTGAAACTACTATTAATTCATGATAAAGATAAGAAAAAATTCAGCAATATAAATTTAGTTATCCAAAAAAAGTGTATAAAATATTAAATCTAGGGGCATATGGGTGGCCCAATTGGTTAAGTATCTGGTTTTGGCTCAGGTCCTGATCTCAGGGTCCTGGGATTGAGCCCTGCATCAGGCTCCCTGCTCAGTGGGGGTCTGCTTCTTCCTCTCCCTCTGTCCCTCCCCCTGCTCATGCTTTCTCTCTCAAATAAATAAGCTCTTTAAAAAAATGGTAAATCTAGAATAGGGTTAGGGTTAGAATAGTATATTAGTTCCAGGCATACAACATAGTAATTCGACACATATCCATTAAGAAACGCTCATCATGATTAAGTGTAGTCACCATCTGTCACCATACGAAGTTACTATATTATTATTATTGACTACATTTCCTATGCTGTACTTTTCATTCCTGGGACTTAGTTATTTTATAAATGGAAATCTGTACCTCCTAATCTCCTTCACCTATTTCACCCTTTTCCTCCCATCTCCTTCCTCCCTGGCAACCACCACTTTATTATCTGTACTCATGTGTCTGTTTCTTTGTTTGTTCGTTTGTTTTGATTTTTAGATTCCACGTATAAGTGAAATCATAGGCTATTTGTCTCTTCCTGTCTGACTTCTTCACTAAGCATAATACCCTCTAGGTCTATCCATGCTGTTGCATATGGTAATGTTTCATTTTTTGTGTGGTCTATGTTTGATCTGCATTTTCCTTGTGATTAGTGATTGAGCGTCTTTTCATGTGTCTGTTGGCTATTTCTATGTCCTCTTTGGAAGTCTGTTCAGATCATCTGCCAATTTTTTGTTCAGACTGTTTGTTTTTTTTGGTGTTGAGGTGTATGAGTTCTTTACATACTTTGGACTTAAACCCTCATCGGGGATATAATTTGCAAATATCTTCTCCCATTCAGTAGGTTGCATTTTCATTTTGTTGATAGTTTCCTTTGCTATTCAGAAGCTTTTAGTTTGATGTAGTCCCAATAACTTATGCCTTATCCCAAGGCAGGAGGAGATCCAGAAAAACACTGCTAAGGTCAACACATATGTTTTTCTCTAGGATTTTTACGGTTTCAGGTCTCATACTGAACTTTTCAATCCATTTTTGAGTTTTTTTTAATATGGTGTAAGAGAGTAATCCAGTTTCATTCTTCTGCATGTGCTGCCCAGTTTTCCCAACACCATTTGTTGAAAAGATTATCTTTTCCCCATGGCACATTCTTGCCTCCTTTGTCATACATTAACTGACTGTATAAGCTGGGTTTATTTCTGGGCTCTCCATTCCGCTCCAGTGATCTATTTGTCTGTTTTAGTGCCAGTACCATACCATTTTGATCACCTATCTTTGTAGCATAGTTTGAAACCAGGGAGCATAATTTCTCCAGCTTTGTTCTTCTTTCTCAGGATTGTTTTGGCTATTTGGAATCTTCTGCAGTTCCATACAAAATTTAGGATTATTTATTCTAGTTCTGTAAAAAGTACTATTGGTATTTTGATAGGGATTGCGTTGCATCTGTAGATTGCTTTGGGTAATAGGGACTTTTTTTTTTTTTAATAACCAGTAGGTTCCCCAGTCTTCTCCCAAGTCTACCAGCAATCAGATCTCTTAGAAATCCTAAAATAATCTGACACCAATTCATTAACTAGCTGTTAATAGTCAAGCACAATAAGCCAATAACATCTATTTCAATATACTGTCTTTGGGTTATAATTAAATGCAAACAGAGAGGGAAGAATCATATCCTAGAAGGTAAACATGTATTTTTGAGGGTAAATAAAATTCCATATTATTTTATTTAAATCTTCTAATTGCCTTATTATGATACAATTACTACTTTAGATATTTAACATATCACCAAATCATAGTCCTAACAAATCACACATGGGAAGGCAGGTGTTATATTCACCTCAGTTTTTTTCAATAGCAGGCTGCTCTAAGGAGATATTCCTTTCACTCCAATATTTAGCCTGAACTTTGCTTATCAAATCTTCCAACACTCCTTATCATGAAACCGTTTTCATTATGTCTTTTGTGTGTGCTTATGTGATTTAACTCCCACAAGCATCTGTGTACCAAGCCTTCTTAGACTTCAGAGCCCCTATATTTAAAAGTCTAATGGACTTACAGTCACACCTTCAGACACCCAGTTCTTACTTGGATAGCCAAGCATCTCTTTGTTATAATAATTGTTAAGTTAATCCTAAAGAAAGTAATCTGCATTTGGTGCTATTGCTGATTTATTGATTTCTATTAGCTTGTTTCAAATCAGTGGTTGTGTTGTTGTTCCAATTTATCTAGATTTTGTTTGTTAATTATTTGATGAATTTTAAAGCAGCAAAGGGTGGAGTAGACGAATCAGTAAGGACCTTAAGTCTGATTTTTCATATCATCCTATGGTCTATTTGCAAAGTCAGGAAATATATGAAAATGATTTTCCAAAGTATGTTAGTTATGTACAACACCCTATGATTCTTGACTTTGCTAACATACTGTACAACAGTCATTTTGAAAAAAATTTATTTAAAATTTGGTACTTTAAAATTTAAAAATTGGTACTTAAGCATTCGTGAGTTAACAACTTGCTCTCAACCTTTTCCAATTTCCAATAAAATGAATAACTCTTCTGATAATATTTCTATAATCCTTTCTTTAAACATACTCTCTCTGCATTTTTTTCTCTTCTAATATAAACTGAACAATAAAAGAAAGTCTCTGATGTCTTAAAATATGTCACCAGAAGTGACTCCAAATGCATAAATTCACATTAAGCAAACGTTGACACGAAGACTCAGCATCTCTCCATATAAAGTGTTAGGGAGATGTACAGCAATAAACCACACACAGTGGCTATTTACACTCAAAAGTTCAGGATAAATTTTTAAATCATTTATATTGTTTAAACAGGAAGGATGCAAGGCAATACCCTCATGTCTCAGACACTTTCACAGAAAGATGAAAGAAATATTCTGATTAAAAAAAAAAACACCTTTTTGCTTCAAAATAATCATTCTTTAAATCCCACCTTCTTGAAGAAAATGGTATTTTAACATAGAAATGGACTCTGTCCTCATTAAAAGATTTTTCCCCTGCTAGCCCCTCATCAAATGAACTCACAGTCTTCAATGATGTCACAGCCATCACAACATCCAGCTCCTGGGGGCTTTCTAGTGGGGACCAATCAACAAGGCCTGGCTCCCCCTTCTCTTTCTCATCCTGTGTATTGATCCAAGCCCCAAGATTCCTCCTGACTGCAAAGGGAGATGTGCTCCAAGATCTGTACCCTGGGAGGGGAAGGGTGGGTCAGGCAAGAAAAAGCTTCCAAAGGAAGACAAACCCTTGAAAGTATCCTAAATTCATACTGAAAAGGTTAAACCATTGCCCTACCCAAAGCTTACAATAATGATTTGAAGGGTTACTGGTGTTTGTTTGGTTTTGAATCCACATGCATAGCCTGTTGCATTCTCTGCCATAAAGCATCAGGACAACCCAGGGCAACTTAGACCGTGTGATTCAGTCACCAGCAAAATTCAGTGTTCTCCAGAGCTTCGCTAAAAGCAGTTTGAATGTGCTCTGGATCAATTATGTTTTGGCAGGGCTCATAGTTTTAAGGTACTGGTGAGGGAAATACACATGCACACACATACACACAGAATTTTATATAAAGAATATTAAATATGCCAATCTAAATATCAAATGAGAATGAAATATTAACTAGCAGCTACAGTGGATTTGTTTTGGTAAAAATGAACCCATTTTCCAGTTCCACAAATAAAGAGAAGAAAAAACAGAAGGATTTTATGATGATGCGATACAGCCATAACGTCTGGTCAAAAAACAAGCGTTCCTTCCGAGAAAAGCAGCTGGCACTACGAGATGCACTTTTGAAAAAGAGAAAAAGAATGAAGTAACTTCCAAACAAATTTTCCATCCTAAGAAGAATACTACATTTGTATCATTATTTTGAAAATTAATCAAGGTTGTCTGTTTACATTAAAGAGTCCTAAAGTACTTTATTGTGAAAAACATAGTAAACTTGGTAGCAGTTCAGTGTTTCTGTTTTGGAGATGGGTAGTGGTGGGAATGTGTGAAATGTAACTGGTAGTGGTGTTGTAAAATCATTTTCACTTAGCATTCATGCAAAGAAGAAAAATGTTGGGTGCCTGCTGATTGGCACTATAGATACAAGAACGAATAAGCCATAACCCTCCCAGAAGTTATTCGCAGCCTGTTTGGGAAATGCAAGGGGGCAGATGTGTGTCGTATGTGTATCTGGAGTGCAGTGTAAATAGTTCTCTAATAGAGGTAGGTCTGTGCTTCGCTGGGGTCGTAGAGGCCTCTGCAGGGCATGGGAGTTCAAGATTTTCTCTTTAAACGGGACAATGTTACAAGAGTAAGAGGTTCTTACTTGTATATAGGGTTACCTGCTCAGAACAGGTCTCTGCTGTACAGGTTTTTCATAGCCAGTTAAGCTCTTTTAGTCCATCCAAAAATTGTAAGTATTTTTTTGAATGCCAGGTATAGGTTTTTTGGTTACGACCTTGCTTTTTAAATTGCCTTAAGTATAAATAGTAATCGTGGAGTGTCTTTAGTTTGTCATTTGGACCACCATAGAGGAAAAAGAAGTCGGATTGGTCTCCTCAGCCTGCCTTCATGCTGTGGTATTTTCAGCCCACTGTTTGCTTTGTCTCAATAAAAGGTTCCTAATCTCAAATAAATAAATAAATAAATAATCAAAACGTACAAGTCTTATTTAATTCATATCCTACTTCTATCTCTTTCAGCTGTCAAGTGCAGTTGCCAAATAGGCTATGAGGACAGGCACCTAACTAAACACTTGGGAAGAGAACGGTGTGAGTGTGTATGTGTGAAAGATTCACTCCTATTTTCCTTTACTGGGAAAAAAGAATATTCTTCATCTATCCTTTCTAGCAATCCCCTGTCAATCATTTCCCAACTGCAGACTATCTGAATTAAGGTCTGAACCGGTACAGAACAAACACACATGAAAACACTCTTGAAAACAGGTCTGAGGGACACCTGGGTGGCTCAGTCAGTTAAGCGTCTGCCTTTGGTTCAGATCATGACCCCGGGGTCCTGGGATCGAGCCCCACGCTGGGCTCCCTGCTTAGTGGGGAGTCTGCTTCTCCCCCTGCCTCTGCCCCTTCCCCTTGCTTATGCACGCACGCTCTTTCTGCCAAATAAATAAATAAAATTTTTTTAAAAAAGGAAAACAAAAGGTTTGATATAGAATATAAAAATGAATAATTAGACATAAAATTAATATACCACAAACAGACTTTATAACTAGATTATCAAAGTGCTTAAATCTAGGTGGGCAAGAGTCCATTTTTGTGTCTGGTAAACTAAAACAGAAATGATGAATAGTTATAAATCTGGATACAGGCTAAATCTTCAATATTTCAAAAGCACACAGACAGGAGTAAATGTCTCCATGTATATTTTATGCTGATTTTCTTTAAGAACAGTAATTTCAAGCACCTCAGAAAACAATTAGCAAGACGGAGAATAATTTTTTTAAAAAGTCAACAGCTGTCCTTTATAGAGAGGTTTCAGCCAATGGCAGAGCAATTCTGCTCACCGAACACAGCAAAGGACAGCAGCCAGCTGCTGCAGCCTGGTGTTCAGCCCTTAAAGGCATCCAGTACTTAATATTTTTCAAATAGCATACTATTTAATTCAATCTTAACCACATTCCAGTCCCTATCTTTCCACAGCCATGAGACCTTGAGTAATCCAAACAAGTTTTCTAGACTTCAATGTAATAAACTGTATAACATAAGTAGATTCAAAGACATCCAAAATGTTTTCTAGCCCCAAATCTCTTACAACCCCATGGTGTTCTTATGAGATGTTTTAATATATGACCATGAACAATTATTGAATTTCCTTCTCTAGAAACTCAAAATGAGCAAAAATAATGTCTGCTAGGACTGGAGGCTATCTTCTCCATCAACAGAGGAATGGATACACCTTTGTAATTCCTTGTGATGTTATAGCATCCAAACTGTTATGGCTCAGTTAGATTCAGTGTCTAGATTCAACCTAAGGACTCAAAACTTTCTCCAGTTCTAGGAAATTCTCTGCAACTGTCCATTTGAAGACTGTACTTGCCTCATGTACTGCACTGTTTCTCTCTTGAACTCCTATCAGATCTAGGATCATTTGTTGCTATGTTCTTGCTTAGGTCTCTGACTGTGCCCAGAGCAAGATTCAGGCCTTTATGTATGTGTCCTGCAGCCTTTAGCTTCTATTTCTCTCAAATGACCTTTTTTTTTCCACCCAAGAAGCAGGACAAGGGGCTTACTTCCACATCACCTGTCAACACTCATGGGCAGATATCTTCAGGTTCTCATGCAGGAACAGGAAGACTCCATTCCAGCTGCAAGCTCAGGTCCATCTTTCTTTTATGTTTAGAGACATGATTCCTTGATTCAGACTTAAAAATCTCAGTTCTAGGGCACAGGCAGGGGTCCAGATAACCCTGTGGATCTCTGTAGCTTCTATTCTTTCTAACCATTACATCTTTAGGTCCTTTGTTGTTGCTGACACCTGAAAATTTCCCCTAATTTGCTTTTGAGTTCAACTATGTACTTAAATTTTTTTTTTCTTTCATATTTCATCCAGCATCTAGTATGTGTGAAATGGCATTAGGGCTTTCCCATGTTGGTGCTCTCTCTACATTCTACATAGACAATAAAGTGTTACATCCCTCAGGCACATTTAATGGTTCCTCGGGCACATTAAAAAATTCAGTTGCGGGGCGCCTGGGTGGCTCAGTGGGTTAAAGCCTCTGACTTCAGCTCAGGTCATGATCTCAGGTCCTGGGATCGAGCCCCATATCGGGCTCTCTGCTCAGCAGGGAGCCTGCTTCCTCCTCTCTCTGTCTCTGCCTGCCTCTCTGCCTACTTGTGATCTGTCTGTCAAATGAATAAATAAAATCTTTAAAAAAAAAAATTCAGTTGCAATGTCATTTCTACTTATGCTGGTGTTAGTCACCAGTCACCCCTTTACCTACAAGAGCAACTACGTGAAACGAACAGACTCTCTGAAAGACAGAAGACCACATAAAACAGATGTTACTATCAGAACTCAGTGTACAATAAGGAAATATGTAACAATATTGCTGAATCAATCTACTACAAAGGAAAGAAAAGGCCAGGATGAAGCCAAACAGAAAGAAACATGATCCAAAAGTGTGAGTTTTAATCTGCACAACATAAAAGTACCTCCTTACAGAACGATTTCTGGGTATAACAAAAAAAATAATCTTAGGAGAAAATCTCTCCTTTGAGTTGGTTTTGAAAACTTTTTAATTAGGAATCATTCCGATATACTATAAGCTTTGGATAGAAGTTTGGTCAACAAGGAAAAGATATGGAAGTGTATTAGACTAAGACCATGTTTACATCTTTCTCCCAAAAGGGGTTATTAGTGAGGATTTAAGAAGGCTCAGAAGTACTAAAATTTCCAAGTAGCCTTAAAAGGGAGGGAGCTGCTCAGAATGAAGCTGTAGATGGCATGGACTGTGGTCCTGGACCAGAGTAAAGAAGAATGAAATCACTAGAGTATTAAAAGAGAACAGTCCTGGCAACTTTACAATTTGTTCTTAGAAATGACAGTCAAAGATGAACATGAAAAGAATAATTGGGGTGGGGGAGGAGGAATGGGATATTTTTGGTGCCTTGGGATTCTCTTAGAGGGAAGATTAATACTTCATCGTGGAACAGGAAGCATAAACCCAGGTAAGAGGATACTAAGAAATCTGCCATAAAACTGGCAGTGCACAGAAAAGGATAATGAGTCATGCTGTAGAGGTAAAACTGGAGGGGCACTGGGTTGTTTGCCTTGGCTTCTGCAAGCCATTCTCATTGGAAATATTTCTGGAATTTAGTTCCCTTGAGTCAAAAAAAAAAAAAAAAAGTGCCTCACTGAAATCTGTCTCAAGTGAAAAAAGTGTTTTTTGAAATTTTTCTCAGCACTCCAGAAGAAAATTAATATATGAAGGAAAACAAATCATTCTTTCTGTATTTAGTTTGCTGAATAAAAATAAGTGGAGGTACAATAATTACCTCAGGGATTGCAACTAGAACAATTGAGTCTGCTGGTTTGTAACTGCAATAAAAAGTCACCTAATTCTAAGAGGGTTGATTCCACCATGACAGCAGACCTTCCCATGCAGGTAAAGTGTCATAACGCACAGCCACATGTCTACTTTAAACCTCAGATTACTCTTGTAATATAGAGAAATTGAAAATTACCTGATCTCTTTTGCCTTCTTGTGAATCAAGGCCCAGAGAAGGTGAGTCACTTACCGTGGCTGGATACGTACACACACACACACACACACACGCACACACATACACACCGTCAACAGCCCACAGATTACAATGTATGTCATGGGATAAACATGAGCTCAGAAGCCCCGCAGCACTAATTCCTAAATTTACCAGCCCTGCTGGTATGACCGAGGCAAGGAATTTAAGGTGTTTGTGCCTCGGGTCCTCATCGACACAACAGACAACGTATATGAAACACCCAGCAGCGCGCACCTAGACTAAGGACGCAGTGATTATTCCCCTCCCCTAGAAGTGAGAGTCACTTTTCACTGGCATATTGGGGAGTGCATCTGTCCTGTCAGAAACAGGACCCTGTGCCGGTCCCTGTTCCTGAACCTTTAAAAATCTGGTGGAGGTTTGGCTTCCATGAATTCAAGGAAGGACAGTAAGATCTATGGGCTGAGATTCCTAAAGTATGAGTGAAAGTCTGTTTTGTTACTGATTTCTTGTAAATGTAGAGAAAATGCACAGGTAACAGCAGAATGCTTGTGTCCAACGTGAATGAAGCAGCTTCCCAGGTAATTCTCTACGATTCACTGGTCGCTCAGCCTCCCAAACAGCTCCCCTCCCCCTCCCAGCAAAGAGCAGGAAAATCTCCACTGCTGGGAGGCTCTCAAAACCTTCCCAACATTTTTTATTTTAGTGATTATCTACGTGCTTGTGTCTGTGTGTCTGCGTGTGTGTATACATGTGTGGGAGAGTGGGAAGGTGAAAAACCAAACTGATAAAAAGGGATTATTATCAGAATGTGGGTCCGTGTGCATGAGCATGTGCGTGCACGTTTGGTCTGATCTTAGGTTTAGACAACACAGGGATCAGCGTCAGAGACAGTATCAGTAATCAGCCATACACAACTGGCTCATTATATGATAGTTCCCAGAAATAATCTTACGGAACCCAGATTCAAGTAGCTGAGCTCCCCTACCTGAAAACTGAAAAAAAAAAAAAAATTAGAAACTTTAACTTTATATATGTAGAAAAATTTTATATTGTAGAGCCCTAGAGATCATTTAGTCCAAGAAAGGGATGTCTAACTTACGTCCACATTCTATAGATAGGAAAACTGAGTCTGAAATAGATTTGTTAAAAGTCACACAAACATCACAATACTCTACCCAAGCATTTTTTCTTAATCACTCACTGCTCCTTTCCTTCCTGCATTTCTTAGTAAATTCCATGGACTGATAACCACACTCACTCCTTATGATATCGTTTACATACGGACAACACTCATATTTATATTCCCAGCCCAGACCTCCCCACCGAATTCCAGACTTTTACATCCATCTATCTACTAGAAGTCCCTACAGGTATCCCAACACTTCCCTGAAACTTAACATCAAACTGAGCTCCTTGGACTCTGCCACCTCTTCCCGTCGTCTTCTCCATCTCAACAAACGATGACTCAACTCCCCAAGTCATTCAGGACAGAATTCCTGAAGCATCCTGACTTCTCCCTGCTCCCCACCCCATGTCATCTTCCAAACATTAAAATCTGGTCCCACCCTGGTCCAACTCACTGTCCTTTGCCAACCACATTGTTATAGTGGTCTCCTGTCTCCTCCCTGCTGCCTTTCTTCCTCTGCTACAGTCCCTTCTCTCTCTCTTTTTTAACAGTACCTTCTCAATTCAACATCCCAGAATGATCCTTTTTAAAAAAATTTTTTAAATTTTTTAATTTTTTTATTAACATATAATGTATTATTAGCCCCAGGGGTACAGGTCTGTGAATCGCCAGGTTTACACTCACCATAGCACATGCCCTCCCCAATGTCCATAACCCCACCACCCTCTCCCTACTCCCTTCCCCCGCCAATCACCCTCAGTTTGTTTTGTGACAATAAGAGTCTCTTATGGTTTGCCTCCCTCCCAATCCCATCGTTTCATTTATTCTTTTCCTACCCCCCAAACCCCCCACGTTGCACCTCCACTTCCTCACGTCAGGGAGATCATATGATAGTTTTCTTTCTCTGATTGACTTACAACGCTAAGCATAGTACCCTCTAGTTCCATCCACGTGGTTGCAAATGGCAAGATTTCATTTCTTTTGATGGCTACATAGTCAGAATGATCATTTTTTAAAGGAATAAAGTCAATGGACTTGCTCCTTGGCTCAAACCCTTCACAAGTTTCCCTTTCGCTCAAGTCCATACAAAGGGCCATAAAACTCTATAGGAGTGGCTCTGTCTTCCCCCCATTTTCCTCACCACCTTCTGCTGTCCCACCCAGACACAGAACCCACCCTTGCTGTGACTCAAATACAGAGGCGGGCTCCCATATAATTACTTTTGTTTCATTTTTAAAAATTATTTATTTATTTACTTGTGGAGAGCACAGAGGAGGGGGGACAGGCAGAGGAAGAGGGAGAAGCAGGCTCACCACTGAGCAGGGAACTACACACAGGGCTCAATCCCCCCGGGATCAGGACCTGAGCTGAAGGCA
This sequence comes from Lontra canadensis, assembly GCF_010015895.1. Taxonomy (NCBI): domain Eukaryota; kingdom Metazoa; phylum Chordata; class Mammalia; order Carnivora; family Mustelidae; genus Lontra; species Lontra canadensis. Next base: position 9,812,136 of record NW_022631042.1, read on the forward strand.
GACACTCAACTGACTGAGCTACCCAGGAGCCCTGTGATTATTTTTGTTTCTGCCAGAAAAGCTCTTCCTCCACATCACTGCAGAGCTCACTCCCTCATCTCCTTCAAGTCTTTACTCAAAAGTCATCTACTCAAGGTGAAGCCTTCCTCCCGACTCACCCCCCTTCCCTATCCCTCTTCCTGGCCTTTTTTTCTCCTTTAGTTTTATTTTTCTCATCTAACATTCTATTCTTTTTGTTTACTTATTATTTTCTGACTCTCCCATCTTGGCTATAACCTCCATAGGACTGGAAAGTTCCTGGCATATCTGATAAGTGAATGAATAACAATGAATAAAATAGTAGAATCCTTGCTAAATATAACTGGTTCCCAAAGCAGGATTAGACTGACCAAATGCTATTAAAAAAAACCAATCTAGCTTATATTAACTGTGTCTACATATCTTTATCTAGATTTGTGCGTGTGTATATCCATGCCTGTGTATGTTCATGTATGTGTCTGCCTTGAAGATTCCTACGAGTCACCGAAGTTACCACTCTGCTCTGGTCCCCCAAGTCCTTCTTTACATATAGAAAAAAAGTACTGTAAACTATTTCCCAAAGAATTAGAAATTAGAAAGAGCGAACGTAATTAATAAAGAGCACTGTTTTACGGTGCTTTCTTTACATAAAGCTAATTGTGCTCTTTAGCAATCACTAACAAGCTTGGGTAAAATCTTATGGATAGTTGGTGTTTTGGGGGTGACTGTGTGCAAGATGGATATGTAAATTGTTAGGGCAGATGAATTTCTTTAAACACAAATGTGGACTACGTGTTTGATCAGCAAAGTGCTAATGAACAGGGGAATTTAAAATGTTGCTTGTGCAAGAAATACAAGAATAGAAAAATATATCTTACAGACCCGTGTTCTTGGCTAGTTAAGGTAAATGGATGACAAATTTGAGAGAAGACAGAATTAAGATGATATACTACAACAGTCCTAGGTCCTGATGAAGAACTAATCCATTTTTCCCTGAACTGTATGATTTTACTACACTTCAGATTTTAAGAAATTTAAGGAAAAAAAACCTCTAAAATTTATGGTTGGCAACAGCCATCTGAGAAATATTTGTGTATTTTTGCTTTACTCATGGAGAAACTAAACTAAGGCTCAGAAATCACAAACCAATGAATTTAGGTCCCTGCCTACCCTGTTTGCAATTACTTATTTTCTTATGGCAGCTCATAAACAATAAAATAGGCAAGATAAGACCAAAAAAAAAAAAAAAAAGGAAAGAAAGAAAGAAAAGAGAAGCTAGCTGACTGAGTAATGTACTCACCAGGTGCTAGGTAATTCCCTCATGCATCATGGACAAATTATTATAGTCTCATAAGCTCAAGAATAAAATAAAAGGCAAATAAAAGCATAATGTGCTGCTGAACTAGTTTCTGAGTTGTGTTTTTGTGGATTTGTTGCAGGGGGGTGGGAAGGAGTTGGTTTTGTTTTGTTGTTGTTTTGCTTTGAGACAAATGCATCAAAAGTAATTTAGGATTGTGAGTCCAAGCTCTAGAAATCATTCCCCTGGACCTGAACTCTGGTCCGCCACATATTTACTCTAGGGTCTTAGAAAGTCACTTAATTCTCTTGATGTCTCAATCTCTCCATGTGTAAAATGTGCATAAACAGCACTTCAAAACAGTTGTTGTGAAAGTTAAATGAGAAAATGTATATAAAGTACTTAACAACGTATCTCTAAATAAGAAGCATGAAGAAAATATTAGCTACTTTTTAGTAATGCTACTATCTAAATTCTGAGTGCCCCAAAGACCCACTGAAATGGGTCTTTCTGTCCCTCTTCTCAAGATCACAGAATAAAAGTTCTTACTTTAAAACATTTAGGTGGGGAGTTTTTCCCAGTTCTCTTTCTTCTTTCTGAAAAATGATCTTCCTTCCTTCTTTTCTTTCTTCTTTTCTTTTTCATTTCTGGATTATTTTATTTAATCCCTCACACATTCAACCACCTGCAGTTGGCTTATAGAAAGCAATCTCTTCAGCAAACAAACCAAACATCTACAACCAAACATACTTCCCCACTCCCTTTACCACACCCTCCCCCTCTTCCCTGCTCACTGCTATCCTTCACCTGAACTCAACCACACACTGGCACCTTCTACTCCTCATAATTAGTCTCATCCTCTGACCCCTCCCACACATTCATCTTCACACACACACACAAACACACCCCTTACAACTTGCCAGATTCTTCCCTTTCCCTTGCCACATTGCCATCCCTACTATCCCTGCTGCCTTCTGGTCTTTGTTCCTTATGCTCCTTGCTTGCCCTTCCAACCACCAGCAAGTGTGATGTAGGCTCTCCTGATGGCTTGCTGTCACAAACAGTGGTCTGCCACAAAGTCCCTGTCCTGAGGCACCTCACCAGTACAAGATTTCGGCTCTGGATAATACAGAATGTTCATGAACACAAAGGAGAGAAGAGGATACTTCCCAAAAGACATTTTAAAGCAGATGTCTTGGGGTATTCCATTCAGAAGTCATTATAAGTGTATGTGTGTACATGTGTGTATGCATGTCTGTGAATATACTATAATATAAATAATATATTTAATATATTAGGTAGGCTGATGAATTCATGGATCTATCCTTACCAAAACACAGCAGGACAACTAAGAATTAGTCTGAAAGTCACAGAATATATTTTGAAATGATAACCTAACCAGAAAATAAAAAAGTAAATGAGAGTAAAAATTTATGACTTCATTTTATATTAAAGAAAATGAACATGATTAGAGCAGCTGCTATTAAAAAAAAAAAAAAAACTTTTGAATGTGCCTGTGAAAAGAAGGTAAAACTCGCAATAATATAAAATTTCATCTAGACCTTCTACTGACATAGTACCCTAAACCAGTGAAGATCCTGAGGTAAGACTGAAAAAAAGTCCAGCTCTATTAGGTGGGTTAGAGAGAGAAACACCAGGAATAGGAGGCAGAAGTAAGCCAGTGATGGGAACTATAAGACAATTTTCCTGCCCCCTCCCACCTCTGCTACTTTCCTCTCTTCTTCCTTCCCATTCTCTTTTCTCTTACTGCATGTCTCCCTGTGCTCCTCTTTCCTGTCTTTGTTTTATGTTCTCTTCCCACCCCACAATCAACTGCAATCCCAAGATAGACCTTAAAACTACATTATAATAACAATGCCTTACATTTCTGAATCACTTTACAAATTACAAAACATTTTCACATAATGATAGGTCACCCTCTGAGATAAGTAAAGCCAAGATTTTAATCCCCAGTGTATAAAAAGGTGAACAAAGGTTTAATGAAGTTCATGGGTTCTCTAGGTTAGGAGTTTTCATAGACGTTACATTTTATTTTATTTTATTTTATTTTATTTTATTTTATTTTATTTTATTTTATTTTATCAGAATAAGCCTTGTGGGCACAAACCCCCTGCTATCCCCAGACAGGTCACATGGGTTGTGGTGGGAGTAACAGTGGGATGGGAATAAAAGGAGTTTTTACATCTCCATTCTTTCTCTTCTTTAAAAAATCTGAGCAAATGTGGCAAATATTCATATCTATTACATACATCTGGTGTTAAATCAATTCTTTTTGTTTCCTCTATGTTTGAAATATTTCACAATAAATACAAAGGAAGGAAAAAATAACCTGGTCAAGTGTGTGTTAACCTCTCTCTTCGTTCAGATGAGGAAACTGAAGTACAGACCAGTTAAGTGATTTGCCGTTCATTCAAAGTTACACCAATACCGTAAGCTGTACATAGAACACGCACACTCTTCAACTATTAATAACCAAGAAAGAGCCAGATACTAGGTCCTTCGTCCTGGACATTGAGGTAGAAGCAAATGAGATTGGAGCACGTCTTTATTTCTGCGATCAGTATTAATCTAAAAAGTGATTAAGTGATTAATCTCCCAAACTGTGGGGTGAAGATGACTTGAAAACAGGAGTTACGCCCAATTTGAGGATCAAGCTCTGTCTCTCTTCTAGATCAGAACTTGCTGGAAGAGGCCCTTAAGGGGTCTCCCAAGTAGCACCAACCATCACTGATGTCACCTAAAGCTATAACACCTCTACCTCTAATACCCTAGGGCAAAATCTACGATGATCACAGCAGTCACTCCTAGGTCTACTAAATAAATTATTCATGTCATTGGCACCTAAACTGGGGTCTGTGTAGAGGTTTGGAAACTCCCAATTTGCTCTCTTCTTTTTATAATCCAAAAATTAATAGTGAAAAATAAAGGCATGGACACAGACATTTCCCTTCTGCCATTTCATTCATCTTTATGTAAAGTGACCACTGTATAGTCCCCAAGGCATTCTCAAATACTACCCCTGTAGACTGGTACAACTGGAAGAGTAACGCTGAGTACGGTCACAATGGGAGGGGACATAGCCAGGGACCTGAAGCCAGACTCCTGGGCTTGCTCACCAGCTCCACCAGCTATCAGCCATGAGACGCTGGACAAGTAACCCACTCTTCCTGTAGTTCGGTTTTGTCATCTCTAAAAGAAGGAGAATAATGCTGCCTCACAGGTTATTGTGAGGAACAAATAATTTATTTGAAGCCACACAAAACTGCAAAGTACTATAAAGAAGTAAAACAGAAATGTTATTAAAAACACATTTTCATGGGAACACACTATACTTTTGAAACTCATGGACTTTGGGGCCAAAGTTTTCAAACTGTCTTATGATGTGTATTTTTCTATCAAAATTAGAGGGAGTTTTAAAAATGGTGCATATGGATATACTCATAGGTTACTGAACACAAAGTGCATTAATGTAAAAACTTCAGATATCACAAGAAGTGCTGAAGAGAACCCAGAATTTAAAATCAACAAATTGCCTTGGTCCACGTGGACAAAATGGTTCTTGAGCACTTTCATCTATACTTGGTAGAAAATACATTATAGCCTTTTTAAATGACAAAGTAAATAAATAAGACTGAATATTATAGTGTTATTCTCATAAAATCATGTCTCTGAATAGAAACGGTATAATGAAACCATCATCTTTATGTAATTTAAGGACTGTGTCCCATATTTTGATTCTTGGTCTCTTGGTATCTTAGAGGCCAGGGCTCCATTCTAAATAATCCATTTGGGCTTAGAAAATTAATCTTGATATTAATGGCAATGGCAACATATTTTATTCATATATTTCCCTACTCACCTGGCTGGATCAATCCAATTCCCAGACCTTTTCTCTTTCCTGCCAGCACCACAGAGCCTTTGTATCATAAAAAGCTACAGAATCTAGAGCACTTTGGTGAACAGTATTCAATATTTGGGGGAAATTGTATTTTATATCAAAAAGTAAAATTTTAAATTATTTAAGCAATTATTTAATTTCATGAGCGAAAATAAGAATTTATTTGATCTAAATCAATATTCTTGGCCCTTATCCTATTCCCAGCATCTGAATTATTCCTACCTATATCTATGTTTACTAAATCAAAATAACAGATTTAGAATTTATTATGAAAAATTATTTATTTTGTACACTGCATATGACAATAAAGATTTAAAATACAAAAAAAAAAATCCATTGTGATTCTTTTTACCATGTACAGATGAATGCCTCAGGTTAGAGATAAATGTACCAGAACCCCCGGCTATAGAACTTCCTTTATTTTCCTAACACACATACTGAATGAACAACAAGCTGCCCATTCTGGAAAAATTGGTTGCCCTAGAGTAACTCACACATCCTCCCCCCCAGAAGGAAAAGAATCCACAACCTAAGAATCCGCACATCTTTGTGAAATTTCAACTTCCAAATGCCACGGTTTCCACCATTTCTTCTTCAACTCAGATGTTGAAGGACCTGCTGATTCTATCTCCTGTTTTTGCCCCTATGCCCAATTAGTCAAGCCTCTTCATCCTTCCTTCATAATTCCCTGTCCCTGTCACCTCTCCCAGGCTCCTCGTTGCCACCGGATATATATTCAGTGCTCACTCTGCTCCAGGTAAAGGGCTCGGCCCCCTGCACGCGCGGAGAGGAGTGTTGTCATTCGGCAGACACTGAAACTCAGTAATGGTCGCCGCAGGACCGGAACACACCCAGACCAACAACCAAGTCACACTCTCCTCCGCTCTGCTAGAGGACTCCCCCTTCATTAATACTAGTACTCTAGCATCTGGTCTCCCTTCCTCAGGCTTCCACCACCCAGGCCACTTTACACAGCCCCACGGGAAACCGAAAAGCTTCTCATGGACACGAAGGGTTTCTGTCACCTTCTGGCTCACCGAACACCAGCTAATCTAGGCAGTGGCTTGCTCTTCCCCCAGACAACCCCAAAGCTGCACACCCACCAGCTGTCCTCAGATCCAGCAAGCCTCTTCTTCCCTCAAGGTCCAGGAGTCTCCCAGAAAACCAAACAGGCTTTCAAGGTCCAACTAGGCCACTAATCAACTTTCAGAGGCTCCCCGCTGCCCAGAGACAAAGCCCAACTTGCCAAACTCAGCCCCACCTCTGACCTTTTGTTTAAATAATTCCTCACCTCCAGCAGGAACGCTCAGTGTTCACTAAACCTTTCCTACAAGTCTCACCACAACTGCTCTGCTTGTGCCTCTCCTCGGGACCCACATACCATGGACCCTTCTTTCCCTCCTGTCCGAACGCTAAGCTTAGAGTTCTATTCTGAACCATCTCTGGTTGCTCTGATGAGAAGGGCTTCTCTCCTGTCTGAAGTCTGATAGTTCATGTCATATCATTTATTGTGGGTATTTACACTTGCTATTTGGTTTTATTTTCAAGTATCTATATTTTGAAGTTGTTTACAAACTCCTTACTAACATTTATATTTCAGGACGCCTGGGTGGCTCAGTTCGTTAAGCGTCTGCCTTTGGCAGAGGTCATCATCCCAGGAGAGCCTGCTTCTCCTTTCCCTCTGCCTTCAGCTCTGCCTACTTGTGCTCTATCAAATAAATAAATAAAATCTTTTTTAAAAATTTAAAAAATAAAAGATAAAAGAATTTTATAAGCATTATCATGCTTTTATGGAAATATAAAAAATCAGTTGCACCAAATTTAATTACAATTTCAGGATAATGGGAAAGAAGAGAACTGATTTCCTTTGGCATTTTGTAGGTTTCAATACCCCTCTGTACCTCCATTATCCCAACTGTAAAGTGGGAATAATACTGGTACCTACCCCGTGAAGTTCTTTTAAGAATAAATAACTTAATTTCACAAAGGGTTTAGAGAAGGGCCCTGCACACAGTAATGAGAGCTCAATCAATGCTGGCATTTTTGCCATGTTATATGTTGTGACAATTCCTACCATCATGGTTTTCCCATCCATAAAATGGAGGTATTAGCACTCATAAAAGAAAAGTTTATAAGGAAAATGAGCTAAGGTTTTGAAATCTCTCTCATTCAAGTGTTCTAAGATTTCCATGTACTATTTTTGCCCTACTGTCCTATTGGAAATAAACTCTATTCACCAGGATGTAAAATTAAGTTGTTTTCACCCCCTTCTGGTTTGTATACAATCTGCCTTCTTCCTCCATCCTGCCCTATTGATTTTCAAATGCTTTAAAAATGCTTCCTAAAAATAGGGGAAAACCTCCCCCCCATATCTGTAAAAATACTTGGAGTTCCATAAGATACCTACATATAAAATACACAAAAAATCAGTATCATTCCTATGTATTAAAAATTGTCAATCAGAAGACGTAATTTAAAAGATCACTTATGCTAAAGAATACTTAAGAATTAGTGGGAGAGGGGCGCCTGGGTGGCTCAGTGGGTTAAAGCCTCTGCCTTCGGCTCAGGTCATGATCCCACAGTCCTGGGATCAAGCCCCTTATCTGGCTCTCTGCTCCAAGTGGAGCCTGCTTCCTCCTCTCTCTCTTCCTGCCTCTCTGCCTACTTGTGATCTCTCTCTGTCAAATAAATAAATAAATAAATAAAGTTTTTTTAAAAAACAATTAGTGGGAGAAAATGTTCTATTCAAAAAATGGTACTGGGAAAAATGGCAGAACATACAGGAAAAAATTTGATCAGTCCCACTCTTGTCACACAAATTCTTCTTAGAATGAATTCTAAATGAATTCGAGAGCTTCATGCAAAAACTAAACATTTTTAAAGTATTAGGAGGTTGAATATAAGAATGTTTTTGTAATTTGAGGGTTCATGAAACTTCTTATATGCATAATACTGAAGGCAGAAACCATACAGCAATAGCAGCTAACACTGACCGATTTATTATACGCCAAACACACATTATCTTATTTATTGTCATATCATTTTAAAGTCAGTTTTCCTTTTATACAGGAAAAAAAAATAGGCTTTACCAGTGTATACAGTCTTCATTATTCACAATCCCTTGTTAACTCACCTACTTGCTAAAATGTATGTGTAACCCCCAAATCCAAATTAGGACTCAAGGTGCTTTCATATTCATGCACATGTACAGAACAGCAAAAAAACAAAAACAAAAACAAAAAACACACACAAAAAACAAAATACTGAGTCGTCTGACACCCACATTTTCAGCTAAAGTCAAACAAGGCAATACTCCACCTTCTTATTTCTGCTTTTATATTATAAACAAGTATCCTGTTCAATATCCATGTAGTGCCCCCTTTTTGGCATTTTTCTACTTTTTGTTGGTGATTTCACTGTATAAAATGGCGCCCAGTCACCATACTGAAATGCTACCTAGTGTCCCTAAGTGTAAGAAGGCTATGATGTGCCTTACGAAGAAAGTTCATTCATGCTTGAGTTACAGTGCTGTAGGCCATGAGGTCAGTGTTAATGGATCAACAATGTATGTTATACAAGATATCTTTAAACAGAAACACACAGAAAACAAGGTTGCGTATTAATCAGTTGATGAAAATGTGACCAGACGCTCATGGAAATCTAACTCTATATTTCCTCCAGGAACAATGGTTTAGTGTTTCCTCAGTGTTTGGGGAGACGTTATAGAGTATAATTACCACAAATAACTAGAATCAGCTGTTAAAAAAAAAAGGGAAAAAGTTGCAGAACCAGGATTAGAATCCTGGCATGTCTGATTCCAGAGACCATACTACCAAACAATGTGTCATTCTTGCTCTGTATAAAGAAAACAACTGATAGGTGTGACTGAATAAAAATCAAAAGATAAAAGACAAACTGGGGGAAATACTAAAAAAAATATCAAAAAGGATTTACTAATATTAACAAAGATTTCTTCAATTCAATATGAAAAAGAGGAACCCTAAAACAAAAAAATGAGGGGCGCCTGGGTGGCTCAGTCAGTTAAGCATCTGCCTTTGGCTCAGGTCATGATCTCAGGGTCCTGGGATCAAGCCCTGTGTCAGGCTCCCAGCTCAGTGGGGAGTCTGCTTCTCCCTCTCCCTCTGCTGCTCTCCTGACTTGTGCTCTCTTGCTCACACACTCTCTCTCTCTCTCTCAAATAAATAAAATCATTAAAAAAAAAACAACAACAGAAAAATGAGCAAATGATCTGACAGATAATTCGTATATGCACACACAAATTAATAATGAGATATAAGAACAGTATTTGATCTCTAGTAATCAAAGAAATAAAAATAATTATAAAATGCTGTTTTTCAAACCTGTACATTTGGCAAAGACTAAAAGGAATTAGATCACCCAGCACTCCTGTAAGTATACGGATGGGCTGCTGAACAAAATGTCAACTAGTGATCTTTTTGGAGGAAAATTTGGCAGTAGGTATCAATATCTTAATGTTAATAAATTTTGAACCCAAAATTTCAGTTCTAGTTATTTATACTGTGAAAGTATTTAGGCATCCGTGAGTAAATAATGAACATAAATGAAAACAATTTCTTGCACTGCTGTCTGTATTACCCCAAACAAGAATAGTAGAGAGGATCAAGTACACTTATATCAAGTACACGATGTGATAGTACGTCGCCACTAAACGAAGATGAAAAGCTCCTCATCTGTTGGCCTGTGAAGATACTGAAAATATGGAGCTGAGTGAAAAAAATCACCGAGTGTGGTAGGTGCAGTTTGAATCCATTCGTGCACGCATGTATATGTGGATAAAAACACAGATTGCTTATAAGAGATCAGAGTAAGAGATTAGCTGAAGGGCTCAGTCTGACGACAATATCAAAGAAGATTTCATAGGATCTACAAATTTTTCCACTGAGTACTTCTTTGAATTCTAGGGCATAGAGGCACAGTGCTGTCCCGCTGAGGAGCCCTGATGAGGCTGGAACACAGGTGAGGCAAGGGCAGGTGCCACGTCACAATGACTGGCATCGGTCACCTGACTTCTGTTTGGGACAGAGGGGACGGTCATCCGTTCAGGATTCCTGAAGTGTGATGTCACTAGGTTTAGGAAAAGAGAAGGCCATAAGAGACAGCATCACTGTCAGACAGAGGTTCATGAGACACAGTGAGAGTTGAGAGCAACAGGAGTAGTTTGAGGGCTAAACTGGAAAGAATGAGAACCCTGTACAGTTTGCATTTCTTTTACGTTCACTTTCTGACTTACCCATCTTTCCTCTGATAAAGAGGCAGATGCTTCACACATTGCTAACATATGTGGGCATAAGATAATATATATGTGCTAAAAGATTAAATAGAAATGCTTTAAGGTTGGTACCCCAAAACAGGTACCAAAAAGCATACACTCATGAGGTGAGCAGTCTCCCTGATCCCTTGGTGTTTCACAATTGAGAATATTAGACTCCCCAAAAGTTCTGTGCAGGGAGAGTGAAATAGACCCTGTCAAGAGAAGCAAAGGTCCCTGAAGGCTTTAGAAAGGCACCAGGCACTCAACCACTGTAATCAGTAGCAGTAATTCAATCCATATGGTGCATGGAACAGCTTTTTCAAGAGCCTTCCCGATAGCAGCTAAGACAAAACAGGTGATGGCAGAAAGTTACTATAATAACGGAGAGGGCCTCTGTGGATCTAGGGAGCCACTTGTCCCACATGAAAAGAAACATGAACAAATGAGATCAACACACTTAAGGATGTATGCAAGTTATTATAATCCACTACTTAAAATATAATAAAATAGGGAAAATGTTTATGTGAGTATTTACCTAGTCTTTAAGGTAGGAAGAGACTGGCCAGGCACAAAAGCACTGTGAGAAAGCCGAAGAAAGATATATCTGTTTTTGTAAGTTTATTAATATAACCTACCTATAAAAATTCATGAAAAAAATAAAAATAAAGCTGCAACTTGGGGGAAAGCATTTTGCCAAAATTTGAGAGAACTGTAAGGTATTCATCAGAGTGTTCACACCATTGAAAATAAAATAACTCTGCTAAAAATGTCAAACATACACTTTTATAAATCATGCTACAAGCACAGAACAGAATATTACGCAGCCATTAAAGTTTTGTTTTTGGAAAATGTCAATATAATGATCACATAATGTTAAAAGAATAAGAGAAAAAAATATAAATCCTGTAACTGTAAGTATAGATCTACTTACACGGGAAAAGATCAGAAAGTATACCACAATAATAATAATAATAATACATGACATCATTGTCTGTGCCAGGTATTGTGTTATTCCTTATATGTACTATCTCACTGGCATTTCATAACAAACCTAGGAGACAAATACTATCACCATTGCTATTTTTCAAAAGAGAAAACTGAGACATAGAGAGGTGGTCTCATGCTCAAGACAATACTGCTTGAAACACTGAAGTCCGGAAAGGAAGCCAGCCAGTCTCCTGAGCTTCTGTGATAGGCATCACCAGAACTCCCAAAGATTTAAGTCTCCTCTGACTTCAAAGGCTCATAAAGTATCCAAGTACATGAGAAATAGAGTGGGAAGTTTCTTTTTAAATCTTCTCCATAAGAGTTGAGCAATTCTCACCATCAACACCTGAAAACATTCATGTTGACATCTACCAGCTTGGAAACTCCGATCTCTCGACTTCCCAGGTATCCGGAAGTGAAATTAAATGAAGATCCCGAGTTCTCAGCCGCTGTTTCCTTCATATACCCATCACTGCTCAGATAGATCTCTTTTAAAAGATTAAGTCTTTGGAGAAATTCGAGGGTTTTGTGTGTGTTTCCTATAAGGGTATTGCATATCTGTGGAGTACGGAGCCAAGCTATTTTGGTCTCTGCTCTTCCCATTATTTATTCCCATTCAGATGAAAATTTAAATACAAACTAGCTACCCATTCATCAAAATTGCTTCAAATTTATTTATGGTGCAGCACAGAGGAGCTTCTGGGAATAAGAGTTTAAAGTCTATTATAGTTTCTATTAATAATTGCAGTCACTAATTGCTATGAGAACTTTTTTGGATTTGCTAACATATAGTTAAAGCAAAGCCAATCCAACAGACTGCTAAAAATAGCATTGCATGGTCTCACAAAAGTCATGAGAATTTTGTAAGTTTGGAGGGTGGGAAAGTAGAGACATGGTTCTCAGATTTTTTAAACATTGTTATCATGGATTCGAAAGGCCAAAATTTAGAAGTACACTCACAAAGTCTTTATAAATAATCTTCTGGATTGCCTTATTTATTTTAGAATTACCACTTTCATAAGACAGTTTTCACCAAAACTGAGATTAGACAGGGTTCCCAAGTGCTATTTTCACTCACTGATTCATTAAACCAAAATGTTTAAAGTGCCTGCTATGTGCCAGGCACTATTCTAGGCACCGGCAATAAAGCATCAAACAAAGCGGACAAAAACCCCTGTCTTGGTGGAGCTTAAAGGCATTATAGTGATGGTATGCAGCAAGCAAGCAAGGTAAAGAATAAAATGTTAGATGACGATAGCAGCAATGAAGAGAAACAAAGCAGTTCGGGAGAGATGGAGTACAGGGGAGAGGGGGGCCGTCGTGGTACCGAGCATGGTCAGGAAGGCCTTACTGAGAAGCTGACAATTTGAAGATGGACATGAATCAGGAAGGGTGGCAGCATGCAGCTCTCTGGGGAACAGCATGCTAGACAGGGGAAGCACATTCAAAGGTCCTGAGATGAGACTGAGCCCATATGTGTTTGAGGAACAAAAAAGAGGCTTTAATGGTCTCAGGGGAAGAGTAAGATAAGTCAGAAAAGTAACAGAGAAGCCAGGAGTTATTTCTTTTTTTTTCCCCCCCTTTAGAGAGACATAGCAAGCAACAAAGGGATGGATAGAATTACGATAGAATTTATCATTCAAATGTAGGCATCTTTGCTGGTAAAGATGATAAGCTGACGGGTCATTGGGAACAGAGAAGCAGACCACAGCTCTTTAGGCAGCTTGGGGGAATGGACCAGTTGCAGTAGGTATGCAGCAGAGGAATGATGTGCTGGTTTGAGCTGGATCCCTCTGGCTGCCCGTCTCAGATCAGAATGAAGGTGAGCAAGCACTGGGGCAGGCAAGCGATCAGGAGCCTGGCATAATCCAGGTGAGGCGGTGGCCACGGCAGCTTCTGGGTGGGACTTAGTGTAAAACCAGCGGGACTCAGGGATAGATCAGTGGTGGCAGGCAGGGAAGAAGTTTTGGGGACTGAATAACTCTAGGTCCTCAGCTGGCAACAGTGAAGTTCAGGAGACTCAGGGAGGAGCTCCTTTGCGGGTGGCAGGAGGAAGGATATGTTAAGTCTGAGATGCCAACAACACGTGGAGATGCTGAACCACATGGAGATGCTGAATGGGGAGCAAGACACAGCAGCTCAGGAGCCGTGGGAGTCACCAGCACGGAGATGGCCCTCAAAGTGTTGGGATGGAGAACATCTTTAGGGAGATGGGGCAGAAGAAAAAGAGAAAAGGAAGAAAGGACAGAGCTGAGCACCCCAGTACTACGGAGTCAGGGAGGAAAGGAAGACACAACAAAGGATGAGAAGGGGCAGCCTGAGAGGGAAGGAGAAACTGGGAGATGGTGAAATCCCACAGGCCAAATGATTAGTGCATCGAGGAGGAGCGGGTGATGAACCAGGACAAGTGGCTCTTTGGTCCTGCAACGCTGAGGAATGACAGAGGCACTCTGACATCCTCCTAGTGAATACAGGAGTGATCTGTCTACACTGACGCATGAAAAGAGAGGCATATACTCATTAATTTATCTCAGATATTCCTTGCAGGTCACTGGGGGTGACCCCCGGGGGTCTGAACTGAAGAGGAGCACACACACCCCAGAGAAGCTGGGCTTCTTGTACACATATAGGTAGTCTGTAGTCACCCTGCACAGCTTTCAGAAGAGAATTTGTCATGTTCACCAAGCTACAAAAGCATGAGAAATCATTATTGGGCTGGATCTGCCCCCTCCCCCCTCCTAGAATCACTACTCTTCCCATCTGATGAAGGATGCTACAGCACCCCAGAGAACACTGCTTCTCCACTTGGCCTGTGTTATAAACATCACATTTACTATCCCAGAGATCATTCTACATCTTAATTCTTAAACATACAGGCCGAATACTGTGGCAGTTATCTGCTGTTTTGCCTGACCCATTCCCACTCCCTCTTCTTTGTAAAGATATCCCTTCCACTCCACAACCATCCAAGTGCGACGGCCAGACCCCAGGTAAGCCCATGAGGCTGTGGTCCCAGGAATCAGAGTTCAGGGACACAAGAAAAGAGAGGAGTTGAAGAGGATTCATCCTGTGTGGCCCAAAAAGCCTCAAAATCAGAAAGAAAAAAAAAAGGCCAGAAATAATCAGAAAAACCAGAAAATCATGGTCCTTACCACCTCAATTCCTTTGGCAACTGACCACTCCCTCTTTCTGGATATACTATCATCATTTCTAATATTTGGGTTTTCCTTCTATTCTGCACGTTAACCCACCTTCTTCTTTTTTTTTTTTAAAGATTTTATTCATTTGATAGAGAGAGAGTGAGAGCATGAGCAGGCGGAGGAGCAAGCAGAGAGGGAGAAGCAGGCTCCCCACTGAGCAAGGAGCCCGACGTTGGATTTGTGGGGCTCGATCCCAGGACCCCAGGATCATGACATGAGCTGAAAGCAGACACTTAAGGACTGAGCCATCCAGGCAGCCCATTAATCCACCTTCTATTAATAAATTCCTTTAGCCCATGTTACCCGGAGTTGGTTTCCATGACTGGAAGCCAGAGTATCCTGGTACACCCACCACTCTCCAGACTCTGTAGCTAATAAAGCTCATCAATTTGCAAGTCAGGTCCATTTTCCAATAGAAGTAAAAATGGAGGTCTAGGGACAATTTTTATATTGGCAAAATAAAAGCTTAAGAAATTCTTTTACCTGGTATTATTTGAATAACCATTCTTAAATTTTGACTGTAAATGTTTCTTTCACTGACAAACATTTCTTTTTTTTTTTTAAAGATTTTATTTATTTATTTGATAGAGAGAGATCACAAGTAGGCAGAGAGGCAGGCAGAGAGAGAGGAAGGGAAGTAGGCTCCCCGCCGAGCAGAGAGCCCCATGTGGGACTCGATCCCAGGACCCCGAGATCATGACCTGAACTGAAGGCAGAGGCCTAACCCACTGAGCCACCCAGGCGCCCCTCACTGACAAACATTTCTAAGAAGGAACATTCTTTTTACTCACTGGAAACATTTATTGGTCTTGAATCAAAGTAGTGGAATTTTTTTTTTTTTTTTTTTTTTTTTGGATGGCTGTTTCACCAGGATGGCAACCACGCATTTATCTTATGCAAGACATCGTCTTCTTTTCCTATTCTGCAGGGCCTCCACTGTTTTCATGCTTGGGAACAACTTGTATTGTAGGGACAGGACAAACTTGTTTAAACAAGCAAAAATCATTCAGCAATTCAGGTCAGGCCAGTGCGTATTATTTTAATAATTGTGAAGAGTTTGATCTCCAGAGCATTTACATTTTACTTCAATGAATACAGATAGGTATCCCTTGGGTACTCATTAGTGATGCCAATTTTGGATTTTCATTGGTTGTAGTTTTCTATAGGTTTAAAATATTTCACAATGTATTTGGAATTGAAGTGTCTGCCTCACAGTTCCTGTTCAAAGGCTGACAGAAGCCATTTGTGTTTGAGAGAAATATTCTAAAAGCTTGAATGCCCACATCAGGACAGATCACCAAGGAAAGCAGTCTTAACGGCATCCTGCAACATCTGAGGCCCACAGACTTGCCCAGCAGACCTACAACTTGACACAACTCCCCACGGAAGGTTAACACGAGAAATGATCTGGTTTGGCACACCTGAGAAAAGGAAACATCTAGATATAGACCTTCTCTCTATTTTGGGGGCAATATCTTTATAAAACTCACTGTCCTTTCATTAAAGTCCAATGAGGCCAAGTTTTCTCTCTTAGGAAAAGCACGGGCCTCCCTTCAGGCCCTCTGAGAACCTCGGTGGGTTCCAAACAGGAAGCTTTCCCATGAATCTGTCCTCTATTCCCTGGTTTAGTTTCCACCCTGGGTCAGTGGACCTCAGTTTAGATCTGCAGGTTAACTTTGAGATAAACTATGGTGGTGGCAAAGCAGGAAATATTTGCTTTACGAATCTAAGTACCAGGCAAGGGCAGCCCCTGCTTCTGGGCTCTTGATACTGATGCCCTTGCAATCCCTCATGTGTCACCCTGGCCTGGCTGCCACAAGCCTAAGGCTGCCCTCTGCCCTCTGTGGCAGGAGATGAATGATTTGAGGGCAAGGGCAGAAGAGGATGCTTGGCAGTTGCTTTTTTTTTTATTCGAATGAGCTCAACAGAAAGTGGTTTTTAAAGATCAGGTCCATGTATGAAAAAGAACCCTACAAAGCCAAGCGCTGAACAAACATGTCATTGGTGTCAATATCCCCGTGGAAGCTGAGGAGGTTAGACAGTGCAGAGAGCTCTAGACTCAGAATGGACCACATCCCTCAATTTCACAGGCTATACCCGCCATCTGAGAACACATAAAGGAACTTCTTGAAGGACGAAATATATTACAAGTAAAGAAACTTCAGTAAAAAATTTTTGAATTCTCTCTCTGCCTCGGTTTAACATTCTGCCCTTGTATTTCTCTTCTATTCTAGTTCTACTTAAATTCTATTAATGAACAAACATCTATTAGAGAACAAACTTGCTGTTTACTTAAAAATCTTCATAGAGAGGCGCCTGGGTGGCTCAGTCACTAAGCGTCTGCCTTCGGCTCAGGTCATGATCCCAGGGATGGAGCCCCCATCGGGCTCCTGGCTCCATGGGAAGCCTGCTTCTCCCTCTCCCCACCCCCCCACAACTTGTGTTCCTTCTCTCTCTGCGTCTCTCTCTGTCAAATAAATAAATAAAATCTTTTTAAAAGAATCTTCATAGAAATTACGTTCATCAAAAGTTTATAAATAAATATAAACAGAATCTGCAAATCACTCTTTTATAGTTTTAGTTGTCATCATACTTCGAGGACACGTTAACTCTTTCAGGTCAACAGTGTACTAAATGATATCCGGAAGATAACTGTGTCTTGGACAATGAATATTTAGGACTGAAATTCTGACTTTGTTTGGCATGGATATCATCTTTCTGGTTTAAGTCTGCAATCTTTATTTTAAATAACAAAACTGGTTTTTACTGTTCTTTCTCTTCTCTTTCTTAACATGTCTTTTATCATTTCTTATTATTACCCCTTTCCTGAAACAAGAGTCATTTCTACAGATAAATGCATACCAGCTGGAAGCATGGATTCCAAAGCAAGACAGACTGAGCACTCCTATCTAACAGCTCTGAAATCTTGGGCAAAAGACTTAACCTCTCTGGGATTCAATTTCTATATCCATAAAAGGAGGATAATAGTACCTACCTCATGAAGTTGATGTGAAAATTACATGATTAATACATGCAAAGATTTTAGATCATTGCTTAGCACACACTAAGTCCCACTTTAGAGTTTGCTATTAATATTGTTGCTTTTATTTCCAAGGCCTTGAGTTGCCTTATTTTTTGATAGTATCAGTGCTTATAATGGGAATGTGAAGCCACTTTTTCTAAAAGAGGCTAAAGCCCGCTAATCTCTATATATTGCTTCATCACAAACACTAGATGTATAACTTTTTTTTCCCCAGTATGAGAATGCAGGAAGTGTTTATGTGAGAAAAGGAAGTAAGAAAGGAACTAGAACTATGATCATAGGATATTTCAACATTCATAACAAAGGTGGCCTACACAAAAAGATGATATGTTCCTAAAGGTAAGACTGGAATGCCTGTTTCCTCTGTCAATACACAGCAAGCAAGAGAAAGGACAATGTTGGATTCAGTCCTAGAGGCTGAGCCAGACAAAACAAGCAAGGTTAAGGGTGGGGCAGAGCTCACATTCACAACCATATCACACATCTAGGTATTTTAAATGTCAACAGGATTTATATAAAGTGATACTGCATTTTGGAGAGAAAACACCGTCACGAAACAGTCTGGTGAAGGAAACTAGCATAAACTGTCAGTTACAAGAAACTTTAGAAACTGAAGGCCAGGGACAGGTTACCTTCTCAAAGCACTACTAAAAAGTTAATATAAAATGCACTATTTTTGCTACCCACAGAACCAGCACACCTTGAGGGATGTTTTTAAAATGTATTATCAAGGGACGCATGTGTGGCTCAGTCAGTTAAATGTCTGCCTTTGGCTTAGGTCATGACCCCAAGTGTCCTGGGATCAAGTCCCATATTGGGCTCCCTGCTCAGCAGGGAGTCTGCTTCTCCCTCTGTCACTCCCCCTGCTTGTGCTCTGTCTCTCTCTCTCTGACAAATAAATAAAATCTTAAAAAATAAAATAACATATAATGTATTATCAAAACTGTCTTAGATAACATCCTAGTTCCACCAAAGTGGGAAGTCCCCACTTACTACGTGACCCTCATCCTCAAGGTCACAGGATGGTTGTAACACACCATGTCTAGAAGAAATGGGTAAGAGTAGAGCAAAACCCAAGTATCTGTGGAGTCTTTTTGAAAAAAATCATCTTTATCAATTTTGTCAATAACCTCTATAAAGATCCCATTCAGCAGACTGCCACTTCATCTTACTAAATTATATTGTCAGGGAGTCTTGGAGGTGAGTATTTTTAATTGGACACATAGTTGTTTTTAACAGAATCAGTAAGAAAGGGAGTGTCAGTAAGGACTAGGTAGACAACAAGCAATGTGTGTGACATAATGAGGCATTCTGAAGTCCTGCAACAGGACAGTCTTCCTCTACTACTGGCTAGGGAAGAAGAGGTCAACCAGCCTAGATGTGAGTTGGCTGGAGAAGCCTTCCTAGATGCTGGAATCTGCCATTGTGATCCTCTAACTCCAAGCTCCCAAACAACCTCTAATAGTCACTTGCCTACCCATAAAAACTTTGCTCCAGTAGATAGACAGAAGGAAGTGGACATCCAAAGCCTTTATACTGACGAGTGCATTTTTTATTGTAAATGAACTGACTTTCCACTTCACCACCAAACCGCTTGTGGGTCTAAGTTTCCTCAATTAGTCCTTGGGGACCTGGAACTCTGGGTTCATTATTAAAACCAATCTCTCTCAGTTGAGTTTGGCTAAAATAGTTTTGTATTTTAAAATCATTTCACAGGGCCTGAAGACATACATATTATAGGATTTGATGAAATATATTAAACTGATGTCAATATTTACTTATCTTGGCATTTTTCCCAGAATATACTTAAATACACAAAATTTGGTAATTATTAGGACCATTAAATAAAGACAAATACTCAATTTAGGAATAGGGAGGTTTGAGTTAGGAATGGGCTAAGTTAGTAAACGTTTTGGTTGGACTAGAACCATACTAAAACTCTTAATTCTAGGCAAGTTATATATGTATTTTGGCTGGGAAGCCCTTTCTGATCATACGTACTGAATGAGGAGTTGTTCTTTTTTTTTTTTTTTTAATTTTTATGACTCTCCTCAATAACTAAAATTGAAATTTCTCTTGAAATATGTCACATATTGACAAGGCACAAAATGGGCATGCGTGGGATAAATGGCTCCTAGCTGTACATACAGTGCTTCAACTCTCCTTACCTAATGTTGGGTGATTGTACCAGATGCTAAGAGCTACTACTGAAAAAGTACTTATTGTGTACCAGGTACCTCATAAGCATGACCTCAGTGGGTGACCGCAACCCTGAAATATGAATATTATTATTTTTACGTTAGAATCAGAAAACTGAGATTTACAAGTGGCCCGAGAAAGGATATATATAGGCGGTTCTCTCTGCTGTCAAAGCTTGAATTCTTGCCACATGGCTGTGCCTCCTGGGACAGTCCTTTGTAGTGTAATAACTCTGAACTCTGCCAAGGCATCTTTGAAGTTCTGAGCTGGAACAGACAATGCCACGAAACAACAAAATTGATCTTGCTCAAGGAAGACTATGGTACTCCCCCCAAGCAACACACCTCCAATCTAGTGTTTGCTTTAGACCAAGGCCCCTACTCCCCCTTTTGGACCTGTTAAGTGCCAGCAACCAGAAGAGATGACAGCTCTATTTCATACCTGGGTAACTGCAGTTATGAACCTTGGTCCAGACCAGCAAGAAAATGATAAGACTTGAGGTGACTGAGATGATGAGAGAGAAAGTCCTTCATCAGTTTACTAGATGAGATTCCTTGCACCCAAGCATTCAGAAATCTCCAGGTTGAGCTGTCTCTCAGATTCAGGCTAATTTAGTACATGGTTTTCTAATTTCTGTAACTCCCTGCCCATGCGTACTTCTATGCTTCTGTGCACAACCTTCAGAATCTGTAGTCTGGCCAAAATAAGGAACAGCAGGAAAGTGGCAGACTCAGAAGTAGCCACAGGCTTGAACATTCTTCCGAGAGACTTTACAGTGTAGGAGGAAGGGTCCGCTTTTCTTTGAGGAGTGATTAACCCATATTTTTTTAAAAGGGCAAGTGTGTGTCACAGAAACACAGCACTAAGTTTTTAAGAGAATGATACAAAAGCCTACCCATTCACTGACTGCAAATATCCAAGGAGTATGATAATTGCTATAAATCTGATATTTTTCATGTTATAGTCAACGGAGAGAAAAATAGAGATGGTGACAGAAGATCTGAAGAGAAGAAGGAAACAGAGAAAGCACAGGAAGAAAAAGAGAAGAGAGTGGTAAAGCAGGAAAAGGGAAGAAAGAGGAGAGGGAAAGCAAGGACCTGTGATACATGGAAGAGAGAAGATGAAAAAAGACAATGAGAAAATTTAGGAGGAGGAGGAAAGGACCAAGGGAGAGAGCATGTGAGATACAGTTGGAAGCACAGACAGAGCAGGAAAGAAAGAAAGTCAATTCTGAGGTGAGTGTAGCACAAACTGGTCAACTGTGGTCCTTCCCTCCTGTCACTCAGTACGTGGGTATCTGTATACATCAATGGCAATCATTCATGACTTCTTCGCTAGTGGCAAAGCCTTCTTTAATCAATAAAATTTAATTTATTGTTTTCCAAATAAAGTTTTCTCTATGGAAAGGTAATTTAGTATCAAAGGGTAAGTTGGGTTTCAGTGTCTACTTTGGAACATCAGAGTTCCTATGACTATTTCTTTGTGGCATCCAAAAGCTACCTAATTACCTTCATTTTGTTTTGGGAATGATCAGAGCTGCCTTAAGCCACACAACGACATCTGTATATGTTCGTACTGATCCTTCCGCACGTTCCTACACCTGGTGTTACATTGGTTCCTACATGGGATTGAATAAAGAAGGAAAAAATATGTATAGTTTTAGCAAAGCACATCTTAGAAATAATTGGTTAACCCACAGGCACAGCATTCAATCCTTTAGAGGCTCTCTTGCCTTCAATGAAATGGGCATGGCAGATAGCCGGGCAAAAATGACTCTCTGAGCTATACAACTGAAACCAAAGTAAGATCACCTCATGGGGAATTACCTGACAGCCAAGACTCGTTTTTTAGAAAAAATACACCATTCCTGTGTCTGGACAGTCATTATGAAAGCTTCGTATCTGAGAACTCAATTCCAATTCCTGAAAATGTGTTTTTAATACTGTTTTGCTTAAGCTCAATAAGATTGAAATTATACAGTTTGGTTATTTAATAAATCACTCTAAAATCAGTGGGGTGGATTAATCATCCAAATGTTTCTTGAAACCAAAATATTTAAATCAATGAATTTCTCTTTTTATCTGTTATGTCGTTACTCAGATGAAGCCTAAATCATTTCTCTTTGTTCATAGTGAACCTGCCATTCTAACAGAATGCCTACCTTCCTTCTCTTCCTGACAGAGTGTAAGGCCACCCACTTTTGCTATTCATATATTACATAAAGAACTTAAAAAAATGCTTAATGACTTGATATTTTGCATGAGAATATTTACAATTTTTTAAATGCCAATGTTCAAAAAGTGCTGCTTACTCAATTTATTTATGCTTTTCAAACGTAAAGATTGTATGAAATACTAAGGGTTCAATACATCAGCAACCATCTATTAACATTAAAGACATAGTAAGTGCCATTTGAAATAATCAAAAGAACAGTTATGGCTTAATATGCAATACATTCTAAATAATTGATAATGTAAGGTTCCCAGGTCATTCTATATATTTGATCAATTCCAGAGAGGGAAAATATAAAAGATGGCTTTCAGATTTATTCTTTTGAATGAACTAATTTATGAAAAAATTTCTTTTTCTTTTTTAAAGACCTGAGATCATGAGTCAGACGCTCTACTGACTGAGCCATCAAGACACCCCTAATTTATAAATAATTTCAAAATCGATAGTGTGGACTTTAAAATCTTGTTACAATGCCTATCACCTACTTTTTAAAGGTGAAAAGAAAAAAATATGGGAATAAGATAGTTCTGCCAAAAATATATGATTACAATTATGCAACATTATTTTATTCTTTAATATTTTAATGAAAATAAAAATAATAGTTTAAAATAAAGAGTCATAAAAATTGGAGAGAATCATATAAAGCAAGATTTATATAATATAAGAAACAATCTGAACCACATCGGTAAAATATGTTTGAAATAAATTGTAGAGAGATGAAATATACAACAAGTAGAGCAAAATGCTTTAAATAAAACAGTCGATTTTCACAGTCACATACAAGAAGGACACCACTGAAGTTCACTTATAAATTACATTTGAGAAATGATCCTTAGAGTTTAAATGTGCTGATTCTGGAATCTGAGACAGGTAAAGGACAAATAACCCCACACCTGATCAAACAATACAGTTACCTTAGCAACATGAGATTACTTTAATTCAAATGATAATACCATTCCTTTGTAAAGAATTTTATTTGGAGTATATTACCAAAAATTATGTCTGACATGTATCATTCCTATATTTGAAAGGTCATTACCTCGCACTGCCTTTGAACAGTGATTTTTAAACAGCAACTGGTTGATTCCAGAACACATATATTTATACTAGTAATACTGGCAATGGTTACGACAAAGTGCTCTTTCTCCAATTATATCTTCTAGATTTAGGTAAATGCTCAGTTTTAGCAGCAGAAGCTGATTTCCCCAGTCACCCCATAAAATGATTAAATAAATAATGGAATGGAAACATAGCATGCAAGAACTACCAAGAGTATTACTGCATTTATGAAACACAATACAATCCTCCTTTTAAAGCATTATACCGTATCACTAATTCAGTTCTGCTTAAGACAGAATTTTTTACCCTCATCAATATTTTAGAACATTTTTTCACTATAAGAGAACACTTCCTCCATCTTAACACCCCCTTAATAACAAGGATTCTAGTCTATTTCTGGATTCAGATAAATTGTCTTATCTGAGCTCAGGCACTTTCCACAGACTCCTTTACCTACGCTTGGCTTTCATAGATGCTTTTTCTAATGTCTGACCTCTCCTCTCTGATGGTGGCTGAGTAAAGCCAATCTTGTGAGCAGGTAGGTTATTACATGATTTCAAGGGTTTCTAAAAGTCTTCCTACCACAAAATGTATTATCTGCCTGCTCAGTGATGCTTAAAATTCTTCTAAACAAACAAAAAAAAGGGGGGGGACAACTTTCTACCATTATAATTAAGACTGTGGGAGAATTTAATGTTGATGAGTCACATTCTCTACAAATCAGTTGAGGGAGGAGGCTGCAAACAAAAATGGATAGGTAGATACCTGAGGGTAAAGAGGAGGAAGAGGGATTATTGTGGGAGAGGAAAGGTGCAGACATCAACTCGACCTTTGTATGTTTCACAATACTGCCCTGGTCCCTAGCAGAAGGATCAGGAAATTGCCAGGCGAGGCTGGGAAAGAGAAATGGCCACCTGGCTAGACCAGCTAGGTTTCCATTTTCTATCTTCTTGTTATTTGCAATCTTCTACAAAAAAATTCAGGGTTGGTCCTGGAAATCACGTTGTGGAAACTGACCATATTTTGGGACTTGTACAAAAACAGTAAATTCTTAAGCTAAAAAAAGGTTCTGATCCCAAGACCTTTCTAATTCAACATGATGTATATAAGACCTCCTTTTGCTGAGTTTCTGCAATGTGGTATACTCATGCAAGGACATAGTTCACTGTGACTAATGATACCATCTCAAGAAAGTCATAGACAGAATTTAAAAGATGGAAGAAGATGGGGCACTTAGTCAGTTAAGCATCCAACCCTTGATTTCGGCTCAAGTCATGGTCTCATGGTTTTGGATTGAGCCCTGCCTCAGGCTCCCTTCCCTCTCCCTTCCCCCCAACTCTCTCCCTCACTAATTAATGAAAAATGAATAAAAGAAAAAAGAGATATAAGAAGATGAAAACAGAGGTACCAAGTGACACCCTTTAAGATGAAAACTAGGAGAAGTAACCACATACTGTTTATAGTTGCCAAAACTGCAAATACATAGATCTACTAAATGCTGGAAATATAGGACAACTCTGTTAGACATGCAAGCTTCAAATGCTCTAGTATTAGGTTTTTGTTTTTGAAAAGGTTTTCTTTTTCTTTGAGATTTTACTGATTTGAGAGGACAGAGAGAGTGAGTGTTTGAACAAGCAGAGGCAGAGAGAGAAGCAAAGGGAGAGAGAGAAGGAGACTCCCCACTGAGCAGGAAGCCTGACTCTGGGGCTGGATCCCAGGACCCCGGGATCATGACCTGAGCTGAAGGCAGACATTTAACCTATGGAGCCACCCAGGAGCCCCAAAAGATTTTCGATAAAATCTTTAAATAAAGATGACACATACAGAGACCTGTAATTTTGAACCACTTTTATACTAGACTGACATTTGCCTCTCCATTTCACATTCTGAGCTCTGTCACACAGCACAAATCTCAAGGGGCAGCTGACACAGTCTGATCTACAGTCATGTTCCATGTTAGGGACATACCACTTCTATCTCAATGCATTCTCTCAGGTAAAGAAGGTGACAACCGTCAGCTGTACCCAAACACTATTCCTCCAAAGGATGAGTTCAACATAAATCACAGATAAGATTGATTTGTTCTGATATAATTGTTACCTTTAAAGATTGAGAAGGTTAGAAATAAAATCTCAAGCTAATATTTTACAGATTTCTGAGCTTTAAAAATTTTTGGCTGAATGACCTTCTATTTTGGTCTCTCATAAAATGAGCCAATCAGAAATGTGTATTAGGTTAAGTTTTTCTATTACCAGTTCAATTTCTAAAGATGCTACACAATTAATTTTAATGTTAATTTTTAGAAATCTGAAAGAAAAAGAGACACTGGTAAGCATCAGTTCGTTTTCAAACAATTCTTCAACCTGTAGAACATTTTACAGGGAAAAACTCTTAATGAAGGCCTGTTTCAAGCAGGCAATTTCGAAATCTAAGTATTTGATAAAACAGATAATGGGAATTTAAAATATGACATGAACAGTTCTCAAAGTTTATAACAATTTGACCTTGTTGAAGTTACATAATAAAAGTTCTCTACCTTTTCTGATGGCAGAAAAGAGGAAGAAATTGAGGCTTCCCACACAATGTCCAACTTGAAGTATTACACTTTTTTCTTATTCTCTATCACTCATTCTTTTTCAGACTTAGGGATGTGATTATGGTCGGTCTTTGGCTGACTTGTATTTGCTAGCTTTATAGCAAAAGCAAAGTCTAGGTCACATTTTAGTATTTTTAAGTTTTCTTCTGTGCTAGCGTCTTACAAAGGATGTGAAAAACAGAAGAAAAAAAAAAAACAATAACAGGGCTTCGTATTATCACATGGTCTTCCATCACAACCTGAAAATCATACCTTTTAGCCCAGCTCAGGCTCACTTACCTACCACTCTCACTTAGAACTAATGACAGGCAAGCACCTTTGCTAAGGGTCATACCAAGTGACAAGCTCAATCAATCAGTCTTAGGGTTAGGTCTGGGTTACCATCAAACTGGCTGGTCTTGCCACTTAAGGATTCCCGGGACCTTAAAAAACACCAGAACGTTCTTAGGAAGCGAGCCTCAGAAACACTTTATTAAAGAAGGGACTAGTTACAGACAATTAATTTTTCAAAGTCTAAAATTCCACCAAATTAGACTCCTGCTTTACAGACAAGGCTGCCACCATGCCACAACAAAGTTGTAAAAGCACTCTTGTAAACCTCCAGAAAGCATTTATTTATGTAAAACATTTTAGTGTAGACACAAAGGTGTTTTTCAGAAAACAGAAAACTTAAGGACTCTTATCTTTTTTACACGCATGTTTATCTGAAATGCCAGCTGCTCCGTGGATTATCTCCTGCTATGTCAATAATTGTTAGCCTACAAGACATCGAAACCATGAGATTACTAGGCAATAGTTTCTATTTGGTTGGGTGTAAGTATTTTTGCCTTGAAATTCTAATCAAATAGTGCCTGTCCCACCTTAGAAACACCATGGAAGTGAAATATTCAGAAGTGCCAGAGGAAATAACAGAAAATAGTATCTTTATCTCCCCACATATTCGATTTACTAGCTTAAAACAGCTAAAATACATGCATGCACCATATAAAATTCTATTTCTTGGAGCTATATTTTACTTCCTCAGCAACGTTTAATTTCGATGAAAGACTCCATAACGATTTTTTTTAAGATTCCTTTAAATTATAAGGGGCTTCCAGCCCTTACCTGTAAATTAAAGCTGTGCAGATAAAAGACAAAGTCATCAATAAACAACACAGAGATCACTTTAAAAACAAGCAGCACGTTAAAAGTAAGAGGAATTTGTTAAAAACCCATCGATTACGGACATTTTAAGGGACACTTCATAAAGCACAGAGAGCGCTGGAAGCAGCCGCTCCATTTCAGGAGGGCCGTTGGACACTGGATGAAATGGGGGACCCTGCCTGGCGAGCAGCGGGAACTTTGCAGCGGGCAGGCGACGGCGCGGGGAAGCCGGGGACCCGGGCGCGCCAATCTGTCACCAGCCCGTCCGCAGAGCCCGGCGCCAGCCCCAACGCCACCCGGCTAGCCTTCAGGGGGAACCGGGCAGGACAAAGGTCTGGAATCCGAGCACCGGGGTTAGCGAAACAAGACGCACGGACCCACTAAACGTGTCAGCTGCAGGGACGAGGAGTGAGGAGGGAAAGGTGCCAACCCCCAATTCTCGGGCGTTTCCCCCCCAAGAATCGGCTTATTACGAGGAGATGCGTGAGGGGAGTGTGTGCTGTGTGGCAAGTAAATCCCAACTCGCGACTCGATCCTCACTAACTTTGTTCCCTGTCCCTACACAGAGCGCAAGGTTGAGGGAAGGGCTCTCCTGGCTCCCGTTTAAATGGCCCCTTGGAAGAAGGAAAGGGATAAAAAGCTGCGCTCGCGGGCGCACCGGGCCGGGCGGCGAGCGCGGAGCCGCTGTGGTACCTACCATGGTATTCTTGTCCCGGTACGTAGTAGGTGGGGTTGCCCGCAATGTGCAGGGAAATGAGCACCTCGCCCTGCTCCCCATCCCCTTCCAGCTCCCCGTGGTGGGTGCACAGGAAAAAGAAGGGCGAGAAGCGGGGGTAATAGCCCACCGCTGCGCGCGCCCTCAGCGTCGCCCCCAGCAACAGCGCGAGGAGGAAAGTCCGCGGGGCCCAGCAACTGCGCTCCATGCCGCCGCCGCGCGCCCCGAGCGCCGCTCGCTCATTCAGTTTGGGAGGCGCCGGGACGGAGGAGCCACGCGGAGAGAAGGCGAGGAGACGGCGGACGCGAGCAGAGCAGGCGCGGGCGCGGAGCCCCGGAGTTCCGCCGGAGACCGCGGCTCGCAAAGTTTCTTTGGGCCGCGGGCGAGCGGAACCCGGGCTGCGGGCTCCGAGAGCGCGTCGTCCGCCGCCTCTGTGCGCCGCCACCGCCGCCGCCGCGCCGCCTCTGCGCGACGCCCCTCGGCCAAGCCTGGGAAAGCGCCCGCCCCGCTCCACACCTTCTTAAAGCCCCGGGCGCCGAATCTCCCCCCGCGCCGCCGCCACACGTGTCCTGGCCGCTCCCCCGCCCCCGCGCGCCGCTTCGCGCGCGCCCGCTCGGCCCCCGCCCTCTCGGGCTAGCTCGCCCGCACCTCGGGAGGCGCGGGGCGTACGCCTCCCGGGGCCCCGGCGCCGCAGCGCTCTTCCTCCCCGGAAGGGCCACCGAGGGCGCGGGCCGGAGGAGGGTGTGGGTCTGGGGGTGCTGTTGGGGGCCACGGGGGCCGCCAATCTACAGCAAGGGACGGAGAAACCTCGGAGAGAGAGAACCTCCCGCCAGCTGTCTGGAGGAGCACAAGGAGAAGACCGTCCCCTTTGGCCCTCAGATTTCCCTCTTTTTCCTGAGAGGAGGCGCGGGGGAAGGAGAGGGCTGGTGGGGCCGGCGCTGGCGGCGGCTTCTTTGTCTGAGCCGCCTGCGCCCCGCGCCCCTCGGGGCTCGCCCGCCTCGGAGCCCGGGCGGCCTGCACTTGTTCTGGGGATCCGCCCGCGGCCCCGAACCGCGAGGGGCCCCTGCGCTCCCTTTCCATCCAGGCCTCGCGTCCCTCCCGCTGCCCCCCGCCCGGTTCCTCGCCGCAGCGACAGAGCCTCATCTGTAGCCGGATTTTAAATGAGATTAAGCGAAAGTGGAATTGGCAGCCTCGAGTGGTGCCTGGAAATGGTGATTTGTGCTGCTCGGGTGTGGGGAATTGTGTGGCAGGAAGGGCTGGCGGAGCTGAGCCCCGACAGGCGCTCTTCGCTGGACTGTTCGGTTATTCATTGCTGCTGGGTTCTTCAGGCGGAGAAGGTTGTAATTTTTAAAATCCGTGTTTATTTCCTTTAAATGTCAGCTACCACCAATGTCCCTGAAATGGGGGAAGGGGAAAACGTTCTGGGGAGATGCTGGCAGAGGTGATTGAAGCGGGTGGTAATGAGCTGCTGCACAGGAGACTGCGGGGAAGTGAAATAAAAAGCACGTTTTTTAACCGAGGACGGCTGGCAGGAGCCCTGCGGCATCCAGAGATGGGGGAGCTGGGTTGCCAGGTTTTAATGCTTCTCCCCACCACCCTTGGCTTACCACCAAGCCCAGATAAACCTGCACCTACAGAAATAAGTAGATTATAAAACTGAAAAGAATGGTGTCTTTGCCTACTTGGTGGCAGGGTTGGGGTGGTGTGTGCAAAAGACAGGGGCCAAGGGGAGACGTCTGTAGTCATTTAGGTTGCAAAAGGAAGAGATTGTTTTTCTTCCTCTTACCCAGACCGAGCTCACACAGGCAGAAAGGGCCCCACTTCTAGCTGTCTCCTGGTTTTCCTTCCTTTGAACCCCCCCGAGGGCCCAACTGTTATATATATTTGATGTAATAATAATCGTTACTCTGAAGCTGTGGGCTACATGGGCCTGTAGGTAAATTAACCACATATAATACTCACACCACCCCCAGAGGCCAAAATTATCCCCATTTCACAAGGGAGTGAACAGTCAGAAATGTTAATTTGCCCAGTATCAGTAACAAAGGCTGGATGCAAGATAGCCCCGGCTGCTGGCTCTAGAGGCTCTCACCCAGAACTGCCCTTAGCTAGAAGGAGAACCACCACCACCACCTGTCCACAGCAGGCAGTGTCGCCCCAAACAGAATTACAAGAAATTCACCCCACAGCTGGCATGACTGTTATCGTGTCTCCCTGTCCAGATAGGTGAATATAACCTAACACAAAAGGAATCACTTCTAGAAAGAATCCAAAACTATTGCACATTTTTAGCTAACACTTAAATGTTTACTCTGTGCTGAAGTGCTGTCCTAAATACTTAATAGATTCAGCTCTTCTAATCCTCCTAACAACTTTATGGGGAATGTACTATTAATATCCTCATTGTTCATATTATGAAAATGAACCACAGAGAGGTCAAGTAATTTGTCCAAAGTCACACAGCTGATAAGTGAGAGAGCTGTGACTTGAACAGTGTGATTCCAGAGTCCCAACGCTTAACCATTGCAAACCGCTTCTAAGGAATGCATGCTGACATTGTTAGAGGGATGGGGAAATAACTCTTCTTTGCTCATATCTGATTACCTCATTAAATCCTTACATTACCCTGTGAGGTAGATATAGTTATCCTCACTTTTTAGAAGAGAAAGTTGAGATTCATAGAAGTCAAGTGATTTGTCAAGGGCACTCAGTAGGAAGAGGGGTCTGAGATCAAATCTGGCCATGCTTGTTTCCAAGGTTGCTGCTTAAAATAAATTGTCTTTAGGGACACCTGGGTGGCTCAGTCAGTTGAGTGTCCGACGCTTGGTTTCAGCTCAGGTCGTGATCTGATGGGTTGTGAGATGGAGACCTGAGTGAGGCTCTGAGCTCAGCGAGGAGTCAGCTTGTGGTTATCTCTTCCTGCCCCTTACCCCACTCACATGGATGCTTGCTCTCTCAAATAAATAAATAAAATCTTTTAAAAAAATTGTCGTTAGTAAAAGCACTGATAATTGGTCCAGGACATAATTGGCACTTAATTCCCAGAACACTGTCAGTTCCCAGAGGTCCCCCTCTTTCTGTTCTATAAGAAGTACTCTTTTGTGAGTCTCTTACCATGGGTTTCTTAGCATTCAATTTATGTAACCAAGTTTATTTTCCAATCTTCCCCCTTTGTTGTGCTTTCTTAACTTTTTACATTACCTTGCTATGCGCATTTTGGTGACTTTTATACTCAACTGCTCAGGCTCAAATCTCTGACTTCAGCCCCATGGTTGTTCATTAACAGGCACAGAGACTGTTTAAATAATGTCTTGAGTGGTGCTGAGTTGCTTAAGAAAGGGGTAGATGCTGGTACACCCCACTTAGCAGTCCCTTGGACAAGCACCAGTACTTGTCCTCTTATAGTAACAGAAGTCCAAGTTCACACATCTCTGATACTGTCATGGTTAAACCCAGTTCAACTAGCTATTATTAATACATTTTAATAATCTTAAAAATAAATCAGGAAAATACATGAGGTCTATATAGAATCACCTTGAACATAAGGAATTAGCATCTTCCTAGTAGAGCATTTTAAGTCCCACAATAGGAGGCAAAGTAGGTTACAATTCAAAATTTCCAATTTCCCAGCTCCTGTGCTAAGCCTTAGATCTTATTTCTACTTAGTGAATCATAATAAATATCTTCAAGAATATTTGGTCCAGAAAATCTACAAGCTTTCAAACTAAATAGAAAAATAGAGAAATTTTTTTAAGGAAAACTGGCTTTCATAAAAAAAAAAAAATCTGCAAAATATAAAAAGTGGTGTCAGGGGTGAAAAATGAGTAAATCTGTGGGAAAAGGAGCTTAAAATGTGGCAAGATTCTTTTTTAATTACAATTGCTAAAAGTGGTAATTAGCCTACTAAAAAAATTACACTTAGGCATTCTTAGACTATAAATCCTTTCTTGCTGATAAGTAGAAATCATTGCCCAGTATTGAATGTGAAGAATCATAACACAATGGGAAATATATATATAGTAAATGTATATGCATATAAAATCAGATCTACAACTTTCAAATCATTGGGAGATGACGAATCCAGATAAAATACAAAACAGACGTTGACTTATATTTAAAAGTTGCAAGAGTTCGCTCACTTGTCTACCTTTTACTGATCTTTTGAGCCCAAGTAGCGAATGTTTTGGTATGTGTGAGAAAGGAAATCTCTACTCTTATTTAGTATGGGAAAGTTAAGCAGAAAGTATATTAAATTTTATATAGATAGATAGGTTGATATCTATCTATATATAAAAGAGAGAGAAAGATACTGATATATTTGATGTCTATGGAGAAACAGAACAAACTGGAATCAGTCAATTCTTTAAGCTTTAAAATAGTAATAAAGAGCCAAAGAAGAGGAAACCCTTCCTTACAGAGAAGTAGACTTCTCAAACTTATTACTTGTAAGACATGGTACAATCTGAAGAAGTTAAGACTCTCCAGCGAAAGAAGGGTTAGCTCAGTCTTCAGGGAATGCAGCTCTACTGGGAAAGGACAGCCTCTGATTCGCATGTCCTACCAGAACATGTTACTCACTGCACATATGAAGATGAGATAAACCATGGGTCAATAAAAGGTCATTATATCATAACATTTCTTAAAAAGATCCCAATTCCTCAACACTAAAACTCCTTTTTGAAAAAGCTTCTCCACTTTCAGGGATTTGTACATTCTGTTTCCTCTCTCTGAAACGTCCTTCCCAGTCCTTGTGCCCTAAGTGCACACCCTCAGCCTTCCCTCCTCCACCTTACTCCTCACTTGGATGCTGTCAACTCATTCTCCACATCTCCACTGACACGTTTTTGCCTGAGAAGACATTTCCTGACCCTGCCCTCCCCCCATCCTAAATCAGGTTCTCTAGAGCTGCAGTGTCCGTTAGCGTAGGCCCTAACCTTCATGTGTCTATTCAAATTGAAATGAAACAAAACTCAAAATTAAGTTTTTCAGGTACACTAGGCACATTTCAAGGATTTAATAACTACACGTGGCTAGTATTTACTTTACGGGACACAGCCGACTTAGACTAGGCTGGTTAATTTATGTGTCAACTTGACTGGACCAAGGGATGCCTGGTAAAACATTATTTCTGTCAGGGCGCTACCGGAAGAGATCAGCACTTCAATCAGTGAACTGAGCAAAGCATATGGCCCTCCCTTAATACTGGTGGGCATCACCCAATACACTGAGGGCCCTAATAGGAAAAAATTTTTTAAAAGTAGAGGAATGGAATAAGTATTTCATAGGAATTACTCACTCTCCCTTCCTGCTTGAGCTGACGCATCTCTCTTCTTCTGCCTTTAATCATCTGTGCCCCTGGTTCTCAAGTTTTGGGACTCAGATCAGGACATACACTATTGGCCTTTAGACTTAGACTGAATTATACCATGGACTTTCCTAGTTCTCTGTCTTGCAAACGGCAGATTGTGGGACTTCCCTGCTTTTATAACCACATGTGCCAATACCTATAGAAATCTCCTCTTATATATGTCTAGGTAGGTAGGTACGTAGATAGACAGACAGTCCAATAGGTAGAGAGATATAGGGGTATCCTAATGGCTCTGTCTCTCTGGAGGACACTGTCTAGTCCACAGACTATTTCCATCATTCCAGAGAGTTCTACTGTTTAGCACTGCCCTCCACGGAAAGGATGAATGAATGCCCCATCACTAACACATTCATTCAATCATTCAGTCACTACAGCTGAAGCACCTTCTATGTGCCAAAACGCTAGCTGCCGTAGACAGGGAGTGAATACGCCAATACAGTTCCTGCCCTCATGGAGCTGACAGTCTAGTATTGAGGACTGAAGAGTAAACAAGTACGAAAAACAACATAATCCTGACACCGGTCAATGCTATGAAGAAATAAAACAGGATGATGTGGCGGAGAGTATTGAGGGCAGACAGGTTCCTTTGGACTGAAGAGGCAGGGAAAACTTCCCTGAAGAGCGAAATTGGAGCTGAAACTTCTTGAGTATGGGAGGGCCCACCATGTGAACGTGTAGGAGGAAAACAGTCCAACAAGACCATGCAACTAGCATGAAGTCCTTAAGCCAGGACCATGCTGGGGATGTTCAGGGCTCAGGAGGGGCAGCACGACAAGGGAAGAATGATATGGGACGAAGCCAGAGAAGCAGGTAGGAGCCAGATCGCATCAACTGGATGGGGAAGATTTAGGTCAAGGAGTGACATGATCCAAAGGAATAATGAATTAATTATTAAAGGCCAAAAACCTCTTGAGAAAAAAAAATATGCTTCTAAGTTTTCCCTGAGCTTTAAATAAATGTCCCACATAATAATTTAATGTAATTGTCTCTTAGCACACTTTCTGTTACAGTATAGCCAAGAACATTCTTCACTCATTTTTTTATTCAGCAAATATTAACTGAACAGCTATTACATGCAAAGCACTGTGTTCGATCCTGGGAAAACTGGTGAACAAGACAGATACAACCTTGCTCTGTAAAGCTTACATTTCAGTAGGGAGAGATAGGTATCAACATCGATTACTACAATCAGTGAGGGACTTAGAAAAGTGATGCATGCTTTAATGCGGAATAAAGGGAAACAGAACAGAAGAGATTTCCCTGAGCAAGAGGTTGAAGTTATGATTTATGAGCCATTAGTTTGGTAAAAAGGAGGAAAAAAACGTATTTTGGGCCAAAGCACCTAAATGTCAAGAAGAAGAAGTCGATGGGGAAAGCAAAGTGGCGGATTCCACTCCTGAAAGAAGGTCGGTGCTGATGGAGGAAAGGGAATCACGGGAGACTGGCCCTGGTGAGCTGTGAGCACAGCAGTGGACGGACGGGGCAGGGCATTGTCAGCCCCGGCACAAGGACAGTGGTCTTCTTGCTGAAAGCAGTGGGGAGACACAGAAGGGACTGTAAGCAGGGACATACCCGAGGTCATGGTCACACATTTGGGGGATCATCTTGGTCATCTTGGGTCATCTTAGAGGGCATGAAGGCAGAGGCAAGGAGAGGATTCAGATATGGTACAAGCAGCTCAGGCGAGAGATGATGGTCTGGAGGAGGGAAGAGGGTAGGAGGAGGGTGGGAGGAGGGAGGAGGGTGGAACTGAGAATATTTAAAAGACCCGCAGCCCTGCGTGATAGACTGAATCACTGGACACAGGGCTAAGGCAAGAGAGAAGACACTGCCCAGTTTTCAGGCTTTTTCCAGCTTAGTGATTGTTGTTGTTAGATAAACTATTTTCTAAATACTTTTTATTAAGCAAACCTTTTTTAAAAAGATTTTATTCACTTATTTGACAGAGAGATAGAGAGCACAGCAGGGGGAGCGGCAGGCAGAGGAAGAGGGAGAAGTAGGCTCCCCACTGAGCAGGGAGCCCTACACGGGACTCAATCCCAGGACCCTGAGATCATGACCTGAACCGAAGGCAGATGCTCAATGACTGAGCCACCCAGGTGCCCCTTAAGCAGACCTTTTAATGAAGTATCAATATGCACAAAAAAGTGAGCAAACCATGAGTGTAGAGCTTGATGCATCTTCACCAACGGAAGATCCCATGTGAGCAGCATTCAGAAATCATGAGGTAGAAGAGCCGGTGACCCACTGGAGCCATGACTCTTCCCCCAGACATGGAGGGATTTTAAGCAGGGCCATGATATGTCTTCAAGATGGCAATTCGGCCTGCTTTCAACGTTATGTAAGCAGAGTTGTGCAGTAGGTACGATTTTATACCTGGCACCTCTGACTCAACATCACGTTTGTAAGAAACATCCATGTTTTTATCTACAGCAACAGTTTACTCATTCTTATTACTATATAGTATAGGGCGGGGGTCAAATTTATTTATCTGCTGTCAATGGAAATTTTTACCATTTTCAGTTTGGGGTAACTATGAATACGTGGTTAAAAACTATTCTTCTGCGGGGCGCCTGGGTGGCTCAGTGGGTTAAAGCCTCTGCTTTGGGCTCGTATCATGGTCCGGATTCAAATGGGGTCCTGGGATCAAGCCCCAAGTCGGGCTCTGTGCTCAGTGGGGAGCCTGCTTCCTCCTCTCTCTCTCTCTCTGTCTCTCTGCCTACTTGTGATCTCTATCTGTCAAATAAATAAATAAAAATTTTAAAAAAACTACTCTTGTGCATGTATTTTGGTGAACATAGGCATACGCTTCAGTGAGGAGAGGGAGCCCTGGATCATGGTGGAATCGCTCCTTTTTTTTTTTTTTTTTTTTTTTTTAGATTTTATTTATTTATTTGAGAGAGAGAGAATGAGAGGGGAAAGGTCAGAGGGAGAAGCAGACTCTCCACTGAGCAGGGAGTCTGACATGGGGCTTGATCCCGGGACTCCAGGATCATGATCAGTCGCTTAACCAACTGTGCCACCCAGGAGCCCCTGATGGCGGAACCTCTCCTAATGTGCTGCCAAACTAGTGTGATATAAAGACAAATCTATAGATGGAAAAAGTGAAGTGAAAGCAAGAGTCAAGACACAAGCGAGTCCGTGCCCCACCCACCCAGGACTCTGACATCTCCCATTTCGACAAATCTCGAACTTTCATCTTGATGGCTACGTGGAGTTCGGGAATAGGAGATAAACCTTCAGGTCTGCCAAAGGTGGGAAGAACGATAAGATACTCCTACTCAAAGTGGGGCTTGCAGATGGGTCTGTAATTTATCTGTCGCTAGTCCACGTTGAGATATAGATAGAAATGAAGTGTTCAGAAATGTTTATAGTAATTTTATAGTGCAGTGACGTACCAGCGGCATTCCATTTTTCTAGCAACTAATTTTGATTGTATTTTATAAAAATATCTGGGACGTCTGGGTGGCTCAGCGGGTTAAGCCGCTGCCTTCGGCTCGGGTCATGATCCCAGAATCCTGGGATCGAGTCCCGCGTCGGGCTCCTTGCTCAGCGGAGAACAAGCTTTTTTCTCTCCCTCTGCCTCTGCCTGCCACTCTGCCTGCTTGTGCTCACTCTCTGTCTCTTTGTCAAATAAATAAATAAAATCTTAAAAAAATATATCTGTTGGTCACTGTGGTAGCAAACCCATGCATGAAGCTGTGACTGATACTCAAATAGCTACACCCTCAACAAAGAGATGAACTAGAAAAATTTTCTCATTTGTCTCAGTGTGGCATGGAGTAAAGATGACAGGGGATGGTCTCACTGAAATTTGAAACCACAGTCTGGCTCTCAAGAATATGTGGCCCAAATTCATACTTCTGTCTTATTTGAAAACCCTCAAGCCAAGAATTAATTTTAGAGAGGTCCTGGGTTAAAAGTGCTCCCAGGCACCTAGAAGAAACAAATTCAAATGGTCTCTCAGAAGGAAGAAAACCTCCTTTAACTCACACTTCAAAGAACTGCAACAGATGAAGATGCATTGAACATATGTTTGCAGTCCAAAGTCACTAATACCGCGAGAAGGCAGAACCCAGCAAGTCAACAGAAAGAGTAGATAACCAGAATCGTATCCACAAAGACTTCAGATATTAGAAGTTTCGGCTGTAGAATATAAGATGTATTTATTTAATAAATGAAGAAAAATAAGATGGCTCAAAAGTTTAAGAATAAGGGACTCTCAGGAATGACCAGGCATTCTCAAAGTGAAAAACCTGATACTTAAAATTTAGAACTCCTCAGTTTCTGGCAATCTGGAATATTAGACATTCTGGGAGGCCTTTTTCCTACAAAACAGCTAGATCCAGCATAAAACGTAATTTTCTTGTGTTATGGGGCTTATAGGAAATATAGGAAATCACTAAGAGATCAGGAAATTTTAAAAAGGAACCCACCATGAGGGGAAACAGGAACCACATGCAGAGAGCATGTATGAACATAGGTTCCCAATTACAGAGAAAATTAATGTACAGCAGTTGGCAATACAGATCAAAGGAGGAAAAAAATGGACTTTTCCACAAATGTGTGGAGACCATCGTTTATCTATATGGAAAATAATAAAACTGAAACTCCACTTCCCACCTAGAACCACAGCCTCAAGTATAGAGCCTTTCATGTGTATAAGCTTCTCCCAAGACCGTGGAGGGGGTGGGGGTGGGGTCACATAGTTACAGGTTTTTGTAAAATTTGGAAAGATATTTTGACCACATGGTTAAGACCTCCATTGCTTTCTATTCTAACTACCTGTCCACATTTCTCCTTGTGTAGATTGTCATGGCAGGGGCTGTGAGCATTGTTTTGAATCTGGCTAAAAGGAAGTTGATTTAGAGAACTGAGTTTTGTTGGGTAATTTTACATAGTTTGCAGTCACTCTTTTTGCATTTATGTTCCTGCTAGCTGCTGCCCCAGTAAAGAATGACTTTCAGATATACTTTTTTTTTTTTTAAAGATTTTATTTATTGGGATGCCTGGGTGGCTCAGTGGGTTAAGCCTCTGCCTTCGGCTCAGGTCTTGATCTCAGGGTCCTGGGATCGAGTTCCACATCAGGCTCTCTACTCAGCAGGGAGCCTGCTTCCCTTCCTCTCTCTGCCTGCCTCTCTGCCTACTTGTGATCTCTCTCTCTCTCTGCCAAATAAATAAATAAAATCTTTTTTTTTAAGATGTGATCTCTTGTGATCTCTCTCTCTCTGCCAAATAAATAAATAAAATCTTTTTTTTTAAAGATGTGATCTCTTGTGATCTCTCTCTCTCTGCCAAATAAATAAATAAAATCTTAAAAAAAAGATTTTATTTATTTATTTGGCAGAGAGAGATCACAAGCAGGCAGAGAGGCAGGCAGAGAGAGGAAGGGAAGCAGGCTCCCTGCTGAGCAGAGAGCTCCATCCCAGGCCGTTGGGATCATGACCTGAGCTAAAGGCAGAGGCTTTAACCCACGGAGCCACCTAGGCACCCCTTTCAGATATACTTTTACTGTCTACCACATGGACCTAACCAGAGTCATGATACACAGGTATGGTTTAGATGTCATAGCAGCCTGTCCTATGGCCCCTGGCACCAGAAATGTGTGACGAGTGGAAGGGTAACATGGTGTGAAATGTACAGAGCTAAAAGTCAGCATGTGGAAAATTCTCCCAATCACCAGATATCTTGAAATGTCAGAAATGCGTGAATTCATGCAGCATCTACAACTGCAAATATCTTTTGACAGGATCACTTGGGACGTAATTTAACTGACCCAGAATACCTAGATTTGAAGGGCACAAGTCTGTGGTATCACTACAGAGAACAAATGTATCTGCCAGTGATATCTCAAATTTCGTGATCCCCGTCTGCTGAACCACATATGTAGTGTGTCTGATGTCTTATGCTCTGGCAGTCTGATGGGTCCAAACACCGAGCACACACAACTGTCACTGGTACCACGACAGGAACCGAAGAAACAAGTGTCCCTATGACAAATCTCTTCAACATGTTCATCTATAGAACTAGATATGTAGTATTAGTCTGAGTGAATTTGGTGATCCATTGTACTTATTTGGTTTTGGGTTTTTCATAATGGTTGATTATGCCAAAAATTAAATGCGGTGAGGAGAAGGTATTTTAAGGAATGTCAAAAACATAAAACTAAATAAAGAAGATGGGCTATGTTTTGAAATGTCAAAAACTATTTTCTAGAACAATGGGAACCCAAGGTTCTGACAGTCCATGTCATGAAGACAAAAGAATTAAGATAGCCAAGAAAATATAGAGGATAAAAATGATAATAAGAGAGAAAAAAACTATGGGAATTTGTACCCTGTCAAACAGGAAGTGAAGATGAAAATAATAATAAAGAAAAATACAATTTATATGATCATACGTGAAGGTCTGAGGCAGCTTCAATTTGGTAAATTTGATAGTTCTATTTTTAATTTTTTGAGGAACCTCCACACTGTTTTCCATTGTGGTCATACCAATTTACATTCCCATTACTAGTTCACAAGAGTTCCCTTTTCATCACATCCTAGACAACACTTGTTATCTCTTGTCTTTTTGATACTGGCCCTTCTGACAGGTGTGAGGTGACATCTCATTGTGGTTTTGATTTGCATTTCCCTGATGGTCCATGACGTTGAGCCTCTTCATGTCCCTGTTAGCCTCCTGTTTGTTTTTCTTGGGAAAATGTCTGTTCTGAGCCTCTGACCATTTTTAAATAGATTGTTTTTTTTTAAAAAAAAATTGTTTTTGCTATTGAGTTGTAGGAGTTATTTATGTATTTTGGATCTTAACCTTTATCAGATATATGGTTTGCAACTATTTTCTCCCATTTAGTAGGTTGCCTTTTCATTTTACATATTTTGAAAATTAAACCCTACTCATGCCACAGACAAAATATTAATTACTAAAATAAAGTTTTAAAGGTGTAAAGCCAAAGCTCAAAAGTTTTAGAAGAAAACACTGCTGGATTGCTTTCATTTGCTCCCTACCAGATCAATTTCCATTCTTAACTATACTCAAGATGCTGACCTATGTGATGGCTTCAACAAAATACGTGTGGCCTCTGTTTTCTGAGTGAGTTCGTTCAATAGGGAGACTGGGAAGTAGATTGAAGGGAAAAGGAAAATGAGGTACAGGTTTTCACAAGGATGGGATTAGGGCAAGATTAGTGAGGCATTATTCTTTGACATGTGCCTCTCTCCAATCTCTCTGGTCTTCCCTTCTGGATCTCAGCTCAGATGTAAACTACATTTTCTCACTCACTTTTCCATATCTTTTAATCTCTCTGTTATAGTTTCTGTTCATTTGTGTCTCTCTGCTGTATTTGAGAGAATTTCGAATGGATCTTCCAGATGTGTCTTCCAACACATTAATTATCTCTTCCCACTTGTGGGTCTAAGCTGCCATTAACCTGCCCATTGTGTGTTCTTTTTGTGTGTGTAATTGTAAAATTGGATATATATTGAAGGAAGGTCTGAAATATAAGAAACAATACTGTATTGTATACTTAAAACTTTACTAAAAAGGTAGATCTTACATTAAGTGTTCTCATTACGGGAAAGTAATGATAAATAATATGAGGGCAGGAGGAAACTTTTAGAGGTGCTAAATATGTTTGTGGCATAGACTGTGGTGATGATTTCATGGGAATATACATGCCTCCAAACTCCTTAAGCCATATATATTATATACATTCAGGTTTCTGTAGGTCAATCATACTTTAATAAAGTGGTTTTTTAAAAAAACATTGAGCTGAATGGTAATAATAATGAATAATAATAATGAATAAATGTGCCTATCAGAAATTTAAAAGGTTGTGGAATCCATATAGAACATTTAATTTGAGACTGTAGAGTGTTTGGGAGGAGCACACTAACTTTAATCTTTACTAATAAGAATTTAAACACCATGTTTGGTAAATGTGGGTCTGCGGAGCTTACAGGGAGAAAAGCGAACACTGAGGGGGTAGGAAGGGCAGATGAAGTCAGCCTGGGGACCACTTGGCAAGACAACAGGGGATTGGAACATTATGGACCAAACTCAACCACTCATCCACAAATCACAAAGATGCACAAATGCAAAGCAAACTACTACTAAATGGAATTCAGCAAAAGATAAAAAAAGATAATACAGGATGACAAAGTTGGGTTCACTCCAGGGCTAAGAATACTTTAACATTAGA
Source organism: Lontra canadensis (assembly GCF_010015895.1). Lineage (NCBI taxonomy): Eukaryota > Metazoa > Chordata > Mammalia > Carnivora > Mustelidae > Lontra > Lontra canadensis. The sequence goes on from NW_022631042.1 coordinate 9,853,405, forward strand.
AAAGCTCTTCATTATATTAACAGCTAAAGAAGAAAAATTAAAGAATCATTTAAAAAGATATAGGAAATTTGGCATCTGTTTAGGTCATGAAAGGAACTCCCTTGGGGGAGCTGGGTGGCTCAGTCAGTTAAGCATCTGCCTTTGACTCAGGTCATGATCCCAGAGTCCTGGGATGGAGTCTGCTTCTCCCTCTCCCTTTGCCTGCTACTCTGTCTGCTTGTGCACACTCTCTGTTTAATAAATAAATCTTTAAAAAAGAAAGAAAAGGATTACCTTAATCTGATGAAAGGTAGTTACAAAAATTTCTACAGAAACATTATTCATATTGGTGGAAGATAAAAGCATTCCATTCCAGATCAAGAATGAGCCAGATGCCCTCAACCACCATTTTTCTTTAACACTATATTAAAGGTCCTGGTCAGTGAAATAAGACCAGAAAATTTTGAAATAAATACATAAGGATTGGTAAGGAACTAAATTCTTAGGTGGCAGTTAATTTTCCAGCATATTGAGGATAGTATATTGTCTCTTGTCTTTCATTGCTACCATTGAGAAGTCAACTATCACCTTAACTGGTATATATTTGAAGGTAATCTGTATTTTTTCCCCTTACTCTTGCTTTATCTTTGATCTTCTTCAGCTTACCTGCTGCATTAAAAAGCTAACTTTTGTGACTCACCTATTCTAATTGTTTGTGTATTTCACAAGTGATTTGACTACCTACCTGGAAAACAGGGAAAAATATAAAATGATACTACCCAGAGAAGCACAACAACACAAGAACAAAATGGGCTCTGTAGGGATAAGTTAAAATAAAATGTGAAGCTATATATGGCTAAAATTATAAAATAATTTTCCCAATTTACAGCCTCTAGGAAGGGGTAGAATCATAATTCAAACCTAGACAGAATGCCCTTAGCGTCTAACCACCACGCTATCTTGCCTTGAGCCAGAGAAGGGAAAACAACAGCGTCTCATACCAGATGAAAATATTGCAGTGAAAATTAAAACAAGATATCCTTTCATACTTACTAGATTGCAAAAGTTAAAAGTCTAACAATAGCAAGTATTGGTGAGGCTATACATACAAGAACTCTCTTTTTTTAAAGATTTTATTTATGTATTTGACAGCGAGAGAGAGATAGAGAGGGAACACAAGCAGGGGGAGTGAAAGAGGGAGAAGCAGGCTTCCCGCTAAGCAGGGAGCTCGATGCAGGGCTTGACTCCAGGACCCCAGGATCATTATCTGAGTGGAAGGCAGAGGCTTAACCACCGAGCCACCCACCTGCCCCACATTACAGGACCTCTTATACATTATTTCTGGAATATAAATTGTTGCTGGAATATAAATTGTTACAACCATCTGGAAAGCACTATTTCAAAATCTGGCAAAGTTGAAGCAATATAGTAATTTTGCCTGTAGCTATACACCATAGAGACATGCCCACTGGGTGCAGAAGGCGATATGTACAAGAATGCTTATAGCAATATTGCTATTAATAGCAAATACAAAAATGAAAACCACCTTTAATAGAAAAATAAATAAATGATCTGGTTGTACAACTGAGCAAAGTTTCTTGCTGTTTAAATAGTTTCATTGAGGTTTAATTTAAATACCATAAATTTCACCCATTTTACTTACCATTTTATCACATATTAATGATTTTTAGTAAATCATTTAGAGTTGTGCAACATCATCACAATCCAATTTTAGAACATTTCCATTACCATAAAAAAGATTCCTCGTGCCCATTTGCCATTAACCTTACCTTCCTCTGCCCCAGCCCAAGCAGCCACTAATTTACTAGGTATCTACATATACTTGTCTTTTCTGGACACTTAATATAAATGACATTTTAAAATTTGGTCTTTTGTATCTGGCTTCATTCACTTAGTGTATCATGGTTTTGAAATTCACCCATGTTATAGCAGATATAGTTCTTTCTTTTTTTCTTTATTTTATTTTATTTTATTTATTTATTTGACAGAAAGAGACACAGCAAGAGAGGAAACACAAGCAGAGAGACAGGGAGAAGCAGGCTTCCCGCTGAGCAGAGAGGCCAATGTGGGGCTTGATCCCAGGACCCTGAGATCAGGACCCAAGCCAAAGGCAGATGCTTAATGACTGAGCCACCCAGGCGCCCCAATGGTTAGTTCTTTCTGATTGTTAAAGTATTGTCGTAATGTATGGAGAGACCCATTCACTTTTTTGGCTATTATTAATAACGTTCCTTGAACATCCCATATAAGCCTTTGTATGGATGTGCATTTTTATTTCTTTTGGGTACAAGCCTAGGTGTGGAATTGCTTGAGAGCAAAGGTTCTAACTTTGTGCCCAGGACCTCTCTAGCAGTCTGATGAGAGCTATATGAGCCTCTTCTCAAGGATAATGTTTAAAATTTTTTTAATGCCTTTAAATAAAATATATAGGAATACAAAGAAACAAATTGTATTGAAAAATGGTTATTATCAGCATACTAAAAATGTCATGGGGATATATGTGTTTTTATTAACTCATTGGGGTAGCAAGGTAAACAATTATCAGCAACAAAGTAGTTCACAAGATTAATCTATATTTCAAGATCTCTCTCTGTATTCACCATAATGTGATATGGAAATATCTATGACTTCTATTGGTGATAAAGTCACATATTACTTTGTTGGTTGTCTACTTTATAATTAAAGGAAATGCTAAATTTCAGTTAAAGTTTAGCAAAAATTCTCTTTCATAGATTTCCCCCACCCCCTGGCTGGGTTCTCAGTCTATTAAGAGCTTGAAATATAATGTTATACGGCAGTGAAAATGAATGAAGGAACCTACTCATCTTGACATGAATGAATTTCACAAACATAAGGTTTAAGTTAAAAAGAAAGTTGCAGACGAAAACATACAGTATTATCCTACTTATGTAAAGTTTATTTAACTCCTAAATAATACTATCTGTTGTTCAGGCATTCATACATATATGGTAAAGTATGAAACAATGGATGGTAATGGCAAACAACAAATTCAGAATGGTAATTACCTCTAGGAAGGAGGAGAGGGGTTTGTGCAAGAAGAGAGTAAGGGAGTTTCAACCTTACTTGTAATGATACATTTCTTAGGCTAATAGGTACACAGGCATTGGTTGTATTATTCTATATGTTATTTAAAATGTGTGTGTGTGTGTGTGTGTGTGTGTGTGTGTGTGTTTTAAGTAGGTTCTACGTCCAGCGTGGAGCCCAATGCAGGGCTTGAACTCACGACCTCAAGGCCTGAGCTGAGATCAAGAGTCGGACGCTTAACCAACTGAGCTTCCCAGGCACCCCTCATGTATTTATATTTTATGTTTCTAATGTATTTCCATATGTATGAAATATTTCATAAAACATTTTTAAAAGAGTGAATTAACCCTACTGAAAACAGGTAAAGAAACATTATAGCCTCTACTTAACTATCAATTATAATATTAAAATATTTATGCCCCAAATTGGACCAAAATACTTAAAATGGTTGTACTCAAATTTGTGAAAGTAAAAAATGGGAAGTGAGAATATAATAATGTCTCTTCTTACCCATCATTACCAGTTGAGAATTTGTCTAATTTCTGAAACAAACTGGAAAATTTTAGAGATGTTTAATATTCATTCTCTTCCTATTTTCTTTTACTTTTCAATTATTTGAGCTCTCTGGACTTTCTCCAGACATCTTTTCCAGATAACTTTTAAATTTCATTACACTGTTATGTATAGATTGGAGTTGACAGGCTCTTTTGGTTGTAAGCAATGGAGATTCCCCCAGTCAAATCAGTTTAACCCAATAAACCTATTTATTGGTTAAGATAATAGAAATGTTCAAGGGGCACCTGGGTGTCTCAGTTAAGCAAATGCCTTCAGCCCAGGTTGTGATCCCAGGGTCCTGGGACAGAGTCCCATATCGGGTTCCTCGCCCAGTGGGGAGCCTACTTTTCTCCTTCTCCTTCTGCCGTATCCCCCACTTGTGCTCTCTGGCTCTCTCTGTCAAATGAATAAAATCTTTTAAAAAGAGAGAGATTATTGAAATGTTCAAGCAAAGTTCTAGCTTCAGGCACAGCCTTAATAATGTTGCCAGAACTCCACTCACTCCTCTCCATTTCTCAGTTCTGTCTTCCCCTGCAGTGGTATCACTCTTCGGCAGGTCCTCTCAACATGGTAGCCCTTCGCAAGCCCGGGCATACTTTATCATTACTGGACCGAGTCTCATTGCTTTGGCTGACAGTTGTGTGCCGATCCCTGCACAGTCGCTGTGATGAAAATGCTGATTGGCCCCATCACAGGCATGTTTCCTAGAGCCTAGGGTGACTAGTGTAGACCCACCAAAACCACACGGACTGTGACAGAGGAGGGGGTGGGGCCCCGAAAGAAAATATATTAAAAGACATGAAAGGATATGCAATCAGGACAAACAATAAATGTCCACTACATCATCTGAGGATTGAAACGTCCTCCCATTGTCTAGCACTGGAGGTTCATGCCAGTGTCATGTCGTTCTTAGTAAGTGCAGGATGTCAGACACGTAGGCGTGGGTTCTTCTGCTGAATGATGCGTGCTGATCAGGACTGGTTTTCAGAACTAGCAATCATGGCAAGAGAAATTTCAACTTGGTCAAGAAAAGTCTGGACCATTGTAAAAGGCCAGGACTCCCATGTTCTGTAAAATTTAATAATATTAATGGTGTTTCCTATTCAGATCCTCCATTTGCTACTTCCATGATAAAGTCCTACATGAATACTATATAATTCTGTAAATCTTTCCAGTAAAGTTAAATAAAAAAGAAGGATTTGTTTAATACCAATGGATTCAATGCTGTGTACTGACATAATGGGAAAATTATTCAGGAACATTTCATTCTGGAGGAAATACTGCCCACATTGACAATGCCTCAACATACCTGGGCTTATAAAAAACAAACAAACAAACAAACTATAATCCATACTTTCTGAGCACATGAGTTTGTTGGCAACAACAACGAAAAAGTTATCTTGGGATTCAACAGATACTAGCAGGGCTCAAAGAGTTTTCTGTAACAGAAAAGGATACAATGGCATATGATATTTACCCATTCTTCGCACAATAGTCAAGGAAATTTCCTGAGGGGTTCCCTATTTATGAACATTCTTCCTATCAAAAGAGGTAGCCAGAATTTTTTTAAGATTGATTTATTTTTAGAGAGAGAAAAAGAGACAGTTGGGGGGAGGGGCAGACGGAGAGAATTTTTCAAGCAGACTCCCCACTGATTACGAAGCCCAGTGAGGGGCTTGATCTCAGGACCTATAAGATCATGACCTGAGCCAAAACCAAGAATCAGGCACTTAATCGAATGAACCACCTAGGCACTCCCGATAACCAGAATTTTGCTTATAAGAGACTAAACTGAGGGAGAAAAATAAATATGATTTACTACTGTATGTCAGGAACTCATGCTAAGCCGTAGGAATATATGAGTGAAGAGAGGAGCTTATAGTTTAATGGAGGAAACCTACAGACAAGTAATTATAATAATGATCAATATTTTGATGAAATGAATAACGTGCATTGTGATACATAGAATAAGGGTCAGCAAGAAAAAGAATGAAACGGGATGGTAAAGGTACTGGGAAGGCTTTGATGGGGAATAAATGTCTTACTGGAGACTTGGGCTAAGTCTTAAGGACAAATAGGAATTATCCCTATACAAAGGGTAGGGCAGGAATGGGAAGAGAAACTCAGAGTCAACAGAGAAATCAGCAAATACGGCAGGTTTGGTGAACTAAAAACAGGCTTTAGTAAAGGAGGTATGTAACTGAAGACATAGGCTCTTCCTGGTAAGCCCTGAGAAGGGTACCTACTAAAATGTAACTGTCAAGTATCCATTGAGATTTTATTCATGTAACTGCAATTAATTTTGTCTTTTCTTTTTTTTTTTTAAGATTTCATCTATTTATTTGACAGAGAAAGAGAGAGCACAGGCAGAGGGAAAGGGAGAATTAGGCTCCCTGTCGAGGAGGGAGACTGATGAGGGGCCTGATCCCAGAACTCTGGGATCATGACCTGAGCCAAAGGCAGATGTTTAACTGATTGAGCCACTCAGGCGCCCCTGACTCATTTCTGCTGTCGTGTCACAAAAGCAGCCACAGACAACACATGAGCACAGGGACGCGGCTTATGTCCTAGGAGAACGTGATTCACAGACAGAGGCCACTTCACCAAGGTTTCTAGTAAGTGAAAGAGCTGTCAGTTAAACCGAGGGGTTTGGATCCCCCAAATAGTGGTCCTTCCTAGCCTCCCTAAGCCCCACAAAAAACCTTGAACTTTTAATATCTGCCTGGATACACTTGCCTCTCGCTTTTCTCTCACACTGTCACCCACCAGAGGCCATCTGAGATCTTGGTCTGTTTGGAAAATGGTGCTCAACAGAGAAGGGAAACCCTGCCCCTCTCCTTTCAGTGCATCCTTTGCTCTGGAGAGGCGGGAGGCACAAATTCTATACAGAGAATGGCTTTTCTTGTCCCAGGTTAAACACCTTACAAGTTTTCCGACTTCTTCCCCTCCTCAGCAGCCTGCCTGGGCATGGCACCTAAGTGCTCCCGGAATGGATTTTGGCTGCGTGCAGGTTACAGGGAACACCGCATTCCGATTCTGAATTTATTTTCCTCCCCTCATAGCCTCCCGCAAATAGAGTAAATCATAGTTAGCGTGCAAGCCTTAACATAAAAGCCTATTAAACCCATTACATAGCTGAAATATAGCACTCTTCCACCGCTAGAAGTTCTGTCATGTTTAGTAAAAGTGAGGCTCTCGGACCATGAAACTCACACTGAAAGGCATAAAAATATTTAAGAAGTAGGAACTCCAAGCCTTTGGGGGAAGGGAGAAAAAGAATGAAACCGGCTACCTTTAATAATTTATTTCTCTCGTTCTTTATCCTCTTTTGAATTTGAGAAAATCCTTAAGGCTTAGAAGGGACTTGTGCATGCCAAACAATTTATCTCTATGAATTCCTTTTTTGTGCACTTCACATGTCACAGACATACAATAATGCCGCCATTACTTGCCAGTTGCATGAACTTTGATCTCAAATGGGTCATGGGTCGGTTTCAAACAAAGCACTAAATGTGAAATGATAAGCAACTTCCATGCCTATGATATTACGAGATTTTATTTTTCACACAGTGGGCACAATAGTGTATTTCTGTTTTTATTTTTCAGTTAATGACGATACTGTGGGTACTGCTAGAAGTCGGGGACAGGTCTAACAATTTCCTTGAAAACTTCTCAGCATTACACAATCCAGTATAAGATATCTTATTTCCTAACCATTTAATGGACATTTCATCGTTCATGAATATTAGAGGATGTTATAAAAGAAAGGCCATTGACAAAATTTGCCTTATAATTGAAAATCTCACATTTTAAGAGTTATGACATTGGTCACTGGGTTTTTTGAAGTTTTTATTTCAGTTCTAGTTAGTTAACATACAGTGTAATATCAGTTTAAGGGGGACAATATAATGATCCCCCACTTCCATAGATCACCCAGGGCCCATCACGACATGTGCATTCCTAAATGCCCTCCCCTATTTCACCCATCCCTCCATACTCTCCAGAGTTAAAAGTCTGATTCTTGAGGGGAGCCTGGATAGCATCTGCCTTCGGCTCAGGTCATGATCCCAGATCCTGGGATCGAGGCTTTCGTTGGGCTCCCTGCTCTGGGGGACATCTGCTTCTCCCTCTATCCTTACCTGGGCTTGTGCTCATGCTCTCTCTCTCTCTCAAATAAATAAATAAAATCTCAAAAGCAAAACAACAACAAAAGGAGTCTGCTTCTTGGTTTCCCTCCCTCTCTCTCTTTTTTAAAACTGATCGATGGTAAGACCCGGTTTCACAAAGCCGTTACTGAAGCTATGGGTATTTATGCACGAAGCTGTAATAATTTTAAAACCTTCAGTTAGCAGAAATCTCTATCATTGATGTAAGTCACATAAGAAGTGTTAAATAGCACACATTTTATATTAAAATGTGAGGCAGGGTATTTATAGCAAGACCACTATTGTAGCTTCAATATTAAGATATGGAAATGAACTTGGACCTATGACCAAAAGTGCTCAGGTCCAGCTGGGTGTGCTGAGTAACTGAGTGTTACGAATGGTCACGACATCGTTAAAGTTTCAGAGTATAACCAACTATCTCTACGCAAACCCCCCATCTTTTTGCTCGTCCTCTATGGTCCTGGATTATTCTAGAAGGTTTGTGAATTTTGTCTTATGAGAACCCACAAACCCAAGAATCCAATAATATAGCTCTGATTCAATTTAATTAAGTGTACTAACTCTGAGTTATATGCTCATTTTAAAGAAATGGCAGTTATGATTATTTCTAAAATATTATTTTAGTACTTTATGAATTATATAGATTGTAGTTTGGCCAACCTGAGGCCTTTAAAATTATCACCATCATTATTATTTTGTACTAGTAGGTTAAACGTGAACAGCCAATGTGTGCAACCATGTCCTCACAGTGATGAATTTTATAACTCTTAAAGCTAGGATTCTCAGTTATTACATTTTGTTAATCACTTTTCTCTTATTAAAGCCTTTTTAATAAGACTCACAAAATTATTAATGACATCGCTCCTCTTTTATAGTTAAACTCCTACTCCAATTCACCAAACTACTGCGTGCAAGATGGGTTGACAACTTCTAAAATTCTTGTGATTATTCTAGATAGGCTTTATCGGAAGCATTTTTGAAATACTGATGATCACAAAAATCTCCCCCCATTTTACAATAGTTCCTAACTTCATGTAAGGTACACACAACGTAAACCACTAGCCTCTTGCCTTTTCAGTAAAAGTAGAATTCACACCAAAGGGATTCAACCATTTATAACATTCTCTCTGTTCAGTAGGATTATTTTTACATCTTTAGGGCATTGTAGGTTAAGAAAGCTGGCACAAAAGACTACATTTTATGCTTTTATAATGCATAGCTCTCAGGAATTACACTGAAACACTTTGAGAGTTAAAATATCCCTACGTTTGAGGTTGGCTGTCAGATGTGTTATATGTAGCATAAGGACTGAGTATGAGGATTTTCTAACTCTACCTTCCTGAAAATCAAGTCTAGCCACCCTGCTATATTTTGTAGGACCCTCTCCACTGGATAAGACATGGTTCTTCAAAGAGTTATTTAAAGTGGTTGAGAAAAGATTTTCTCCCCAACTGGGCAGTTGAGAAGCTCTGCCTGAGGTGAGCTCAGAAACGCTTCCTGGTCAGAAGGCCCAGGGGGCCAGGAACCCCACAGGGAGGACGACACACTCCTCCGTGTAAGGGATCTGTGCTCTCTGACCTCAGCAGAAAAGCTGATTCATACCCAGGGGGACAAGGCTGAGGAGTTACTGCAAGCAAGCCACTTAGCTTGCTGATGCGAAAGCCTAACTTAAGTATGTCAACAAGCAACACTTTCTGGGTGCTCAGGAATGGGTTTCTACCACAGCCCTTCTGGCTGCCTCTGTTAATCTTTGAACTCTCTTTTTCTGAATTTGAGAATGAGTCATGGCTTTAACTCGTCCGGCCTCAATGGCCTGCCCTAGGATTTCCAGGTCAAAGGAAAAGGATAAAAGAGGAAAATGGCAGCTGCCAACTGAAGAGAGGCCCGTGACAAGGGTTTGTGTTGAAAAATAATGCCGACCTCAAGATGACCTTCAGGACAACAGCACTCCCTGCTCCTGGATAACTGAGCCTCGATGACAATACAACATCTAGAAGGAAAATGCAGCTTTCTTTTACTTACCACATTTTGAGTTTTGCTATATTTAGTATGAATGGCTACTCTTGATGGGAAATCTGCTGTCCTGATCTATATAGAAAGCAACGGGTTCCCGGAGATTCAAAGGGAACATGTGTGACTGGTTCTCCAAGAGAGAAAATCATACATAAACATACAAAGGTTTTGAAGGCCCTGGCCTAGTGACCGCATCACCCAGTATTTACTGTTGATAAAACTGGGTATGATTTTGTTTTCTTCCTGGTTTTCATTTTATGACAGTCATTTTAGGCATCCAATTGTCAGTGTTCTGTAGAGGTCCTGAAGCCAAAATGATGCCCCCCCCCTTGACCAAATTAGATATAAACAAGGAAATCTGAACTGAGGGAAGAAGAAAATCACATTTCAAAGATTCAATAACCAGTATAATGTTCCTAATTATCCTGCCAGATGAAATTTTAAGACCTCAAATTAGAGAAGAATATGTTAAGTTAGGTCAATGTGGTTTTCTGGTCAAATATATTGTTTGACCTAATTACTAAATTTAAAAAATACATCCAAGATGAACTTTAGGAACTGAGAAAGCCCTGAGGTCACATCTCATCATCTACCAGGCAGACCCCATCTGCGGCCCCAAATTCCAATGAGCGATCCATTGCTGCTGAAATTTATTCTCTAAATTGTTTATTATCAAATGATAAACTATTAAATAAACACAATAAGTTTTCCATATGTGACTCAGCAGGCTAGCCGCTTAATTTTAGTAAGTTCCAAAGCACAGATTTCACATTTTCCTAACCATCTAGAATGGAGTAAACACTCGTTGTCACAAGTCATCATTCTATATTATCCTCAAAATAAACCCATGAGGTTGGGATCACCGCTCCATTCTACAGATGCAGATGGCAAGGCTCAGTGAGCTTGGGAATATTCAGTAGAGATTCACTCATCCCAACAATTATTGGTTGAGGGCCTGCGATGAGCCAGGCACAGCTAGCAGATACACTTAAACCAAAATCTAATAAGCACCCCTATTGTCAGAAACATGGCGGCAATATTTTCCTCAAGACAGAGAAGCAGAGCAGTTTCCAACCTATTTGAGCTGCCCCATGAGCTGAAATCTCTTTGCTATTCCAGTACTGTGCCAAGCAACCTCTGACAATCTGAGAGCTGGGAGGTAATGGCTTTATCTAGCCTCTGGAATACTAATTATAGGCAAAATGGTGAGGTGGGGCTGTAAGCCAGAAAGGCCCACCACAGGGCCTTTCTCTGGACTTGCTCTCCTCTCTGCCCATGTCGCACCTTTTCTATTTCTATTAACTCTTATTTGAAAAGCAGTCTTCTAAAAAGTAGGTTCTTGGGGCACCTGGGTTGCTCAGCAGGTTAAGCATCTGCCTTCAACTCAGGTCATGGTCCCAGGGTTCTGGGATCGAGCCCCACACTGGGCTCCCTGCTCACTGGGGAGCCTGCTTCTCCCTCCTCCCACTGTTGCTCCCCGTGCTTATTTTCTCTCTCTCTCTGTCAAATAAATAAATAAAATCTTAAAAAAAAAATAGGGTCTTTACAGGAAAAAAAGGCCTGATTAAGGAAAAAAAAGAAAAAAGCAAAATACACACGGTTTAAAAAAAAAAAGAGGTTTAACTTCTTTTTCTCTATTTTTCAGCAAAATATAAATTACCAAAATTAGCCTAAGAAAAGAATAAAAATCTATGCCAACCAATAATGATAAGAGATAACTAAAGACGTACCTTTAACAAAATCTTCAGACTCAGGTGGTTCCAGATACAGTCTTGAAAAACTGATGATTCATGTCATTTAATGCACTCTAGCTCAAGAAAAAATGCATTAATCTCCATTTTATCCAGCTACAACAACACCTTATTAACAAAACCCAATAGACAGTACAAACAAGAAACTTATAAATCAGTTTTGTTTATGAATATAGATGCAAAATTGTAGGTCAAATATTATCAATCCAGCAATAAATAAAAAGAGGAACAATTTGGTTTATTCTTATGCAAGGATACTTCAGTATAAATAATCTTTCGAGAGAATGCATTATACCAAAAACTTCAGTGTGAAAATGAATATTGCTATAATTATAACGATAGTATACTAAAATGAGACTTATCAAAATTCACCATCCATTCCTAATTTTAAAATCCTCCAAATAAAATAGATGTGAAAGGAAAATCTGATAGACACTGTTTGGCACGATCCAAGAGCAACATCAAGCTAAACAGTGAAACCAAAGCCATTTTCCTAGTAAAATCAGAATATCCACAGCGGCATTATTATTCAACATCACCTCAGAGCTAATATATTAGATAAGAAAAAAACTTATAGATATTGGAAAATAAAAAACAAAATTATTATTTTTTGCAGGATGTAATTATAGACACAGAAACTCAAAAAACTGGTTTAATAAATTAATACTATAAAAAATTAGCATACTGTATGACAGATGCTTTTCCACATGTTTACATTTACTAAATCATTTATTCCTCATTTCATCCTATGAATTGTATTTTTTCCAGACAATATACCTAATTCATATGATGAATCTATAGTCCCAGATCGCACAACCAAAAAATAAGAAACCTAGAATATGAACTCATACTCTATAGCTCCAGAAACTGGGCACTACCTTAATTTGCTTCTTGCATCATTAACTAGAAAAATATATTTAGGGATGCCTGGGTGGCTAGGTCAATTAAGCATCTGCCTTTGGCTCAGGTCATGATCCCAGGGTCCTGGGATCAAATCCTGCATCAGGCTCCTTACTCAGCAGGGAGCCTGCTTATCCGTCTGCCTGCTGTTCCCCCTGCTTGTGCTTGGTCTCTCTCTCTCTCTGAAAAATAAATAAATAAACTTTTCTTTTAAAAAAAGAAAAATAGCTTCTCGGCCTTTTGGCTAAGATCAAGTGTAGTAAAAAGAAAAATATATTTACAACATATAATAACAACCATCATACCACCAATATACAATGAATTTTAAAAATTAATAATAATGATAATAATAATAATAATAATAATAGGTAAGCAACTCAATAGAAACACTGCCAAAGGATATGAATGGTTAAATCACAGAACAGTACGTTCAACTGGCCAATTAGCATAAAAAATGGTCAACCTACCAGACAAATACAAGCAAAAGCAGTAGGCAAATTACAAAGATTGATAAAAATCAAGTGCTATCAAGGATACTGGAAAAAAGTATCTTACCATCTTATACTCAGATGTTCCTGGTGGGAGCTTAAGAATGAATTGCTATACTTTTAAAATCTGGCCCTAAAACTGAAAATGTAATATACACATACTCTTTTACCCACAAATTTCACGTTGGGGAATCTCTCTTATCAAAATAAAAACATGGGGATGTAAGACTACTGCATATGAATACTTACTACAACATTGCTCTAGTTGCAATTAGTTACGATACAACCATTGTAAGCAATACTGTGTAGATGAAAAAGGAAAAATAAGATTTCATATCGGTTACTCTTTAGGGATGTCCACATATCGTTAGGTGAGAAGGCAATTGCCAAATACTGTATAGACGATCCTATCATTTTTAACAATCAGACGTTGTAAGGTATTTGCTTTTATCTGGGCATTGAGAAAGGCTGTTAATATCGGCTTCCCCTGGGAGTGAAATAAAGGAGGCAGGTACAAAGGCAAAGACTTAAATACATGAACTGTCCCACTTGAAAAAAAAAAAAGTAATCTGAAACTGAATACCTGAAAGGGTGCCAGGCTTTCTCAGTCAGCGGAGCATGCGAGTCTTTCAGGGTCATGAGTTCGAGCCCCACGTTGCAGGTAGAAATTATTCTAAAACAAAAAACAAAAAATTAAAAAATGGAATACCTATAAATGCAGTGAACATTTCTGGAAGATACTCAAAAGGGGAGTGGAATTTGACTACAGTAAGGGAAGAAGGCTTTTCTCTTTATAAGTATTTTTAAAAATCTGATTAAATAGGGGCACCTTGGTGGCTCAGTCGGTTGAGCATATATGACTCTCCATTTCGCCCTAAGTCATGATCTCAGGGTCATGAGATGGAGACCTACGACCAACTCCCCTCTCAGTGGGCAGCCTGCTTCTCTCCTTCTTCCTCTGCCCCTCCCCCGCTCACAAGTGCGCTCTCTTTCTAAAATAAATAACTAAATCTTTTTTTTAAATTCTTTTAAATATTTGAAAAATCTGATAAACTAATTCCAGTGATTTAAAAATAACTTCATGTTACTCTTCAAGGGATATTTAAATGTTAATGGGTAACACAGCTCTTTTTATCTGGGAGGAATAAGTCCATTTCAAATAGAGCATCAGGGCCAAGAAGAAAGAGACTCTCCACATCATACCAAAGGGTATGATTGACTTGGTCTACCTATTCATCATACCTCTTTTAAAATGTTTCCTGTGTCACATGGAAAACTTCAGCTCTTGAACTTAAAAGGAACTTTTCAGGATTTCAAGGAAGCTTGGAGGGGTGCACTTGGCATTGGAGTAATAATCCATGAGACATGGAGGGAAGATGTTGATAAACACAACGTACACACCTATTAGCACTCTTCACACCACCAACCGCATGTCATTTTGGCATCAGGCTGATTCACACATCAGAAAGAACCAGAAACCTTTCTGTGTCCAAATTACTTTTTGTTTCCATGTCTCAAGGAAACCTGAAGTTTGGTGATTGCATTTCACAAGGACACTGGTAAAAGCCATTTGTAGCTATCTAACTTAATGTGACCAACAAAAGGTAGGCATTGATCACACAAAGAACAGAGGGCAATATTAAGAAAAGAAATATTCTGCTATCATTCCTGGGCAAGTCCAGTGGGCAGAGATTACAATTATCAATAAATAAAAAAAAAGAAACCAATTACCTACATAAGTCATGCTATAATATCTGAACTGGTTGGATATGAGGAAGCACAAAGAAACACTTAAAAGTTCTTATTTGGAAGAACTCAAGTTCAATTTTTCTCTTTTTATTGTCTTAATAAATCACACATTAAATAAATACTGTTGAAGGTAAAAAATTAAATGAAACGTGTTGAATGTCAGGTTGAGTAGGAAATTTTAATTGCAGAATAATGGATATAGATGGATATAGATGACACTTTTAAGTAAAGTTATCACTTCTTTTCTCCCATCTCAGCTCCTAACACAAAGTGATAATTGCTTTAAAGGCAAAATAGTTCTGGATACACTGATAGGTTTTTTTTTCCCCCCAAGGACTATAAGTAGCAAATTTCAACACCCAATGAATCATGTTATTTCTCATCTCACTTAACAAATTCTAATAGGTGGCTAAAAGTCTCTTACAGGGTATTCATTTATCTCAGTACAAAACATCTGAGGTTGAAATCTGGCCCAGAAAATGGAGCAGAAAGATCAGGAAAGGGAAATTATAAAACCATCATCACAAGTAATATTCTGTTCTGTGGAACCTGAATCATACCATTTTCACTATCAATAGATTTCCTTCTCAAAAAAAAAAAAGAAAGAAAAAAAGAATCAAAAATTTAGAAATCTCAATAAAATATCGACAAAGACGGAGTCTCCTAAATGAACTCATTGTGAGAGTGTTCAAAGAAAATGGGAAAAATATACTACATAAGGGCTTTTTACAGAAATGGAATAAACACTTGCAACATTCACAGAATGGACAGAAGATAATTGTGGTCAATTATATTATACTCCTACTCCTGAGAAAATATCTCACAGTCCAGGAAATGAGTTCTGAGATCCTTCCTGGATGTGGTAATATGTCCCAGTGAGCCTTATTGTCTATTAAATCCTTACTCTCACACAGTCAAAGAGTGGATATACATTTTTATTGATTTTTATGAACCACACCTTTTGTTCCAAAACAGACTTTTAAGATAGCTTAAAAGGACAAACACAATGTAAGACGACTTCATCAATTAAAAGTACAAGCAAAGAAGAAAGGAAAATATGGATGGCAGCAGAAATGGAGAAAAATCAAGGCCAAAGAAGACACACGGTAATAACCTTACTCTTGCTATCATGGGCTACAGATTTGGTGCTAAGCTCTCTAGCAGCACCTGAGAAGAGGAAGACATCAAACTCGAGTATATTCTTACAAAGGGAAAAAAATCCTGATGAAGCTTCAGCATTGGTTCCGATCATATCATTTGTAGTAATACTGAAAAATACAGCAGAGGAGGGGCACCTGGATGGCTCAGTCGTTAAGTGTCTGCCTTCGGCTCCCGGCTCAGCAGGACGTTTGCTTCTCCCTCTCCCACTCCCCCTGCTGTGTTTCCTCTCTCACTGTGTCTCTCTCTGTCAAATGAATAAATAAAATCTTTATATATATATGTGTATGTATGTATATGTATATGTATATGTATATGTATATATATAGCAATGGAGTAGATCTAACTCATAGAGTGTTTACTATAATTTCAGGTAATCTTCTGCATACATTACATGTATTAAATCATTTAATCCTCACAAAATCGAATGAAGTAGATAATACTATTATTCCTTTTTTATAGATCAGGAAACCAAGGAACAAAGAGGTTATGTATCTTGCCCAGGATCATGCACATAGCAGGGGATAAAGGGAGACACTTCTAAATGTGGACTTAGATAAACAAGGTATAATCTTCAGGTCTGAGTAAGTACAAACCTACAAAAACAAGCCAGCTAATAAATGATCCTATTTGAATCTAAATGCTGCTTGCAACATTAATACGGCATTGAGTGTAATGAGGAAAGTTCATTGGAGTTTGGAGTGCTACAACCTGATGACTCGATTTCCCCCTCATTTTTCTCTAATTAGACTACTGAGAAACCTAGGTGATATGGCCTGTTGTAATACCGTTTGGCCTTCCTTCGGTGAGAAGACATTCTCAATATATCAAGCACACCAGTAGTTTTTTTCCTCATTAGCCGGCAGCAACTCAAGAAATACCACTCAGCATCAGCCCTTTTAGAAACACAAACAGAAAGGCAGGCAGTGCAACTACGGAGCAGTTTCCAACCATAAGATTAATAAAAAGGATCCAAAATATGCATATATCATTTTGTTTTCTAGAATGTCATTTAAATAAAAACACAAAATTTCAGCCCTCTTGTGAATAACTGTCAAGTCCCCTCTCTTGAGAATCACTTTTTTTTTTTTAAATTAACATATAATGTATTAGTAGCCCCAGGGGTACAGGTCTGTAAATCATTAAGCTTACACATGTCACATCACTCACCATAGCACATACCTTCCCCAATATCCATAACCCAACCACCCTCTCCGTAGCCCCCCACCCCCCAGCAACCCTCAGTTTGTTTTGCGAGATTAAGAATCTCTTATGGTTTGTCTCCCTCCCCATCCCATCTTGTTTCATTTTTTCCTTCCCTACCTCCCAAACCCCCACTTCACCTCTCAAATTCCTCATATCAGGGAGATCATATGATAATTGTCTTTCTCTGATTGACTTATTTCGCTCAGCATAAAACCCTCTAGTTCCATCCATGTCATTGCAAATGGCAAGATTTCATTTCTTTTGGTGGCTGCATAGTATTCCATTGTATATATATACCACATCTTCTTTATCCATTCATCTGTTGATGGACATCTAGGTTCTTTCCATAGTTTGGCTATTGGGAACATTGCTGCTATAAACATTCAGGTGCACGTGCCCCTTCAGATCACTACATTTGTATCTTTAGGGTAAATACCGAGTAGTGCGATTGCTGGGTTGGGGAATCACTTTTTTTTTTTAAGAAACCTACTTGATAACGTTCTTCATTAAAAAATTTGGGGCGCCTGGGCGGCTCAGTGGGTTAAGCTTCTGCCTTCAGCTCAGGTCATGGTCCTGGGGTCCTGGGATTGAGCCCTGCATCGGGCTCTCTGCTCAGCAGGGAGCTCTCTCTTTCCCCTCTCCATCTACCTGCTGCTCTGCCTACCTGTGATCACTCTCTCTGCCAAATAAATAAATAAAATCTTTAAAAAAATAAAAAAATAAAAATTTAATTCCTTCAAGTATGACTAATCTTCATAGTAGAAGACAGTTGTTTCCCATGGCAGGGGGTGGGGGGGAGCAAAATAAAGAGCACGTGTGGAATTACATTACTAACGGTGTAGGCGTTTCTACCAAAAAAGACAAGGATCTTGAAAATAGAGTGATGACATCACATCAATGGGCAACTCAGTAAAAATAATGATGATGATCTGGTTGGATCTGGGGGCATATTTTTAAGTAGAGGGAAGCCAAGCTTTGGGGAAAGAAGTTTGCGGCAATGAACTTAGTGATGTCAAGTATCTGAATTCAGCAACCATGTGTTGGTTGACTATGGACCCACGGACTTCTTCGACATCCAGTGGCTCTTGTACAGAAAGCAAAAGGGCCTGACAAGAAACTGAAGCTGAATGAACACATTCTATTTGTATTCACAGATGGGCTGAGAGAATATTCCTTAGAAGTATACCATCCAAGAATATATATTTATATGAAGTCCTAAGCTTAGACATCAACACCACCTTAAGGATGCATCATTATTTCATTTGTATCCATTTTCCATACTCTTAACAGGATGCTTTTAAACTGACTTAAACAATAAGAGAACATAGCGTCTGATCTAACGAAAAGTCCACTGGAGGTAGGACTTCTGAGTTGGCTGATTTAGCAGCTCAAACAAGTCCAGGCTCCCATCAGTCATCTCACTCCAGCTCACTGCTTTGCCTTCCACAATGGGGACTTCTTCCTACAACAGGTTTCCCGGTGATCAAGGCCTGGTTGTCCAAAGTAATGAGGGTATAGGAGTCCTCTTTCATATTTTCAGGGAGCAAATACATTTCTCCCCCAATTATGCAATAAGATCACCTCCTTTCAGTCAGGCCCAGCATAGGTCCCATTACCCACAGAATGCCATGAGCTGATTGCTTAAGTCAGGTTACATAACCATCGCAGGTAAGAGATAAAAGATCATCATAATTGCTTTCAACCAGTTAAGTCTATCCAGAAGTTGGGGTTGAGGTCACCTTCCCCTAAATCACTTGGGCTGCATTTTGTGGATGCCTGTATAAAGCCAGAGTTCCCCTGTGAAAGGGTAAGCTGGGATAGGGTGCTGGGTTGACAATTAACAGATCTTCTAGCCACAAAACCTTTTCCTGAGAATGTCAAGGGAAAATATTTTGTGTTATGCCCTGGTATATCTCCGGTGGGCTATAGGGGGCAGTAGTGACTCAGCACTTAGTGAATTTCTGCAGTGTAGTGAAGGTCACTTCCTGGAGAGGTATTTTTCCTTAAGAGTCAAATACCACTTGCTGTTACTAAATCATACCAGAAATAACTGGCATTTTCATCAATTAAAATCACAGCTGCTTAGAGTCAAAAGCATTGAGATATTGATTGGTTCTTTTTTATCAGTATCTCATTATAGGGCTTTTCTGTATTTTTGACTTAACAGACAGAATGATTTGAGCTAGCAAGAACAGTTTGTGCATTCACTTGACATATTAGAATGGGTGAACAAGCAAAGGATACTTCTACGTATTTGTTCTATAGAAAGGAACATGCTTAACATTAAACTCAAATGGTACAGGTGTCCAAAAACTAAGCTAATAAACATGCCAAGTTCTGATTTAGTCAGGAAGACCTCTTAAATAAGTTAGCCTCTGAGCTGGAGATAAATGAAAAGGAAGATAGAGAGGGAAGATATTCCAGATAAACAGGCTCCAGTGGACAAAGAGAAAAGTCGAAGCAGGGTGGTAACAATCTGGGAAGACAGTCGTGGATGGGAGGACAGAAGAAAGGACCACAGGACTAGTTCACTGTTAACTCAAGGTGGATTCTGAATTACTGGGTAATGAGAAACCTTTCGAAGGAGATAGCAAGGAGATTTCTGCAGCACATCCACTCTGTACTAACATTTGCTGGTTGTCTCAAATGTATCAGATGCCTCATATATTTCTTTGATTTAATCATCACAAGAGCCTAGCACAGTGAGTTTTATCATTATCACTGTCTTTTACAGATGAGAAAACTGAGGATCAAAGAAATTAATTGTCCAAATCACAGCTAGTAACTGGCAGAAGAATTTTAATCTGAATCTGTTTACGCCAAATCCTGAACTTTTCCCCACAGTCTCCTGTCAGAGGAGAGAACGAGGTAGCAAGAATCTTAGCATTCACAACTGACCACAGGCCGTTGAAGGAAGATTCCAGTAATCTAAAGGAGGGGGGTGGCTAGCAGACAGAGCTTGTGTGAAATGCTTGATTATGGAGATGGAGATGAGATAATGTCCAGGTTATCGAAGGATTCTAAGGTAACTCCAGGTTCTGTGCTTGGCTCATTAGTCAAACGGTTCTGCTCCAACCAAAGCAGAGAGGACAATATGTCAGGAGCTGATTGTCACTGCCATCAAGGAAAGTGATCAGGCCAAGTGACATTTGGAAGATATTTTTGTATGTAGCCGCATGGGTAATATTCCAGAGATTTCTCTCACTTGGAACAGAGCTAAATTTCAAATCTTCTTAAAATGTACTTAGTACCCAATCCAGTTGGAATTTGCTCTAATTTGGAAAAGGATTGAGTTAAATTTCCTTTTTTTTCTTTTACAGATTAACGATATAAAAAAGATATTTTAACATCTAAATTCTCTTACTCTAAAGTTTAGAGTAGAAACAGAGTATTATTTAAGGTCAACTGACAAGGAAAACAAAGTAGTGTGAATATTCACAGCAGAATCTGATGCATAGCAGTACTCCATGAAATACCAAGTTCTCCTTGTCAATTTTTTAAAAGATTTTATTTAGTTATTTGACAGACAGAGATCACAAGTAGGCAGAGAGGCAGGCAGAGAGAGAGAGAGGAGGAAGCAGGCTCCCCACTGAGCAGAGAGCCCTGATGCAGGGCTGGATCCCAGGACCCTGGGATCATGACCTGAGCTGAGGATACAGGCTTTAACCCACTGAGTCACCCAGGTGCCCCTCCTTGTCAATTCTAAATACATAATCCGCTCCCATCACAAAGTCTGATCTGCTTTTAGATTGTGTATGTTACAAGTGAGGTTGGTTCACAGGTCCGTTTTCCTCCACCGGAAATTTCAGGGCAGAGATCACCTTTTAAGAAAACGTCTTTAGGGGCGCCTGGGTGGCTCAGTGGGTTAAGCCTCTGCCTTCGGCTCAGGTCATGATCCCAGGGTCCTGGGATCGAGCCCCACATCGGGCTCTCTGCTCAGCAGGGAGCCTGCTTCCCCCTCTCTCTCGCCTGCCTCTCTGCCCACTTGTGATCTCTCTCTCCCTGACAAATAAATAAATAAATAAAAATCTTTAAAAATTAAAAAAAAAAAAAAGAAAGAAAGAAAACGTCTTTAGTGATTTAGTTTAGGAAGTGCATGGTCAATGCCTGCGGACCCAGAGCACATTTGGTAAATGCAGATCGAACATTGTATATGAGTGCTGTCAGAAAGGAAAGAGCTCCTGTTCCTCGGTTTTCGGCTGCATGACTTCAAGAAAGTTCTTTAACATTCTGAACACCATCAGTAACGCCTACAGAACAGTATTCTGTGCAGACACACAGAGCAATGTAGGCAAAGACATCATAGAATTTATTTTATTAAATAAATCAGGTTACAACTGTGCAAATATTTTCGACAGCATGCTGTTGATCACCTTGGCCGTGGCCACAAGGCAAGCCTTGATCACGAACTCTTAGGATTTGATAGTAAGGAAGAGACCTTGTCTCCTAACATATTCTATACACCAACTGTCTTATAAATTCAGACTGGCAACCCTCAAAAGAGTCCTTCTTTCTACTGAAATGAAGTTTAATAATCATAAAAAATGGGGGGCGGAAGACCCGAGAAATGAATACATGCTTCTAGAATGAGTTGTTTTTTTTTCCCGCACTTTCCCTTATCTGTTGACATTCCCTTGAGCAAAGAAACTATTTCTTTAGATTTCTGCAGCACATCCACTCTATACATTTCAAGTCAATGATCACAGAACTCCCAAATGACTGGAGTGAGTTTTGGACTAAAAACAAATGTCAACGTTAAGAGTATGAGAAATAAAAAAGGACTCCACTGGGGGAAGACTGGAGGACACAAAGAAAGAGAATGATGGGGGTAGCTAAGAAACGATGGTTTCAGTCTGCTTGGAGGTTGGGAGGGAATGGGAAAAATCAGAAAGGCCATCATTCTGGAGAAGCTAGCAACAATCCCTGTGATGAATTCTGAAAGTGTGATCCCCTCAGACACAGATGCATCTTCAAATCACCATTCCTTTCTGGTGCCACGCAAAAAAAAAAAAAAAGTATTTTTTAGACTTTGTCTAGAAGAGCTACTATGGTTCTGGGGGACAAAGAATAAATACAGAATTAGCACAAAGGTCAATGCTGTTTGCATCTAAGTCTAGGCCATACCACGAAATCACTACCTATAACGTTCCCCTGAATCCTTACCATGGACACAGAGAAAAAAAATATATAAAAGGGAGGCGGGGATTGGAAACCTTTGGCTGCAAAGATTCTACCTGAGACTGGCAGCTTTTCTACCGTTTACAAATGAAATGAGAGACGAACCAGTCATTAAGATAATCAAGCTTAATACAAGTGAGATTTTTAATAAACATTTTAATAAAAATTTTTTCTAGATTTTATTAAAAATCTAGAGATTTATTAAATATTAGAATGGTTCTCTGAAGACTTTTGATTGGACATGAACCTCTTTACTAAGGGGGCTCCCTGTGCTCTCCATCCCTACCTGGAGGGTGGTTATTCTGCCTCTTAGTTCTCCAGGTAAGGAAAAACAACAGGGCAACTGCCCAGAACTCAAGATCTGCAAGCACACAGCTATAGGACTGAATCTGATGCAAGTACTTCCTGGCTGTTCAGGAAGTGACTCCATGGCTCCGTGCCTCAGTTTCCTCCCGTGTAAGTAGATATAACAGAGTACTGCCTTTTGGAATTGTTAGGAGTGTCCTTGAGCTCTGTACCTGACATGTAAACCCAATAACTGGGACCATTAATATTAAACATACACTCTATTAGCAGAGTAGGAAATTGAGGGGTTGCTAGCTTGGGAAATCACGCTCACCTTGAGAGGTACACCAGCAGGTGCGGCACAAGGACATAGAGCGAGCCCCCCACCAGGAATCCCCGGATGGCTTGGGTGTGTTACTGGAAGGGAACATCGGGAAGGGACAGCCCCACCACTTCCCACGAAGGGCAGAGAGGACGCAGTCCGCCCATCGCTGCACCTCCTTGCCTGGATATCTGTGAGAGCAATAGGTTGTTTAAAGTTCTGGCTTCCCACTTTTAAAGCTCCTGAAGGACTGCTTGCAAGTAAGCTTTACAAACTCAGGGCCATCCCTGGTCTTCAGGGGTTTGAGGAAATGGAGTGTCGGACTTTGGGGTTTAGAACATTAAAGGGATCGTACATCTCTTTCCTCATGCAGCCCCCAGGCTGAGAGGATCATCTCTCATTTTAAAAAGCTTTCATTTTTCAGGGCCTTTTGGTACCTCAGATTCATTTTGTATCTGAGTTTTATAGCTGTTATTTATTTATTTTGGGGGGTAGTCTACATTTATCTTTTCTCTGCTTTCCTTTTGTGCTTTCTTTTGGGGTATTGTTTTTTGGGAATGTGCTTTGGGTTAGAACCCAGCTAATATGCTCTAATGACAAGGAGGTCCACGGTGAGTTTTTGAAACTGATGGATAATAAATCAGCAGACTACTTTTTGAAGTCTTTTCAAAGACCTCCTTAACAAGTATTTTTAAAAGTCAAGGATATGGCTTTGTAACATATTCTGTAGCAACTTATTTTAACACTTATGATTTAGGAAATGGCAACATGTGGGACATTTTTAAAGCCTTTTATCAAAGCCTCTCTGAATAAGCTTTTATTGACCTGAGCCCACGGATCCAACTTATTGGATCAGAGGTTCCAAGAAGCTAACAGAATTACCCAAGATCATCTAATAAATGGTAACCAATCTAAACATGGAATCCAGGACCCCTGACCAGAGCAAGATCCTTTATGTGCATCAGAGTAACTGAAGAGCTTTTCAGACTGGAGGTTTTCTCATCCCCATGCTACAAGAATCCATTTCAGGAATGTGGGAAATGGCCCAGGAATATCCACTTTTACACATATGTATACATACTATATATTTTTTTACTATACATACTATACATTTTAACTAATCCTGAGCCTGGTGATCCACGGGCTACATTTCAAAAGCTGTATCTTTAAATTGCACACAGAGCTCTGAGATCTTGAGTCTCCAACTATTTGGTTTCAGGAACCATATAAACCTTTAAAAAATATTGAAAATCCCCCAAAGCTTTTGTTTTTGTAGGTCATATCTATTATATGTAGTGTATTAGAAGTGTGGCTAGAGATGTTTTTCAAACACCTACTTATAAATTCATTTAAAAATAAAATAAAATATGTTACATGTGAACATAGATATACTGGTTTTGAAAAATAACGATTTTCTAAAACAAAAAAAAAAATTGGTGTGAAGAGTGGCATAATTTTATATTTTGGCAAATATCTCTAATAATGGGCTTGATGGAATGCACCTGGAGTCTCCTATCTACTTCTGTATTCCTTCTGTTGCAAAACGTTGCTTTAGGTTGAAGTACATAAAAGAAAATTGGGCTTGACGCAAATAGTTAGAAAATGAGGGACTATTTTAATAACCTTTTTATATACTTGTGAACATTCTTTGATACTACAGCAGAACTCAACAGGTGTAAGTTTCTTAAAGATTCTTTGCAATGTGGATCTGAAACTATATTAATGAATTTTTTATATTCTATCACACTGAAATCCATTGGTCTCTCTTATATTTTGGCTATCCTTTTGATCCATTCCTGATTTAGCATCATATGTTAGTCATTTAGAAAATACTGGGTGCCTGGGTGGCTCACTTGGTTGGGCGACTGCATTTGGCTCGGGTCATGATCCTGGAGTCTCAGGATCAAAGAGTCCCTAGTCGGGCTCCCCGCTCAGTGGGGAGTCTGCTTCTCCCTCTGACCTTCTCCTCTCCTCTCTCTCACTCTTCCTCTCTCAAATAAATAAATAAATAAAAATCTTTTAAAAATTAAAAAAGAAAATGTTGTTTCACTGAATTATGCAGACCTTCCAAATTCTGGCATATTTCACTATACAATATTTTAAAAATCACACTCATTAATATCATTACCCATGTTGTCAGGAAAATCATTACATTTTGAGACACTGCTAAGCTCCTGGTGGCAGATATGAGCTTTCCAAAACCCTAATTTTCACCTGAAAACTCAAATTTATCACTGGCAACAAAAATCTAAAGTTAGAACTGGTGCTCGCTTGGTTCATTTTTGCAAAGTGTAAAAACCGTACTTCATATGTCAGTTGTTCTTCAAATTAAACTGTGTTTCATTAAGAAAGTGGCTAGTTTTGCTCACAAGTCAAAAATTGCACTATTGCTTTACCTTACATTTTGGTTCCTTAGGAGCACTTCCCATTTAGGCACACAGATTTTAAAAAACATGTTCTCAAAAGATTGAGATTTCACAAAATTAATAATTTTGACTGCTTCATCAAGGACATTCTTAACTGAAACTAGAACTTTAACTCGCAGTTAAATAAAAACTCCAAGAGCATAACAGTGAAGAATGACGACTAGTACAATTTGGTACCATGGCCTTGATTTGGGTTAAAGTGCCAATAGCATGCTTTTATACTCTCAAGGTCAACGTCAAAACTGAAGAGAAAAAAAAAGGGACACAAATAACGTATTGTGTTTTTATGAAACTAGTTTTGACTTTGCAAACCTTCTGGAAAGGTCTTCAGGACTCCCAGGGTCTATGGACGACACTTTGAGAACCACTGCTCTAAAAAAAATAAGTATGTGCTATGGTGAGTGTTGTGACTTGTGTAAGACTGATGAATCACAGACCTGTACCCCAAAACAAATAATACATTATATATTAATAAAAAACAAAGCAAAACAAAACAAAAACCAGTTTGCCATTATTCTAATATAATCTAGCCTGGAAAATAAGAACACAAATTTAGCGGGTTGTCCTCATTTTTATTGGTTCATCTTCCCCAAAGAGGTAACACACGAGTACAAGTAATTAACCCATCATTCCCACTAAACCAATTAAAACAATCACGTGTTCCTGTAGAGCTGACAAACTGGAAATTGTGTAATATGGGATAAAAATTCATCACCGTTGGGGGCACCTGCGTGGCTCAATGGGTTAAAGCCTCTGCCTTCGGCTCAGGTCATGATCCCAGGGTCCTGGGATCGAGCCTCACACCGGGCTCTCTGCTCGGCAGGGAGCCTGCTGCCCCCCGCCTGCTCCCCGCCTTGTGGTCTCTGACTGTCAAATAAATAAATAAAATCTTTTTTAAAAAATTTTAAAAATTCATCACCGTTTATAGAATGGATGATAACCCAAGTGTCAAATGATGGTTATATTGTATGGAGGATCCACCCATTATAGTTTCACTCTTGGCTCCATACTAAGTGAGGGATTAAAAAGAGTTTGGGGGGGGTGGGGGAAGTTTAGGTCACAGTGGCTCTTGAGGCTGTCTCATCGCAAAGGAAAATATATTCCTTTGCTAGGCACCACTGTGTACCTTAACCAATGCAGAGAAAAGTCATCATCCATGGGCATAAAATGTGCTCTGAACGGTGGAGGTTAAGGAAATCGCTATCAAAAAGATATAATGCGATGAGGAGATAAAAATATATTTCTCTTTGCCCCTTAGGCGTTCATCTGCCAATGACTGGATATTACCCTTGTATGCCTTTCTCCCTTAAGGCACAAAGAACGGAAGGTACTTCGAAGTCAGAGTAAAATCTGAATAGGCTAGATACCTGCCTTCCAGCTAGAACCTTCTACACAGCCCAAACGGCTAAGAGCCTTCGAGCCCCTGTCAAATTATCATAACCGGGAAACTTTATTTATTTTATTTTTTAAAGATTTTATTTTTAAGTATCTCTACATCCAGCACAAGGCTTAAAGTTATAACACCGAGATCAAGAGTCACATGCTCTACTGACTGAGCCAGCTGGTGTCCCATAACTCTAATATACATTTTATTTTTTTATGTGCACTTTAAAAATTGAGAGATTGTTGGGCACCTGGGTGGCTCGGTTGTTTAGCGTCTGCCTTCGGTCCAGGTCATGATCCCAGGGTCCTGGGATCAAGGCCCACATCTGAGCTCCCTGCTCAGCAGGAAGCCTGCTTCTCCCTCTCCTACTCCCCCTGTTGGTGTTCCCTCTCTCTGTCAAATAAATAAATAAAAATCCTTTTTTAAAAAATTGAGAGATTGTTTAATGACTTTGCAGTTAATTTTCAGTTATTGCCTTCAGCCCATGGGTCACCAGTTTGGAGAGAAGGTAGGAGTCCTGAACACCAGTGCTTTCTCACTTCCTTGTTAACTAGTAGTGTGGCCTTGAGCAGGCCTCAAGTCTTCCATCTCAGGTATAATTAGGGGGCCTAGACTCTAGAATGCACAAAGCCATTAGTTGGTAAGTCTCTGGGGAATATTATCTGCTTCAGGCCCCTTTTTGTTTGTGCAGCCATTGGTAACTGACCACTTACTACAGCCACGTGTTACCTAAGGGTTTTGTGCATATTAACTCAATCACCAGCCCTACGAAAGGGACCATTATGACACTACAGCCAGTTATGCTCTCAGTGATGTATGCGTTCCTAAACATCCAGGCAAAAATCATGCAACGGGAAGTGGAATTGGGGTATAATACTCAAATGCTTCTCAGTGTCACACTTTTAAAAAGACAAAAACCTAATAAAAGTGGTATCACAGTTTTATAGACGTGAAATAGTTAAGAACCCCATGGTCATGACAATAAATCTGGCACTTTACCTTGAAAAAGACTCGAAGCTTGCTTGTGGCAGTGGACGCCTATACTCCCGCCACCGCCCACCTGCTCCCAATTTGTCATAACAAAAGAAATACAAGAGCGTGAGAGAAACGAGAACCGAGAGGAAAAGTATAAAACTGGCTGGGGCGCCTGGGTAGCTCAGTGGGTTAAAGCCGCTGTCTTCAGCTCAGGTCATGGTCCTGGGGTCCTAGGATCAATCTCTGTCTTTCAAATAAATAAATAAAGTCTTTAAAAAAAAAAAACTGGCTGGGGAGGAAGAAGGAAAAGGAACGACGGCGGTGGGGGGGTGGGGGACGTGGGGGTGGTGTCCGACTGCATGGACTCAAGCAGCCACCTGGGTGGCTGTGGAGTGGGGAGGAAGCGGTATCAGCAATCCCCCCCCAGGGGGCGGTCCTGCCCAGGTGTGAGTGTGTGTATTCCATGGGCGGTTCGGGGCTCCAGGGAGCGGATGCATTTTCCTGTTTTTTTCCAGCATCTCTGGCTCCCAAAAGGGGCACTGTGCTCAACTTCTTTAAAAGAAAAGCATGTGTTCTTAACAGGCAGGGCGCGGAGCAGACTGTATCTCCAGTTTATGTATGAGGAATCAAAGGAGCAGAAAGGTAAATGATTGAAACCAGACAATTAAAAGAGAGGCACAACCAGTACTTGAACATGGGCTATGAGCGCCAAAGGCCACGCTTTCCCTCACTATCCCGGCGTCCTCCTAAACTCATATAGCTTATGCATTCCAGCCCCAAATCTGGAGATATCAATGCACGGAAGGAGGCAAAAACTGAAAGCAGGTGGCAGCTGATGCATGGTTCAGAGAGAGAGGGAGGAAGATCAAGTGACACCATAACTTGGGCCAGTACTCCTCCACCATGAATATGGTGTTTATACCCCATGCTCGGAGCCCAGGTCTGCAAAGCTGAGTTCTCCATGCTTCACAGTCCCACCTGCCTTTTGTAACACATTCTTACTCTCCGTTAGCCCACAGCTAAAATAATGTGTGTTGTGCCCCTTACAATTTTGGAAGAACGCAGGAAGGACAAGCGTTTTCTTTCTCAGTGCAGAGTATTAGCATGGCTGAGGGACAGAGGAGGCATTGCTCAATGCACCAGGGCAGTGATATACTGAGGAGGGGTGAGCAGAGCCCAGATTTGTAGCATCTGCCAATTTTGTGGAGTAAACACTCCCAGCATGGCTAATTTCAAGCTGCTAAGATTTACAACCAACTTTCAAAAGTCCTGATTATTTAGCATTTAGTTCTTCCAAGCCAGTAAGAGCAGGTTCTGGCACCAGCCTGGGAGCTCCCTGACTCCCAGTGTTAATGGGAACTGGGAGCGAGGCCGGACTCCAAGACAATCAGTAAGCAAACAGCTGCAGCTACAGCCAAGCCAAAAAAAAAAAAAAAAAAAAAAAAAAAAAAAAAAAAAAAAAAAAAAA